>NC_091475.1:156470403-156824702 GCF_036971445.1 Narcine bancroftii
AATGCCACTGTATATTTCAGAGGGAAATGTTTTTATGTATTTTGATTGATACAGTTCACAGTGTGAAAATTAAAAAAACTAAAATCGCAAATGCTGTACTCAAAACTTTGATTTATGAACACCAAAAAGCCAAAAACTCTAAACAACCTTTTCTACCTTTAACACTGCTTTCAATTAATTTTCATTTGCATTCCCAGATCCCTCTGTTCTACGCACTCCCCACTTCCCTACTGTTTACCATACAACTCCTACCCTGGTTTGTCCTTGCAAACTGCAATACCTCATATTTGTCCACCATTAGATTTCATCTTCAGTGAGAGAAGCAATTATCTATTACCACTTTGTAATTTGTAGATGATTAAAATGGTTTTGAGGACCAAAAGATAAGTTGCCTTGTGCTGACTATATTCTTTATCTGTGTGGTCGGGTTAAATTTCAGATTAATTGTAACCCATGTATGGCAGATATTTTGGTAATGTTGGATGATGATTGTGTTGCACGAGTATTATTTGAAATTTATCATCTCAAGTCTGAATGAACCAGATCATGTTGTTTATGGGCGTAGACTGCTTTATTATTTAAGAATTATCAATGGAGTTGAAGGCTATGCAGCCAATATCAAATATATTCACATGAACGCAAAAGAAAAGAATATTGATGAAGCTGATCTAGGTGATTGCATTTCAAACAAAACTGCTGTGAAATGCTCCTACACAGGCATCCAAGGGTTTGATTGGTTTCCAGAAACTACATTTGTGTGAGGTGACAAGTGACTTCAGTTTTACAAGGGCTGTCATTTTTATCAAGGTGACTAAATGTCTCTTCACCTTTAGATTCATCTTCTTGCTCCATATTTAAAGGCTGAAATAAGATCTGGACCTGAATGAACTTGGTTTACGTCTTAATGTGCTGACCAAAATATTTGTTGGGAATATATTCCAGTAGGCTCAACCATTTTTTGATATCATGTGGAGTGAAATGGATTGATTGATTCATTGGATTAATGCTTTTTTTTAAATGAGCAGTTGAACAGGTTGAGCCCACATTCTCTGGAATGATCAGTATGTTTGGTAATCTCAATAGGACAATGAGAAAGTTTGATGGGTTATATACAGAAAATACATTGCTCAGTTGATAAAGGTTAGAACAGTCCCAGGTTGATGGGTTTACTACTAAAGCTGAGGTTAAATACGTTTTTTTCTTTCAGGGGTTTGTTTACCTCTAGAATGTTCAACTCCAAGGTTATGGACGCTGACTAATTAGGTAAACTGAAGGTTGAAATGGATTTTTGGACTTTAGAGCCTGTTCAGCCATTCATTAAGACCATGGCTTATCTTTTACCTCTGTATCATTGTTCTGCACCATGCCAATATTCCTTGACTTTATGCCCACCTCACTGACAAAAGGCAAAGGAGGAAAAACCCAACACCCAACCCCAACCAACCAATTTTCCCCTGCAACCGCTGCAACCGTGTCTGCCTGTCCCGCATCGGACTTGTCAGCCATAAACGAGCCTGCAGCTGACGTGGACATTTACCCCTTCCATAAATCTTTGTCCGCGAAGCAAAGCCAAAGAAGAATGTATATCCAGAAATATGATCAAAAAACTTTGTTTTGAATGAACACATGCCTGAGGTTTGAGATAATAAAAATTAAAAATTGCCACCCTTAAAGTATTTTTTCCAAATTTCAGTCCAAAATAGCCATTGCCTTATTTTGAGACTCTGGCCTATGGATCTAGATTCTTTAACCAGGGGAAAAATCTTCCATGTATCCCATTTTAAGTCCATAAGAATTGTGTAAGGCCCAATCAGATCTCCTGTTGTTCTTTTAAATTCTGAAGAATACAAGCCTAGTGTTCTTAATGTCAAACTTGTATGGCAGATCTGCCATCCCTGAACCCAATTTAGTGAAATATTGCTGCTCTCTTTCCATGATTTGTCCATCCTTTTGAGGCCAGGGGATAAAAAAAAAACTATACTGAGACTCTAGGTACTGACCAAAACTTGATACAAAATCAGTAAGTCTTCTACATTCCCTCATAATTAAGGCTCCTATGCCATTTGTCTTCAAATCAATTGTGTATCTGCCTTTTGGCTTTCTATATTTAATTTTTTTAAAGTTCATACAGCACAGTAACAGGCCATTTTGGCCCACGAGTCCATGCAATCCAATTTACACCGAATTAACCTACACCCCGGGTACGTTTTGAATGGTAGGAGGAAACTGGAGCCCCCAGGGAACACTCGCACTGGAGCCCCCAGGGAACATTCACACAGACATGGGGAGAAAGTACAAACTCCTAACAGACAGCGTGGGATTTGAAACAAAGTCCCAATTGCTGGTGCTGTAATGGCGTTTCCGCTAACCGTTACGCCAATCGTACCACTCTTTCAGGGACTTGTGTACAAGGGCCAAGTTCCCTTTGAACATCAATACTACCCACTGTCACATTTGTGGCCCGAAATGTGAAGTTAATGAAACATCAAACACAAGTTTTATCAGGTAAACTTCTCAGTGTCTTTATTTTCCTGTTTCCTTTGTTCTCCTACTTGTGCTCTTATCTCTCTCTCTCATACCACGTGACTTCCGGTACATCTCATACATATTTATTATCATGACATCCCTCCTTTAATCTGAAATAAACTTTACCTTCACTTACCAATATCCCTTGGAAACTTACAAACATCATAACTAATGGTAATACTATAACTCAACTACATAAAATTTCCTTCCTACAGCACTCATACCTGCACTTTATGATATAAGATTAAATACTGTCCCAAAGTTCTTATTAAAACTATGGCACAAAGTCTTCGTATCGTTTGGGCGCTTTCCGGTTTCGTTTCGGCCTGCCTGCAATATTGTCGTCGCTTCTCGGTTGTTCACTCTCAGCGTCGGAAATACTGCTCGCCACGGCTTCGGGTGTTTCTGGCGCTCTAGTCACCTCATCAGGAGTGCTGGTAACTGCCTCTGGAACATCATCAGGTCCCTCAGTTTCAGCATCTCGTATTGGCCTTTCAACCTCTTCGCTCGATGTATTTCTGGACTGGTACCTTTTTACACCTGATGCATTTCTCTTATACTGCCACTTCTGGATACGACAGTATAGGGTTGATGGAAATAAGGTGTGTATAGCTTACCACCAGTTTCATGCCTCACTAGAACATTATCTCCTGGCATGATGTCTGAGTACTTGGCTCCACATTTCGAATCTGTGTACAGCTTTGCTGCACCTTTCTTTTCAGCATCGTGGTCCCTCATCTCCTGGTCGTCTCGGATTTCCTTTATTTCTGGCATTTTTGTGCGGATTTTTCTCCCAAAAAATGCTTCTGCAGGACTTTTTCCAGTGGTTGCATGAGGCTTTGCTCGATAGACAGCCACATAAGATAGCAATGCTTCTCGCCAATTTTGTCCTTCTGCGTGTGCAATCCTCAATCGTTTTTCAATGGATTGATTTTGTCTCTCTACTTCTCCGTTGGCTTGCGGCCATTTCGGAGTTACTTTATGATGGTGGATACCTGTGGTCCTCATGTATTCCGCAAATGTCTCTGAAATGAATTGTGGACCATTGTCAGAGTATAATGTAACAGGTAATCCATATCTTGCGAATATCTCTGCTAACGCTTGTATTGTTTTTTCAGTGGTTGTGGACTTCAACACCACATACTCATAGTATCTGCTGTAGTAATCTATCACTACCATAATTGATTCACCCGTCGGTAAAGGTCCAAGAAAATCAACAGCTACGTCGATCCATGGTCCTGTCTTCTATTTATTTTTGCTTTCAGACTGCAAATCAGTTCTCAATCTATATTAGTAAGTGTCTAACAATTTCATTTGATCTCAAACTATTGAACACCTTCTTCATGAGACCTTATCAAAAGCCTTTGAAAATCCAAATAGAGCAAATCCACTGTTTCCTTCATCTCTTGCATGAGTCATTCTCAAAAAAACTCCAACAGATTAGTCAACAATAATTTTCCTCCAATAAATCTATACTGAGTCTGTTCAAAGCTAGTATTTGATTTTTTTTTGCTTCATGGTGTTTGATATTCCATACTTTATTATAGATTCCAGCATTTCCCCTACAACTGATGTATCCTATTCCCCCCCCTCTCCTCCCCCCCCCTCCATTTCTTCAATCGTGATGTCATATTTCTGCCTTTGCAATTTGCTAAAATAATATGGTTGATCAGAGTGTGAGAGAGTGGACAGTAGCATGTGACTTTTAGTTTTTTTTTAAAGAAATTACTATTATTTAAATGTTTATATTTATTTACTAGGACTTTCAGTGCTATTTGATAAAGTTCCCCAGAAATCAGGGAAAATTGATACCTTTGGAATTGAAGGCAAGTTATTGATTTGGTTTGCAAACTGGCAAACCAGCAAGAGACAGACCATTGAGTGAATAAACAGCTAAACAAATTGGTAGGATATGACTTGTGGTGTCTACCAATGATCTTTGTTGGAACTTCACCATTTCTATAAAAAGGTGTATTTGCAAGATAGTCGCAAGGACCTTTAAATTGAGGACAAGAATGTGGCCGAATATTCAAGATTGGGGGGAAAGTTTAAAAATTAGAAAGTGTCACTAAGCACTTTCTTTCAAGGTGAAATAAAGTAAAATAAGTGAGATTTAAAAAATGCTTCACCTACAAAAGATGGTGAGTGTTTTGGAATTCTCCTCCAGAACTGGTTAGTATGAAAATTATTTGATTTATTGTCTGGTGGCGTGGTATCAAAAACAGTGTGGCAAGGCTTGAAAATAAGGAAATGAGAAGGAATCTCTTGCAGTGGGTTATAAACTTTGGAGTTCTGTGCTTCAGAGAGCTGAATAGAAAGAGTTAATTTAAAGAACTTAAGTAAGATTAACTGACATCTGAACCACAATGGAGCCAGAGAAATATGGAGAGTAGCAAGGAAATGTCCAAGCAAGATTAAATCAGCCACTGACCTTATTGAAAGGTAGAGCATGCACAATGGGGTGATCAACTCACTCTTATGCAATAATGTTTATAGTAAGTGTTCTCTGGTCAAAAAACATTTTTGCTTGTTTCATTATATTGAAAAACACTAAAATATGTGATTAAAAATTATTAAACAAATGTTTTTACATGAAACATTTTCTTTATTATTTAGAGTGAATGACTGCATTCTGCGGGTAAATGAAATTGATGTCTCTGAAGTATCTCACGGCAGAGCTGTAGAGGCATTGAAAGATGCTGGTTCAATTGTACTGCTCTATGTGCGCAGAAGAAGGCCTGTTTTGGAAACTGTCACAGAAATAAAGCTTTATAAAGGACCTAAAGGTATTCATGACAAACTGAAAGCAAATATTGGAAGTACATAATAGACTCTGACCCCATGTAATGTAATTGAAATATATTAAAATGTGATAAATCTGTAGATTTTATATCAATGTACTGCAATTGAGTGCTTTTAACGGAGGGCAGTACTTTGAGAGACCTGTCTTTCAAATATTCATTTTGCAATGTTTTTACTGAATCTTAATTTATACAATATCTTTTTAGAGGTTCAATATAAGCAGTTTATTCTTTTTAGATGTTGAAACTGAATGAGATGGGTGATCTGGAAATTAGATAATTAATTGTGCACTCATACAATTTTACATGACATGTTAATTTATAAATAAGAGTTGATCTGTCTCTAACAAAAAACATGCTCTGAATTTTGTAGAAATTGATCAGTGACTTATTTTTTTCAATTATTGATAAGTAGCAATTAGTCAAACACTAACAGCATTAGTGACCTAAGTTTGATTCCTTTACTGTCTGTAAGGAGTATGTTTATTCTCCTTGTGTCTGCATGGGTTTTTCCTGGGTGCTCGGTTTCCTCCCACCATTCAAAATGTACAGGGATTGTAGATTTTGGGTGGTACAGACTAGAAGGGCCTGTTACCATGCTGTGCATATAATTTAAATTTTAAAAAGAAAACAGTTAAGTGTAGCCACTGAAAACACAGCTGCATTTAGGACTGGATAACTTTCAAACTATTCATCTGGCAGAATAGCATGTTCCTGCGCTATGCCTCCAAACCCTGCGTAAGACTATTGATAAGTTCTCCAGACTTGAAGAGTTTCCAAAAATTACAACTCTGTAGTTTTTGATCCCCATCGCAAAACATGGAGTAACTCATCATATTTCTACCAAGATCCTCCGGGGAAAGTGCATTTTTGGACTAAACGTAATGGAGACGCCCGTGGGCTGTCAGAACTGTGAATTATCCCCAGCTCTTCCATTTTGTCGTGACACTGCTGCTATAATAAAAGACCATGTGTAAATGTTCCCCTCGAACTGAACATTCATTTTATTGGTGCCATACATGGGTATGTTGGAACTATTGACTGCTGTGAGTTGGAGGTTAACGTGTTTCAAAACTGGTTGGTGAAAAAACATTATCTGTGTCGATCAAAATTTTACATTCGGATAGCTGATCCAAAACCTATAGAACTGTTGCAGCCATTAACGATGATCACCAGGGTGTTTCCTGAGAATGCACACAGTGGCAGGCATCTATGTCCATTGTCCCCAATGTCGGTGGTAAAAATACCAGGTGGAAGTGTTCAGGGTTGTCTCGTTATAGGAGCTGGATTGTTGAGATCATAAGCTTGGGAATTAATGTCAACAACGGAGGTACTGGGTGTGGACAGCTGGGATGCACCATTTGGTGTGGTTTTTTTTGCCAGCCACAGGACGTCTGCCTCTGCAGCTACTGCCCTGGGCCCTTTGAAAGAACTCTGCGATTACAAGAGTCTAATGTCGTCTGGCATTCTTTCCAGGAAGAAGAGTTCGAATAACATTATCTGTCATTGGCTGCTTGCCAGGCACAGCATGTTGTCCATTAGTTTAGACAGGGCACGGTCACCCAATTTCTCCATGTGTGGCAGCCCTCCCTCTGCAGGACCTGCTGTAAATTCGCAGCAGGCGCATTTTTAGAGTGTCATATTTGTGTTCTTCAGGCTCCAGTGTATCGTGCAGGATGTCACAGAATCACTTGGCAGTGGCTTGGTCCAAGGCATTGATGAGGTGATGATAGCAAGTCGCATCCACCTTGATCTTCCTGAGGTGAAATTGTGCCTCAGCCTGTCGAAACCACAGCTCTGATTCCTCTGTCCCGAAGGGCGGTAGCTTGACAGTAACAGCTACAGTATCCATATGGTCCAAAAGCTGATTTTGGACCCATCGGGGTCACCAGTTGTAGCCACTGAGAATGCAGTGGAGGCTGATGACTGCGAAATAATGACACACACACAGTTGCTGATAAATCAGAACTCATTTACTTGAGTCACATGCATACTCTTTTAAAACACTGAACCATGCACACCACATCATGATGTTATGGCATCCCATGCCTATTCACTAGACTTCTAGGAGTTGCTACATAAGATAATTATCTCTTTTAGGAAGCACAGAATTTCAATTTTAACATATTCATCAAGCTTTTCAGTAACATATGAATATTGTCACATATAGCAAGATGCAAGTAGACCAGTGCAAAGTTCTTATACATCTTTGGCTTGGCTTCGCGGACGAAGATTTATGGAGGGGGTAAAAGTCCACGTCAGCTGCAGGCTCGATTGTGGCTGACAAGTCCGATGCGGGACAGGCAAGACATGGTTGCAGCGGCTGCAGGGGAAAATGGTTGGTTGGGGTTGGGTGTTGGGTTTTTCCTCCTTTGTCTTTTGTCAGTGAGGTGGGCTCTGTGGTCTTCTTCAAAGGAGGTTGCTGCCCGCTGAACTGTAAGGCGCCAAGATGTACGGTTTGAGGCGATATCAGCCCACTGGCGGTGGTCAATGTGGCAGGCACCAAGAGATTTCTTTAGGCAGTCCTTGTACCTTTTCTTTGGTGCACCTCTGTCACGGTGGCCAGTGGAGAGCTCGCCATATAACACGATCTTGGGAAGGCGATGGTCCTCCATTCTGGAGACGTGACCCACCCAGCGCAGCTGGATCTTCAGCAGTGTGGACTCGATGCTGTCGACCTCTGCCATCTCGAGTACTTCGACGTTAGGGATGAAAGCGCTCCAATGGATGTTGAGGATGGAGCGGAGACAACGCTGGTGGAAGCGTTCTAGGAGCCGTAGGTGATGCCGGTAGAGGACCCATGATTCGGAGCCGAACAGGAGTGTGGGTATGACAACGGCTCTGTATACGCTTATCTTTGTGAGGTTTTTCAGTTGGTTGTTTTTCCAGACTCTTTTGTGTAGTCTTCCAAAGGCGCTATTTGCCTTGGCGAGTCTGTTGTCTATCTCATTGTCGATCCTTGCATCTGATGAAATGGTGCAGCCGAGAACGGTGTCAGAGTGGAGAGATAGAAGAGTAGACCACATGTGGACCATGAAAAGAGCAGTCTACTCTGAGCATCTCACAAAATTCCCCCACGTTTCACCACCAAATTTCTATTTCAAGGATGGCTGGAGAAACTCTTGATGGCCATACAACAAATGTGGAAGTAATCAATATTTCAGTTCAAGACCCTGCAACTGGACTCAGGAGTTGATGTTGGGTGCAGACTCAGTGGCCAAAGATCCTGTTTCTATGCTGTATCTCTCTATGAATCTATGCCTATCTATAAATATGCACCAACATGTCTACTTTTTAAAAGGTGTAAGGAGATTTGGTGTGTCATTGAATCCCCTATCAAACTTATACTGGTGCTCTTTGGAAAGCTTATTGACTGTTGCATCATAGCCTGGTTTCCTAATACGAATGCCCAAGAGTACAGATGGCTACGAAGGTAGCAGACATTGCCAAGTCCATCATAGTCTCCACCCTCCATGCATCAAAGATATCTATAGGAGGTGCTGCCTCAAGATGGAAGCCAACGTCACAAAGGATCACTCTGGTCACAACCTCTTGCATCCTTAGGTTAGAAGTTACAGAAGCCTGAAGATCACCACCTCCAAGTTCAAGAACAGTTTCTTTTCAACAACTCTCAGGCTCTTCAACCTCCCCTTGTTACACTCATCATGGGCTGTTCCAACTCCATGGAAAAGCCTGTTCCCACTATTGTGATGTTACTCTTTCTTTCTTGCATTCTGAAAAATCTTGAATATATATTTTTTCATGTATCTTTTGTATTTATTAGCTCTTAATTTAATTTAATGCATACTATTGTAGTTTTTTTAAAGATGTACCTGTTTGGCTGCAGCAAGCAAAAATTTTGGTACATATGCACATTGTGCAAAGTATGTGACAATAAACTCATTATGATTATCTTATAACTGTGCCACTGCATTATTAATCAAGTGGAAGTCAACCAGTCTTCATAAATACAATGTGACCTGCTGAGTATGCCCAGCATTTTCTAGTTTCACTTTAAGTTTAATATTAGTGTCGTAGAGAGATGTAGCAGGGAAACAGGTCCTTCAATCCATAGACCATGCTGACCATCACCATCCTTCTTCTATAATGTCATCTTTTATACTCTCTACATTCTGCTCAACATCTCCAGATTCTACCTCTCAACTACATGCAAGGTGCAATTTACAGGGGCCAATTAACGTCCCAAGTTGAACATCTTTATGTAGGAGGAAACCGAAATACACTGTCAGAGAAAACATGCAAACTTCATGTAGAAGGCATCCAAAGTCAGAATTGAACCTAGGCTTCTTCTGCTGTTGGCAGCAGCTTGATTAACTACACCACTGTGATGCCTAATTTGCAGTAATCTGCTTTTGTAGTATTCCTGATCTCCAGATA
The DNA here is from genome assembly GCF_036971445.1 of Narcine bancroftii. Classification (NCBI taxonomy): domain Eukaryota; kingdom Metazoa; phylum Chordata; class Chondrichthyes; order Torpediniformes; family Narcinidae; genus Narcine; species Narcine bancroftii. Next base: position 156,480,129 of record NC_091475.1, read on the forward strand.
AGTAATTCAAAGAATATGAAAAATTATCCTAACATACTTAGGAACACTGCATAAATTGGATCAATTAATCTGTATTTTTTATATATAATAGGATTAGGATTTAGTATTGCTGGTGGCGTGGGGAACCAGCATATCCCCGGAGATAACAGTATATATGTCACAAAAATAATAGATGGAGGAGCAGCCCAGAGAGATGGAACATTGCAAATTGGTGACCGACTTCTTGTGGTAAGAAATCTTGTATGTTATGGTATGCAATTATCCTTTCAACTTTGTATTTAACCACAAAGGAAACAAAAGTTTTTCCATCTAGTGTTCCAAAGATAGCAAGATTAGGAGGTCAGGAGATTTAAAAAAAAAACTTTTTCCTTCCTTCCGCTCAGTAAAATTCAGATGCATATTAAAATGAGTAATAGCCTCAGGGATTAAAATAATTTCACAGTCAAATCAGCTTCCCATTTGCACACAGGATCCCACAATTGCAAAGGGACAAATGAGCAAAGAATGTGCTTTGGTGCTGTTCGGTGAAGTAAATGTTTGCAATTTTATTCCATGATTGTTGCCAGTTTTTCAGTAGGTTGTGCAAAAATGTTCATTTGTTATAATGGAGTATTGTTTATCCTGAAACAACATTCATAAATATACTTCCTGGTCGGAATGGAAAACAAAACAGTTTTTACTTTTCTAATACAAGTTTTGCAGTACTATGTATGTCGGCCTATAAAATGACCCCCAGAATTTCCACTTAAAATGTAGGTTTTGAGCTCTACTCGCTGTATAAGACGACCCAAGTCTGGCACTTACCGCTGAGAGCTGACTGCCCCAATAATCCTTAACCAATCAATTTCATAGGTTTTCATCCATGTTTCTGATGTCGCTTAATAGATCATCGTGTTTCTTACCTTGTATTACATAGCGATGGAAACGAGTAATTTTTAATGTCAAGATCTGGTCATTTCTGTGCTATTTAGTTTTCTGCCTCAGTACCAAATAATTTCTTTTTATAAAACTACTACACCATGAAGTCTCAGCTCTGCTCTTGGTTGTCTTTAACCCACTTAAGAGCAAAAATGCATACTTCATTTCTTGATAGAGCTTATCCATTTTTACGCTGCTCACGGATCATGTCCGCAACATGCTTCTCTAGAATTGGTCAGGGTGCAGTGCCTCCTCACATTGCATATTAGTGAAAGCTTGAGCCTTTCCAAGAAACCCCGTCCTTAAAAGTTTAAAAGTACCAGTAACTGGTCACTGTGAAATTTATTGTGATTGGCCTGACAAGGCAGTGTAAACCTGGGACCCTGGCCGATTGTTTACTATTTATCAGTTGTTGGAAATGGTGAATATTAACTTCGTTTGCTGTGCTGTTATTTTAATGTATGTCAGACAGGCTTATAATACATTTTTATTGTTTTACTATAACATTACTGTTAATCAGCTTCCCAAACATAAGTTTCAGTATAAAAATATTTTGTGGTAGGACCGTAGATGTTATATGAGTGTTTTATGCTGTTTTCCATCGCCATGGGAACACTCTAAGCCACAAGATTTGAAGTTTTGGAATTTACACTTGTCATATAAGAGGACTCCTGGTTTTGGGGTGACATTTTTAAGGTTCAAATACCATCTTATATTCCGATGTATACAGTAACTCTCCTTTCACAACTAGAATCAGGATTGTCTTTATTGCTTCGTACCAAATTTGTACTCTTTTTGCCTATAAATTCATTTCATATGGTTCCAAATGAGAGATATATACCAGCAATTTATTTTTTATCATTGTGAAACATAATACTGCAATTTTATTATTTTAGAAATTGTTTGTTTCTTTTCGTAAAAAAGCAAAAGGAAAAAGATCAATTAAATATTGCATCTGGAAAGAGAAAAAATGATTAATATGATGATGTACATTTTGATTGTATCTCTAGAAGCGGTTGTTTTATTTTATAAGGTGAATAATTACAGTTTGGAAGAGATAGCACATGAAGAGGCTGTAGCAATATTGAAAAACACAGCAGATGTGGTCTATCTTAAAGTTGGAAAACCTACTACTGTTTACATAAATGACCCTTATGGACCTCCTGATATCACACACTGTAAGTGATATTTTTTTGTTCATCTATTTTAAATCAAAATCAGATGTCTTCTCTCTATTTACTACCTAACATTTTCAAATAATAATTTTGTTCCTAGCAATAATAACTAGCTGTCTTTCCTTAGAATTGTTGAAATTATGTTTTTCACATAATTATGTAAAAATATAACATTAAAAACTAATTTCAAAAGTAGATATTTCCAAGATGTTCATTGAGCATTAATTGATTTAGTCCTTTTTTTCCATTTTTAGTTGAACACAGGAAGTTGTAAAATCAAAGTATCTTCTTGGATGATAAAAACATACAACATACAGTCAGAAATTAATATATTTTAATTCAATGAGCACGATTGTAGGTTGGAGCATCCTCAGTGTCAGGGGATGTTATTAAGTTATAAGAGAATAAAGAAAAATGTTCTATTTCAATACTTCTAAAAATATTTTTATTGTTGTTTACATTGTGTACAATTGAACAGTACAGGTGTATATTGTATTATAAAATTCAAAAGAATTTTAAAAACTCTTATCATTCAGAACCCCTAACACGAAGCAAGGTTAAAAGCTAATGCGTAGGAATCAAGTGACAACAACCTGGAGATGGACAGAATAACACCAAAACTTCAGAACAACCCTAATTCTATGGGATATTATAATAGTCCACAAATGGGTCCCACATCTTTTGGAAGCTAACATTTGAATCTTTAATAGTGTATCTAATTTTTTTATAAACTTATACAAGACATAATATCATTTAATCATTGTGTGTGTGTCGGTGGAGCATTGTCTTCCCATTTAATCTAAATTTCACTTCTGGTTATCGATAAAGTAAAAGATAAAATTCAGTTTTGAGTTGGAATCAGCAAAACATCATCTTGAAATGATCCGAATAGAGCAATTAAAGGGCAAGGGCAATTAAAGGGCAATTAAAGGGCAAGGGCAATTAAAGGGCAATTAAAGGGCAAGGTTCTAACTTGAACTTAACTATTTCAATACTTAGTGGCCATTTCTTATCCTGAGAAGAAACTCCTGGTTTTCGTATTTTCCAACATGAGGAAGGAGCTCCTCAGCATCTTCTTTTTGAAGGGTAAAACTTCCACATTGTTACCTGCACAAGTATCACAAGTGTTCCTCCATTTTACCCCCTCCTTTGCAACAAAGGCAATTGTGAATCACAGTAAAATAAATTTGATGTTCAGAATCAGCACTGATTTTATTTAATGGCAGTACAGGCACAAAGGGCAAAAACACTGTGATTATATTTTGTTTGCTTTTATTTTTATCAGGAATATTCTTTAATTTCACCACTTCCACATTTTAACAACCAAAGAATCAGAATTTGTTGTCATGAACATGTTATGAAATTTATTGTTTTGCAGCATCATTACAGGTGCAAAACTTACCATAAATTTGTTTTTTTAATAAATAAATAAATTATTGCAAAAAAAAAGATGTAGAGTCTGTGGTTCATTATTCATTCAGAAATCTGATGACAGAGGGGGAGAAGCTATTTTTGTACTGTTGGATGTTCATCTTCAGGCTCTTGTACCTCCTTCCTGATGGTAATTGTGAAAAGAGGGCATGGCCTAGGTGGTGAGAGTCCTTGATGAAAGAGGCCACTTTCTTGAGACACCTGTTCTTATAGATATCCTTAATGGAGTGAAGACGCTGGCCAAGTTCACAACTATCTGTAACTACTTACTGTACTGTGATTGACACAGTACTGGAAATATGACCAAATCTCCTCAAACTAATTAAAGGATACCTGCTGATGAGCCATCTTCTTGATTGCATTGACATGGAAGCCTCAGGATAGATATTCAAAGATGATGATTCACAGGAATTTGATTCTTTACCCTTTGTACTGCTGACCCCCTTGATGAGGACTGTTTTGTGTTTTCCTGCGCTCCCCTTCTTTAAGTCCACAATCAGTTCCTTAGTTTTGCTAATGTTGAGTATAACGTTATTGTGACATCACTCATCTAGCTGTTCTATCTCGCTCCTACATTGCTGTCGGTGATTCTGCTGATGACCGTGGTGTCATGGGCAACTTTATAGATGGCATGATTGTAGAGAATAGAGCAGTGTGTTAAGCACATTTCCCTGAGGTGCACCTGTGCTGATTGTCACTGAGGAGGAGACGTGAGGCTCCGATAGCTCAGTGGTTAGAGCACTGGTCTTGTAAACCAGGAGTCATAAGTTTGTTCCTTGCTGGGGCCTCTTTTCCGTGAGACGTGCTGGACAAAGAGGTGGCTCTCAGTCTTCCTGACAGGAGACAAAGTTAAAGAATTTCATGTATGTTACATTCTAAATGTAGTATTATGTAACAATAATGGAACCTATACCTTTTTTTACTGATTCACACTGACTCTGGTCTTCCAATGAGGTTGCTGAAGGAGGTGCAGAGGACCAGATTTTGGAGTATGCTGACCATTACTAAGGGGATGATGGTGTTGAAGGCTGAGCTGTTATTAATAAAAAGCAGTCTGATGTGCATGTTGCTGCTGTCAAGGTGTTCCAGGGCTGAGTGAATAGCAAGTGAGTTTGCATCTGCTGTCAGGCTATTGTGATTGTTGGCGAATTACAGTGGGTCCAGATCTTTACTTAGGTACAAGTTAATTCTGCCCATGACCAACTTCTCAAAGCATTTCATCACAGTAAATGTGAATGCAATTGGGTGTTAATCAATGAGGCAGCTCACTCTACTCTTCTTGGCACCGGTATGATTAATGCCCCTTTTAATCAGTTTGGAACCTCCGACTGCAGCAATGAGAGATTGAAGATGTTCATGAACACTCCAGCTAGTAGGTTGGCACAGATTTTTAGTTCTCTGGTAGGTCCTGATGGCTTCCTTTTTTGGATGTTCTGATGACCTATTTATGATGTTAGGCTTTACCTTGTAGGATATAATGGCCTGCAAGCCCTGCCATAGCTGGTGAGTATCTGATTCTGTTTCTAGCTTCCCCTGGAATTACCAAGATAACCTTCTGTAGCTCGTACCTGGACTTCCTTAGAAATCTAGATCACTGGTCTTAAAAGCCATCGACCTTGTCCTCAGCAGGATAAAAGACTGACCATTTCTACACACGGATGCTACCTTTTTAAAAAAAAATGTATTTAGACATACAGCACGGTAACAGGGCATTTCGGCCCACGTCCATTCTGCCTGATTTACCTACACCCCCGGTACATTTTTGAATGGTGGGAGGAAACTGGATCCCCTGGAAAAAAATCACACAGACATGGGGAAAACGTACAAATTCCTTACAGACAGCTCGGGATTCGAACCCTGGTGTACTCCTGATCGCTGGCTCTGAAAAGGTGTTGACAAAATGGTTTTTTCATTTATACAAAAATAACCTAAACTTTTTCCACATTATCTCTGTCAACTAACTGCCCAGTCACTTACCTTGTTTACAGACTCTCTGCCTCCTCCATACACCAACTGCCATATGTGTTTTTGTTTCAAGAACTCAAATCCACTGACTGCTTGGTATGTGGAATGAGAATTGGAAGGCGAGAACATTTGGAAGAAGCATTAATGAACTGATTGTCAAAACTCCAACACGTGGCTTCTGGTGACCTCAACCCTTCACAGGGAGCTTACAATCTCCTGTCCTTTTTGTGGATGACTTCATGGTCCAGGTTTCGCTGAGGTTCATTCAGTGCTCTTGGACTACTATGGCAAGTCCTTTGTCTCGGTGAGACCCTGAGAAGAAACAGGATCAGTGGCTCCATCTAGGTCTTGGTTCAGAATGCATTTGGAGTTGGGGGAGTGCAAGCATGGAAATGCTGAAAACAAAAGTTAAATATTTCAATATCCTTTCAATTTGATGGTATTTCATTAAAACTCTTATGTTGAAAAGGCATCAATCTAATAAGGGTCTCCTGAAATGGTATAATATTTTATCTGAGTGATATACAGAAAGTCTGCAGATGCTGTGATTGTAGTAAAAACCCAAAAATGCTGGAAGAACAGTTCATAGCAACCACATCCAGTCCCATACCATCCACACATTTTGCCCTGGGTTAGGTATCGGTGATAACAGCATGGATAATGAATGTCATTTAGGTCATTGTCTTGGATAGCTAAATGGAGGTCTGCCTCAAAAATCAGTATGCTTGTTATTTCATCTCACTTTGTTAAAGGTTGAATATGGAATAACCTACTTGCCAAAATAACTAACTGGGTTATCATGGGGTGATGAGACAAATTGCTGTGAACTTCAATCCTTCCTTGCCTTGACTCAACTCATGGGCATCCAGCAGAATACAGCTGCACGTAACAATCCCAATAAAATGATCACCCCCTCCTTGTTTCTAAATTCAACTTGTACTGCTTCACTCAAGAAACTCTTCACTCTCCCCACTCCAAGACGTTTGTCTCAAAAGCACTCTTATATAAGACTTATGAAGAGTCTTAAAAAAAGTTTTGTCTCAAAAGCACTCTTATATAAGACCTTATGAAGAGTCTTAAAAAAAGTTTAAAAAAATCCTTGTTAATGACATCAACTACATACCTTTTGTCAACCTCTCTTATTACCTCTGTCACCATTTATAATGCAGAAACTTGCAAGGAATTTGCAAAGCAGAAAAATGAACAGGAGTAAAGGAACTCTGTTAAAGAATAAGAAATTAAAAATGACAGAACTGTATAGACTTTAGAAAAATAAAGGCAAGATAAACATAGGTATTAATGTTTATGAATAAAATGAGTTATCATTGATATTTCTTGCAGATAGTACTGCAGAAGGCACAATAACAGGCAGAGGGCTAAACATCGCAGACAGACAATTGACAGGTGAAGATTTACTAAACAGGGTGGTGAAACTTTATTAAAGGATCCATTTACTCTGTAGTTCTACTCAAACTTTATTTTCTATTTTTTGCAATGTGTGAGGAATTGCAGCTAAAACTGTCAAGATTTATTATCTGTTTCCTTGGAAATGGTGTCAAACTTTCCAGAATTAACCCAAGGAGGCCCCGCTCCTGTTATTCAGGTCAAAAAGAAGGACATTTATTTCAGCAACTACTTTCTTAAAAGACAGCTAGGACTTTGTATTTTCCTTACTGTATTGTTTAATTTTGGGAGCGTAGAAGGTTGAGAGGGGATTTGATAGAAGTATTTAAGATTATGAAAGGGATAGACAGAATGGATGTGGATAGACTATTTCCGTTAAGAGGAGGAAAGTTTAAAACAAGAGGACATGAGTTAAGAATTAAGGGGCAGAGGTTTAGAGGTAACATGAGGGGGAACTTCTTTACTCAGAGAGTGGTAGCTGTGTGGAATGATCTTCCGGGAGAAATAGTGGCGGCGGAGTCAATTGTATTATTTAAGAAAAGGTTGGACAGGTATATGGATGAGAGGAAGATGGAGGGTTATGGGCATTGTGCAGGGAGGTGGGATTAGAAAGGGGTGTTTGGTTCGGTGCGGACTAGAAGGGCCTAATGGCCTGTTTCCGTGCTGTAATTGTTATGTTATGTTGTGTTATGTTATCACTGAAGGCAGGCAAACCAGCTTCACATTCTCGTCGCTGCAGCATCGTAGCCACGTCAAGATAGTGCTGCCAGGGTGTCTTTTCGGCCCGCCTAGTCAGGTCCGCGTACACGTGGGGGTAATGTCATGACGTCACTTCCGGCGGGAGGGAAGGACTTACCCATAGCCTTTTAAGGTGCAGTGTGGGAAGTTTCAGTAAACAACTGGAGTGGAACGAGCCCACTGATTACTGGTCTCATTCTTCCCAACTCCATTTAGCTGCCGATACAGTGGTGACCCTGACGGGTCCTGTCACCTCTGGACTCAACAGTATGGACACTGCAGCAGTCAGTGCAGTCGCCCTCAAACTTGTCACTTTCTGGACGCTTTGCCCATGCACTTGGCTTGGACAGGCAGAGGCCCAGTTCCAGATAAAGCAGACAACCAAGTTCCACCATGTTGTCAGCTCCCTGGATCAAGAAACCGTAGCCAGAGTGGACGACCTCACACAGAACCCACCGGAGGAAGGTAAATACTCCACGTTGAAGGTGCTGCTCATCAGCCTCTCCAGATGCCAGAGAGCAGCCAAGCTCATGCACCTGGGCGGCCTAGGGGACAGAATGCCATCTGCCCTTATGGATGAAATGCTCATGCTGACAGAGGACCACAAGCCCTGCCTCATGTTTGAACAGGCATTCTTAGAGCAGATGCCCGATGACATGCGGATTTCAGTGACCCCCGCAAGGTCTAAGCGAGGGCTGACATCCTCTGGCACACTAAAAGGGAGAATGAATCCACCATGAATCAGCTAACATGCCCCCGCACAGAGCAGCAGCCCCAGTCAGAGCAGCAGCCCAAAACCCCAGCAAGCAGGGATCAGCCACACCCTCGTAAGCCAGCAGAGTAATGGTGGTGTTTCTACCACCGGCACTGGGGAGCAGAAGCCCGTAAATGCATGTTTCCAGGAAATGCCCAGGCCAGCCGCCACTAATGGCTTCGGTGGCTGGCCGCTCAAATAACCTACTACATGTAACAGACAAGACCATAGGCTGCTGGTTCCTCGTCGATAAAGGGGCAGAGCTTAGCGTTATTCCACCAACGGCTTGAGAGACCCGAACACGACCAAGCAGGCCCACACTGCGGTGACCAACAATACCGCCATAAAGACCTTTGGCATGTGGCGAATGTCTATACGCCTCGGTGATGAGACCTTCCGCTGGGATTTCACACTGGCCACGGTGGAGAAGCCACTCCTTGGCGCAGACTTCCTCCGAGCGCACAGCCTGCTCATGGACCTCAAAGCCAAATGCCTGTTGCATGCCCAGACGATCCAGTTCACTGCCATCAGCATGCAGAACCAGCAAATGGCCACAGTCACCACCACCACCGACAGGTACAGTTGCATTTTAACTGAATTTCCCTCCATCCTCAGGCCCTCGTTCATGTCCATGATGCTGAGGCTCAGTATGCAGCGCCACATCTTGACACAGGGCTCCCCCCTCCACACGAAGGCCAGATATCTTCCCCCAGAGAAGCTTCAGCTGGCCAAGGAGGATTTCAAATGTATGGAGGAGTTGGGGATCATCCGCAGGTCTGACAGCTCATGGGCCTCCCCCCTGCACATGGTACCCAAGGCCACAGGAGGCTGGGGACCTTGCAGGGACTAACAGCTCCTCAACAATTCAACTACCCCGGACCGCTATCCAGTCCCCCATATACAGGATTTCAGAGAAACCTACACGGCGTGACCTTTTTCTCCAATTTCGACTTGGTACGAGTCCTCATCCTCCCAGTCAACATAGGAAAGATGCCATCATCACACCTTTCGGACTCTTCGTGTTCCCGCGCATGCCTTTCAGACTTAAAAACACAGTGCAGACATACCAGCACCTCATGAATGCAGTGGGCAGAGATCAGGACTTTGTTTTAATTGCCAGCGGGAACCACCAGCAACATGCTATCCACCTACGCAAACTTTACTCCCGCCTGACAGACTTTAGCCTCACAGTCAACCCAGCAAAGTGCCAGCTCAGCCAGGAAATGATCGATTTCCTAGCCACAGGATCACCAGGGACGGAGCTACACCATTGCCAGAGAAGGTGGAGGCTCGCAAGACCCAACACTCTCAAAGGGACTTTCAGGAATTCATCGGCGTGGTCAATTTTTACAACCACTTTATATCCACCGCAGAATGAATCATGCGCCCCCTCGCCCCCAGCCCCCCCCCGCCCCGCCCCTTTGCCATGATGACCTCCAAACAGAAGGACTTGGCCTGGAGCAAGGAGACAGCCACGGCTTTTGAAAGGACCAAGGAGGTCCTCGCCAACACCACGTTGCTGGTCCATCCTAGAACTGACGTTCCCACCTCCCTGAGAGTCGACGCATCAGCTGCAGGGATAAGGGGTGTAGTCGAACAGCTCGTTGACAGACATTGGAGGCCACTGGCCTTTGTCAGCTGCCATTTGCATGCTGCACTCACCCCCGAGTTAAAATACAGCACTTTTGTCCAGGAACTCCTAGCCCTCTCTCTCGCGGTTAAGCAATTCCACTACTTCCTCGAGGGCAGGCCTTTCACTGTGTTTACCAACCACAAACCCCTCACCTACGCCTTCTCAAAAGTTTCCAACACCTGATCGGCATGCCATCAATACCACTTGGTGTACATCTCAGAATTCACCACCAACATTCAACACCTCTCTGGCAAGGAGAATATTGTCGCTGACACCCTCTCAAGGACGGCTATTCAGTCATTGCCACCAAGCCTGGACTATTCGGAGCTTGCATGGGTGCAAGAAGATGACGCAAAGACCCAGGCTTTTCACACAGCCATCACTGACCTCCACTTCGAAAACGTCCTGCTCCCAGCCAGCGGCCGCATCCTACTCTGCGATGTGTCCGTCGGCCAACCCCGGCCAGTTATTCCGGCTCAATGGAGACAATGGTTTTTCCACTCCATCCACAACCTCTCACACCCGTCCATCAAGTCCATAGCTCGCATGATCGCTACATGGTTTGTATGGCATGGCTTACCAAAACAAGTCACAGAATGGGCCCGCACTTGCACACATTGCCAGGCTTCCAAAGTCCACAGGCACACAAAAGTTCCCGTTCAGCAGTACGAACCACCCAGCCGACGATCCACGTCAATGTTGTCGGTCCCCTGCCTGTTTCACGGGAAGCCTGGTATTTCCTTCCAGTGGTCGACTGAGCCACAAGATGGCCAGAAGCCATACCCCTCAAAGACATGTCCACAGACTCCTGCGCCAGGACAGTGCTCATACACTGGATATCCTGGTTTGGGACACCAGGTCATATCACTATGAACAAGGGGACACAATTCACCTCGTCCTTGTGGGCACAGCTTGCCTCCCTGGCACAAAACTCCACCACACCACCGCCTACCACCCACAGACCAGTGGCCTGGTAGCACTCATAGACTGCCTGACTGGACCCAACTGGGTGGATGAGCTCCCCTGGGTGCTCCTTGGCATCTAAACAGCACCCAAGGAGGACTTCCAGGCCTTAGACACGGAAGGAAGGGCAATACTGCAAAAACTGAGGGACAGTTTGGGCTCCCTCACATCTCGGCCTCCCTCACATCACCCCATCTCGGTGCCCACAGATTTAAAGACAACTATGTGTTCGTTCGCCGAGGTGTACACTGCACCCCCCCCCCACCTCAGTGACCCTACGAAGGCCCCTACATGGTGGTCCACAGGAGCGGCAACATGTTCACATAAGACATTGGGAGCAAGGAGGAAATGTTCACAGCCAACTGCCTGAAGCCAACGCATATTGACCTCAGTCAGTTGGTTGCCCTTTAGCCAGCCAAGCTTAGGCGCAGGCCCCCTAAGGCAAAACCAACACAGGATTCGAGGGCACATCACACTAGTGCCGGTTCTGGGGGGGGGGGTGGGGTGTTGTGTGGTGGTGTACATCACTGACAACAGGCGAACTGACACGGTGTGTTACCACAACAGCAGAATAGCTGCGTCAAGATGGTGCTGCCAGGGTCGTCTTCTGCCAGCCGGGTCAGGTCTGCATTGCGCGCGGGGCAATGTCATGATGTTGTTTCTGGGGCAAGAGGAAGACTTACCTGTAGTCTTATAAGTCACAGTGTTTCAATAAACAACTGGAACACAACAAGCCCACTGACGACTGGTCTTGTTCTTCCTGACTCCATTTCGCTGCCTCTACAGGGAAATATATAAAAAATTCAATGTGTTTCATCTTTATTCACTAATTTACTAAAAAAAATTTGAGTTCACCATTTTTTGATGTGTTGTAGGGATATTATGTATATAGTTCCAAAATTGGGTGATTTTCACCCAGAATTATACTGGAAAGTATAGTTGCAGGTTAATGCACTTTTAAGAAAGGAGCTATTGAGGAGGGTTTAAATCAATTTGGCAGGGAGATGGAAACCAGAATGTCAGGGCAGAAGGTGGAAAGCTTGATCCAATGAGTTGTAGGTTTGTGAGGAAGGGACAGGCAGGGGAGGAAGCATAAATGCAGTCAATTTGGAGGGTTTGAAATGTGTCTATTCGAATGCAAGGAGTGTTCAGAATAAAGGCAATGAACTTAGATTATGGATCAATACATGGAATTACGATGTTGTGACCATTACAGAGAATTAGGCTGGCAGAAGGACAGGATTGGCTGATGCAGGTGTCGGGGTTTAGGTGTTTTAAAAGGAATAGGATGGGAGTTAAGAGAGGTGGAGTAGCATTAATGGTCAGGGATAGTATCATAGCTGTAGAAAGGGAGGACACTGTAGTGGGAATGTCTTCTGAGTCAGTGTGTGTGTGCGTGGAAGTCAGAAATAGGAAGGGAGCAATCACTATACTGGGAGTGCAGGGTCTGTCTCCTGTTCGTATCTGAGATGACGAGCATGCTGCCTTCAGGAGAGTGAATCGGAGGAAAGCATCTGGTCCAGATAGAGTGCCTGGTCAAGTATTAAAAATCTGTGCTGACCAACATTATTCATCAACCAGTTGCACTTACATCAACAGTGATGAAGTGTTTTGAAAGGCTGGTGTTGAATCATTTCAGCTCCTGACTGAGTGCTGGCATTCATCAAAACTAAGGAGCTGATTATTGACCATGAAGGGAAAACTAGAGATATACAGTCCAGTGATAATTGGAGGATCAGAGGTGGAGAGCATCATGAAGAAAACACGTCAGCACCTCTACTTCCTCAGGAGTTTGCGGAATTTTGGTATGACACCAGAAACCCTAGCAAATTTTGACAGAGGTGTGGTGGAAAGTGTGCTGACCAGCTGCATCATGGACTGGTATGGGGACACCAATGGCCCTGAGTGAAAAGCCCTCCAAAAGGTAGTGGATGCAGCTCAGGCAAAACCCTCTCCACTATCAAGAAGATCTACAGGGATTGCAGCCATCGGAGAGCAGTAGCAATTATCAAGTATCCACACGACCCAGCACAATCTGTCATCAGGAAGAAAGAACAGGTGCCACAAGACTCACACCTCCAGGTTCAGGAACAGCTGCTACCCCTCCACCATCAGACTCCTCAACAACAAACTCAATCAGGGACTCATTTAAGGGCTTTTACTTGTACGATTTATTGATTTTTTAAAATTCTTTCTGTATTGCACAGCCAGTTTGTTTACATTCATTATCTGTTTATGGTTCTTTACTTGATTACATGTATATGTCGTGCACATTCTTTTGCACTACCAATAAGTGGTAATTCTACCTCACCCGCAGAAAAGCAATCTCAAGATTATATGTGATGTCATGTATGTACTCTGACAATAAATCTGAAATCTGGTGGAGGCTGAAACATTAGGGGCATTTAAGAGTCTTTTTGATGGGCACATGGATGGAAGAAAATAAATAAGAGGTTACGAGGTAGGAAGGGTTTATTTTTTTTGGGGGGATGAAAATTTAGGTCGGCACAACGTCGAGGGCCGAAGGCTCTTTACTGTGCTGTTATATTCTATGTTCTATGAAGTCTTCTATAAACTTAAACAACATTCTAGGATGACAGTCATGAAGCAAATGAAGAAATGGTTGCTGTGGAGGTGAGGAAAATGGGAAGAGAGTTCGTAATATTGCTAGATTGTGTATGATCACAGCAACCATTCTGCCCCCATTCCCCCTTTTTGTCCCTGACAATAGCTGCTACAGATTAGAAGCTGTGGGGCAACTTTGAGGAGCAAACTTATCACTTTGGCAAAAATCACAATGTTTCTGTGCAGCGAATTGAGTACAAGAGCTGCTGTGTGTTGTGGGACATCTAAAGTTGCTGATGGAATCTGTGGCCACCAAAGACAACTTGAGCAAATAGAAATCTCCTTGCTGATCCACTATGGAATTTATTTCTTCATTATGAGTTGTAAATGTACTCCTTTAACATTTCATTTCTATTGGTAAATGTGGAAAAATGTGCTGCATGCTAAATAATGATATCAGATGCATGTCTGATGCTGCTAAACTATCAAATGTGCTCTGGTCAATTGCTGCCAGAATTGCCAAGGCCAGTTTTTTGATGATTGTTAATAAACTTGAAATGATTACTCATGTCACCCAAAGTCTCCTTTAAGTATAATTTAAAATTAAATTTTTATATTTAAAAAAAATTTAGATATGTAGCATGATAACAGCCCTTTTGGCCCACGAGCCTATGCTGTCCAATTACACCCAATTGACTTACAACCCCGGTACATTTCAAACAGTTGGAGGAAACCGGAGTCCCCAGGGAAAACACATGCAGACACTGGGAGAAAGTAGAAACTCCTTACAGACAGTGCGGGATTCGAACCCTTGTCCCAATCACTGGTGCTGTAACCGTGTTGTGCTAACCATGCTGGTAGACAGAGAATCCAAAATGCATCCAAATTGATTACTTTCCCTGTCATGGACAACAAGGAAACTCTTCTCTCATTAACATGGTCTCCTCCTTGAAGCATTTCTGTGTTGCTTTGGAATAACCTTCTCGAGGCAATTCTGAACTTTCCTTTTCCAAATTGTCCTGTGTCAATGTACTCTTCGTTGCTTGTACTGTCCTGTGGTGAGGTCCAGAGCAAAGGCAGAGCCATGAATACTTAAAGGCCCTTGTCTTTAAAGTTTAAAGAATAAAGACAGAGCAATCTCTGCCCATGAAACATGAAAAAAATTTAAGCAGCCGACCAAGTAATGATCCTTACTAGGTTAGTTATCAAAAATTAAGAATGTTGCAAGTTATTTGCCTTTTATTTTAAAAGTTCAAAATCTTGAGCACTTTTAAACAATTAAAATCATTTAACCAAAATCATTTTGTTAAAAAGATTATAAATGTCCTAAAATCTTTCTACATCAAAACAGTTTTGTGGCTGATTTAACAGATTCAATTAAATTTAGAGTTTCAGCTTGGTTAAGGGCCTTTCTGGCCCACAATGTCCAAGCACACCCATGTGACCAATTAAGCTACTAATCCTATACATCTTTGGAACATGGGTGGAAACCAGAGCACCTGGAGGAAACCCACGTGGACATGGGGAGAACATACTGCAGACAGCGACCGATTTGAATTTGGGTCGTTGGCACTGAAATAACATTGCACTAACTATGTCAACAATTTTGCTGGAGCATCTTAGCTTTTATTCATTTCTGATTTCCCATTAGCCACAGATACAATGTAGAAATATATTGCATGCCCTTCAGTTGTGTTTCTTGAGAATTTTAAATTAATTTTTTTTTGTTGTTGTTAGGTTATTCCCCTCCGCTAGAGAATCATCTCTATTCACCAACTGTGAATAATGAAATATTGGATCACAAGAGCTCACTGCAACAAATCACATCAGGAAGATATTCTCCGCTTCCAAACTACATGCTTGAAGAAGAAGACATCAGCAGGTAATTGCCACTGGCTTCTGCATGTTTTTATTTTGGATCTAATTTATTTATTTTTTGGATAATAATTCCAAGCAAATGCCACAACTTGTGAGAGAGTGCAAAAACTGTGCAATTTGGCAAAGTTGTGGTTTTACTTCCTTGAACACAATTATTGTGTTGAAAAGTTGTTCATTTAGGTTTTACTTGCTGATATAAAATATGTTGCCATTGGCCTGAAATATTAACTCCGTTTTATTTATGCTCCCTGACCTGTTGTACACCTCTAGCGTTATCGACTTTCATTTCAGATTTACAGCATCTATAATTTTTTGCTTATGGCCAACTTACGAAAATGACTTCTGTATTCAGTTTTTGAGGTCATGTACATTTTCAGCCTTGGTAGGATTGAAATCTGCATTTTATCCATTATTTGTTGCTACATAGTCTGAATATTGTCAGAATCAGAATTGATTATTATGAACTTGTCAAAAAATTCATTGTTTTGCAGTAGCATCACAGTAAAAACTTTCTATAAACCACATTTCAAAATAAAAACTGATGCAAGAAAAATACAAAGTGAGGTGATGCCAGAAGATGCAGCAAAAGAATTATAAACAGAACAATTAAATTCGCTGTAATAACTGGAAAGCCACTCAGATCTTATTTAATCAAAACTCAAATGCAATTGTTCTGTCGCTTTTTGTTTATTCATTTAAGGGATGTGAGCGTCACAAGCTGAGCCAGCATTTAATTGGCCTTCACTCATTTCACTTGAGAAGGTGGATGTGAGCTGCTGCCTTGAACTGGTGTAGTCTTTGTGACTTGGGTATGTTCAGAATGCTGTTACAGAGGGAATTCTTGGGTTTTGACCTAGTGAAGTGATATATTTGCAATTCAGGATGGTGTATCATTTGGAGAAGAACTTGGTGTTCCCATGCTTTTGTTACCCAGTTGTTCTAGCTGGTAGAGGTTGTAGGCTTGAATAGTACTTTCTAATGAGTCTTGGTGAGTGGCTCAAGAATCAAATTCAAATTAAATCAAATGGCCTTCTAAATCATGGTGATTTAATGAATAATTTGGTTTAAAAAGTAGTATGAAAATTATAATTTCCATCTTTATATGATTCCAATTTAAGAGATGACATGAGTATGATTGCACTGCTGGTTGGGTGCAATACAGATTAGAATTTACAATAAAATTAACGGCAAAGCTATTTGTCCAATGTGATACAGTATTTGTTTCTAACCTGATAGGAGATTAAGTAAGCTTTTAAATGCAGCTCAACACAAAAATACATTTGATGAGCTCACCACTTCTATCACATTGTCTAGCTCCCCATTCAAATGCAATGGACAGTATGAAGTTTCTGTACTCATTGACAAATAGATTTTTCTTCTTGGAGATCATCCATTATGGCCTAAATACCCACTTTTATCAATTTAATTATTTCCAAATACACTACTGGTACTGAAAATTAATTAGTATCAGTGTAAGGGGTCCAATCATATCGATTTAAATTTGTATGGGAGATTTAAAGAGTTATAATTACTCTTTCTGTATCTTTATTCCTCTCCTCATTCAATTATTATTTTCTTTTTAGTTGACCTTTTATACTTGATTTGAAAGACATTAAATTTTCTATTCAAACTCTGCATTAATCTTGTTCATTGAGAAGATCTATGTCCCATTATAGTACATTGCCTTGACTTTTTTTCACTTTTACAAGCTTCCAATAATGGGATGCTTGCACCAGTTTCCAGGCTGAATTGCTTTATTCTGGAAGTTTGGGCATTTCCAATTATAAGTCACACATACACAAATCAAATGTTTTTCTCATCAGACTTGTGCATCATTACATCATTTTCTTTGCAAACTCCTCTTGAATTTGTTGGGAAACATTAGATTATGCTCTTCCAAAGGTTGTCCCTAATTAGACCCATCAGATTAAGAAGAGAGTCCTGGGTTAGCCTTGTAAATTAATTACTAAATTCATATGCAAATACGGCAGGCAATAAGGAAAGCAAGGGACTTGAGATTTTGATTGTGAGCAATGGTCCCCAGGCCATCAGGCATACCCATTTCTCTTCCATTGATTCCATCTATGACACCCACTGCCTTGCAAAAGCAGCCAACATATTAAAAGCTCAACACAATCTGCTGAAGTAACTCAGTGGGAGAAAAATAATGTTTGACATTTTGAGTATTCCAGGTCTTGATGAAGGGTTCCAGCCCAAAAAGTGGACCCTTTTTCTCCCACAGCTGTTGCTCAGCCTGTTGAGTTCCTCCAGCAGATTGTGCTTGGGTTCTGATTTCAGTATCTTCAGTCTATTAAAAAAAAACTTGCTTCATCCCGGCCACACTCTCTTTCACTCCCCCTCTCATCAGCAACATGATTCATATTATAAGAAGAATAAGGAGGAGGTCCAAAAGTGTCTACAGCGGTCTTGGGCAGAACAGTTTCCATACCTAGTTGTGAAGCATTTGGATAGGAATCCTTGTGTGGTGCATTTATAAAAATTGGTAAAAAAACATGGGGAAATGCTCAATCTCTGTATCTTGTCATGTGACAGTTAACAGTTCAATTCATTTGTGGACAATCCTTGATTGCATTGAGGATTTCCTTATTCTTCATGAGCACCATTGTTAACTCTCTTGATCCATCATATTGGCTCGGATCATAACTGTTTGTGCACGTGTGCATTCAGTGTGATATTTGTTTTGTCCACCAAAAATGAAGAGCAATATATCTATAAGACTTATGACAGCTTCCATCTTTTGTATATTTTATTTATAGTTTAAAATAAGTCATACAATCAAATATAGAATATGAATATACATAATTTTCTCTCCTATAATCCCCTCCCCCCCTCCTTCCTCCCCCCCCCCCCCCACTAGCCCAAAAGTTAAAAAAAAGGAGTTAACAATCAAACAGTCGCCATGTTTGGTGCCGTTCCAACAACGAGGAAAAAAATTCTACTACATATTTAAATCCATATATTTTATATACGGGCTCCATGACAGCATCCATCTTTATATGATTCCAAGCAGCCAAAGCAACCAAGAAATTCTTCTATGTTTTGAGGTCCCTGAAAAGGGCATTGTTTTTACACTAATCCTCTTTTGGAACCATTAAAATTGTAGTTTTCCAGTGTTAGGTCCATGGTATAATTAGATGTGGTATTAGTTTGAGCACATACTAAGTAATTGATGTGTTTCAAATTATGTGGTTTCAGGCCTTTTGCCAAGCATCTACAATGTTGGGACACATAATTTTTTAAGCCATATGTACAGGGGCAAATAAGGAAAAGAGTATCTGTCTCAAATATTACGGAGGGCGCTTTATATGTACCTTGTAAAGCCTCTTACAAACGGCATGTTTTGGTGAGATACCTCTAATTCTACTAAACTCTGGAGTCAATCTTCTTGTTTGTACCACAAAGGACATTCCCCTGTTCCAGGAATCAATCCACCGAGCCCGCTTTGCACTTCTGAAGAAAACAAGTGAATCTTTCCTTGGGATAGGACACTAGACCTGTAGATAGTATTCTAGATGCAGTCCCACCAGAGACCTGTATAACTGTAGTTGTTTTTATTTTCTTGTATTCAAACCTTATTTGAAACAAAAGCCACACTAAAGTTTCTTCTAATTTTTGCTTTACCTGGTTTTCACTGATTTAATTTATGAGGACATTCACATCCCTCAGAACAATACATTTCAATATCACATCAGTTATAAAAACACTTCTTTGCTCTTAATCACATTAACTTTCATCTGTACCCATTCACTTAGCCAGGTTTCCTTCTATCATTCTTACGAACCACACCGGAACTCAGTGCTCTGAGCCAGCAGCAAACATGGATATCTTGTACTTGGTTTCCTCTTCTGAATGATTGACATGAATTGTGAACAGCTGGGGCCCCAGGACAGATCCCTGTAACATCCTAATGGTCATAGCTTTTCAAATTAAACATTCAAGTTCGTTTATTTATCATCCAACGGTACAACGTTCGCTGGTCCACAGTGCAAACAGACAACGCACGTACAGACAAATGATAAATATACACACTACAACTGCATATATTAAAATAAATATTACTAATAAATAGTAGAGACTCGGAAAGTTGTCTTAGAATTTCAACTCATTCAATAGTCTTACTATTTGTATCCTATTCTCTATTTTTAGCAATTAAGCAATGCTCAGTCCACTTCAATGTATTACCCAGAATCCCTCATCCACTAATTTAATAAACACGAGTGTTGCACCTTGTTAAAGCCATTTTGAATGTTCAAGTGCACTATATCTCCTGGTTCACTCTTATCAAAAAACCTCTCCTGATGCAGGATCTTAATCTGAAGCATCAATTTACACCCTTTGTTGACACAGAGGCTGCTTGACCTGTTGACTTCTTCCAGCATTTTGTTTTATTGTTAAAATGTATTTCTTTTCATATGTCCATGTTTATTCTGTCCAATCCTATTTTTCTTGTCTCATTGCCCTATGACTTCTTCCTTAATAAATGATTATCAGACAAGCTGGTCTGTACTTCTGCTATTGTTCTTCCACATTTTGTTAAATAGTAGGGTTACATTTGATACCTACCCATCTGTGGGATCATTCAGAAAACTATGAAATAATAGATGACTGCCTGGGCCTCATTTTCTCCATTGTCACTTCTTCTAACCTTTTAAATTTAAGATCATGAACATTTATTGATTTTTCACTTCCATTAATTTCTCCATTTCCTTTTGTTAATGAAAGTTTCTTTCAGCTTCTCTTTCACTCTGAACCAATCTTTCTCCAGTACATTTGAGAGCTTTTCTCTAAATCCTTCTGTGGTTATTCACAAAATATTTGTTTATTTAACAATACAGGATCCCACCTTGTTTTTTTTTAAAGTTTATATTACCATTTATTTCACATTACATTTCCACTTAGACATACAACACAGAACATTACAGCACAGTACAGGTCCTTTGGTCTACGATGTTGTGCTAACCTCTATACCCTACCAAAAAAAACCCTCCTTACCTCATACCCCTCAATTTTTCTTTCATCCATGTGCTGGTCTAAAGCCCCTTTTACACTTGCATCCCACTAAATTGGCATTTCAGTGTCCTGGGATAGGAACGGAGGATTGGCTTTTCACACTTGACTACTCCAAACTGGGGACTGAATACTTTCACACTTGCAAGGAGCCATATCTGGGCTTAAGACTGTTCTACCTTCTATCAGTCATGTCGTGATGCATCGAGTGATGGTGAACTAAATCCTGATCAATGTATTATGATCTTATATTTGAACAAAATTAATCATGCCTAATTATAACATAATCAAGTTTTATGTATATCACAGTACAAGCCCTTCAGCCCCTGTTGTTGTTGTGGTGACCTATATAAACCTTTCTAAGGGATTGTAAGAAAGTGTGAGCAATAAATAGTAATAGCAGACAATTTTTAAACAGGATGGGAAAGTTGGTAGTGCTATTGTGCACAATTTATACAGCGTGAGGAAGTTGGTTGCGCCACCGCGCACAATTTATAAATACCGTGAGAAAAAGTGATGGCGGACCCGCCCCCTCCCCCAGAACGCCATGCAGCAGAGAAAGGGCTGTGCGCACGGCTGCACGCACCGAGCACTCATGGAGGAGTTTCTCTGCTGCGTGGCACCCCAAGAAGTCAGGTCCGCCAACGCCCACTCCCAGTCTCTATTGTGTGCCATAGCGCCACCAACCCCACCAAACTATTCAAAAACTGTCCACCACTGGTATCTATTGTTATTTATTTCCTATCTCCCTCTCTCTCCCTATCCCACTGTGACTTTTCCATGGCAACGTTTATACCTTCATTTTAATCTTTTCTTCCTTCTTGTTCCTGCACTCATGCAAAAACTTGGGTCAGTGCAATTGCCCATTCTACACTTGCCTGATTGCAATGCCAGCGTCTGTAGACATGGGATTGTACTAGGGTTTTTTTTTGTAATTCTTTAATTATCGCACTATGAACCATATCAACCAATATATTTACAGATGCATCTCTTTAAATATTCACAGTGACATTTTCTCTTTTTTTCTCCTCTTCCCTCCCTTCCCCCTTCCCACCCCTTCCAAAAACAGTAAATATTGAACATATAAAATACAATAAAACAATATCTTTATACAAAAAAAATGCAAACAAAAAAGACATATCATCTACTTATTCACATTAAATCTGATCGTGTTTATCTTCTTATCATTTTAGGTGGTGGTGGTCCGAGGCCTGTTTTTTCTGTTATGCTCCATATATGGTTCCCAGGTTTTTTCAAACATTCTAACTTTGTCTTTTAAATGAAATGTGATTTTTTTTTTCCAATGGGATACACTTAAACTAGGTTATATATTCCGTTAATGTTTATAGTCATATAGTCCAACGTGGCCATCTTATATCTTTATTTTGACTTCTTTTCCGTCTCTTCACCACCTCCATCCCTTTTTTCCATTACTGTTTTTTAAGTTTTCCTTTTTAATCTCAATATATGACAATACACTTAAGACATGAAATACCCCAACAATCCCCACAAGCAATAACCCTTTAACCTCAAATGAACCTCCCCTCCTTGGATTGCCTCTTGTTCCTTGATGGCAACCACCACTCCCCTTTCCATTCGGTTTGCTAACTTACTCACAAGCGTCAACCAACTTCGCAGTGACCATCATTCTCCCATCCCCAGCACCCCCCCCAGAGAATACTTATAACAAAGCTCTCTTTTTTTTCCTTCTTCCCCTTCTCTTATCCATCTTTAAATCTTTATCTTTACTTTATATTTTTACATATTTTTGTATATTTTCTTGCCAGTCATCCTTCTTATCACTCCTCCTCCTCTCTTCTCCTGTCCTGCAAATATTCAGCAAATTCTTGGGCTTTCTTTGGGTCCGAGAACAGTCTATTCCATTCCCCAGGAATAAATACTTTGAGTACTGCTGGATGTCTTAATATAAAGTTATACCCTTTCTTCCATAAGATTGTTTTCGCCATGTTGAATTTCTTCCTCTTCTTTAAAAGTTTGAAGCTTATGTCCGGGTAAAAAAATATTTTTTGTCCCTTATATTCCAATAGCTTATTGTCTTCTCTAACCTTCTTTCTTGCCTGCTCCAGTATGTTTTCTCTTGTCATATATCTTATAAATTTTACCAATATGGATCTCAGTTTTTGATGTGGTGGCGGTTTCGGTACTAGCGCTCTATGCACCTTTTCGATTTCTATTTCTTCATGTGAATCTGTCGTTCCCAGCACCTTCGGGATCCATCCTCTTATAAATTCCTTCATATCTGACCCTTCTTTGCCTTCTTTCAGGCCTATTTTTATGTTGTTTTGCCTACTGTAGTTTTCCAATACATCAATTTTTTGTGACAATAAATCTTGTGTCTCTTAATTTTTTTTCTGCTCTCTTCCAACTTCCCACTTAAATCATTTATCTCCATTTCTACAGCAGCATCTTGTTCCTTCACATTTTCTAATCTTTTCCCTACTTCAGTCATGAACAACTTTAAGCTTTGCATTCTGTCTTCAGCTCTTTTCATTTTTCTTTTGATTGAACTAAATTCTAATGATAGCCATTCTTTTAATGACCTAATTTGTTCTTCGAAACAGGCTTTATCTCAACTTTGTCCTTCTATTTTACCTTCTTCTTTCCTTTGAAATTCTTGGTTGTCTTTCTCCTCTTCTTTTGTGTCTGTATCTATGTCTGTGTCATCTTCTTTTCTCTGTATCTGTGTATCTTCATCCTTCTCTGGTGAGCTGCTTCTGTATCCTTGCTGGGCCTCCAGCTGCTGTGTCTCCTGTTGTTGGGCCTCCTGCTGCAGGTCAACCCGCCGCTGGGCCCCCTGCTGCAGGCCAACCCACTGCTGGGCCTCCTGCAGGCCGACCCACTGCTGGGCCTCCTGCCGCAGGTCGCCCCCCTGCTGGTCGTCCCGTTGTCGCTCACCCTCTTCCAACCCTTCATTTTCTTTCTCACCACTCTTCTTTTCTTCTTTCTTGCTTACTTCCCCCAGATGAATGCCCCGATACTGGACGTCTCTCAGCTGGCTGCTCCACAGCTGGCCGCTCCTCAGCTGAGTCCCCCTCCCGCCAGCATTAACCTTTTCTTTTACTTGCGCACTGCGCACCTCTTCTTGGCTCTGAGAGCCATTTTTGAAATCCGCTGGTTGGGAGGTCACCGCTCCTCTGGGGACTCACCAACACCGGAGATCGGCAGTTCCTCTCCATGGTAACTCTTTGCTCTGATGTGCAGGTAAGGCCTTCTTCTTTCTTCTCCATTGATTTTCCTTCTTCCCTTTTCTCTATTCTTACTTTTTCTCTTTTGGGTGCCATCTTCTGTCTCTTCTCTGTAACTTTATTTTTCTGTTCCTGTATTTTATGTTTATTGAGATCTGTTTTTTCACACTTTTTTTTTCTTTTCTCTGGAGAGGGCTGGTTCCACTCAACCAGCCACTACTCCATCAAGCGACTCCCCCTTAGGGTCTCCCTCGTGTTTCCCTACCATATCACCAGCTTCTGCATCCACATATTTCCTCAATTTCCGTCACCTATCACAAGATCCCACACCAGAAATGTATTCCCCTCATTTGCCCTCTCCACATTCTGGAGGAGTCGCTCCCTCTGGGACTTCCTCATCCACCTTCCTACCTTGGAACTTAACTTGGTGACTGCAAGAAGTGGTGTTCTTGCACTTCCTCCCTGACCACTATTAGGGGCCCCAAACAGTCCTTCCAACATTTTACTTGTAAATCGGTAGGCGTCATTTACTGCATCCAGTGCACCCCTATGGCTTCATCGACATCAGGGGGACTGGACATAGACTGGGGGATTGTTTCTTTAATCACCTTCTCTCTGTTCTCTGGAAGAGCAAGGTCCTCCCAGTGGCCAACCATTTTAATTCCACACATCATTGCTGCGCCAGTAAGTCTGTCCGTGACTTCATTCTGCCAAATTGAGGCCATCCGCAAAGTGGAGGAATGGCACCTTGTATACCTTCTTGGCAGTCTCCATTATTATCTACTCCAATTTCCATTAACCCACCTCACTAGTCTCTGTCTCTGTCTGTCTCTGTCTCTGTCTCTCTCTCTCTCTCTCTCTCTCTCTCTCCCCTCTCCTTTTCTCCAGCAGCTCATCCCCTTCCCATCCTTCCCCTGTTGGTTCCCTCTGCACTCAGCCCCATCACTTCTCAGGTTCTTCTCTTCTACCCTCACACTCGTACCCTCTTATTTCCTCTTATCTGTAAGCCTGTGCTTCCCCCACCCCCTGCACATCTTCCCCTCCCTCCTTGTTCTCCACTCCTCTTCCCCCTACCTTTTTATTCAGACATCTTTTTTTTCCCAAGATTCCTGATGTAGGGTTCAGGCCTAAAATGTTGGTTATCTTTAATTTCCTATGAATGCTGCAAGACCTGCTGAGTTTCTCCAGCACTTTTGTGTATTGCATTTGTTTATTTCATCTTCTATTTATGCATTTCTTAAATTTATCCTAATTGAGTAAAGAATGCACATTAACTTTTGTTGATAGTATATTTTAAAAAGGGATGGAACTAAGCCAAGGGAAATATAGAAAGGACATTGGGTCTTTCAAATCAAAACATTTATGCCATGAGAAAATTATTATTTCCAATGTGACTTTTTTTTTAAATTTTAAAAATATTGTCATCTTCCAAATAGAAACATGATATTAAGTTATAAGGTGAAAAGCACAGGGTTTGATTTGAGAGTGAGTGACTTAACTGGCTTCATGTAGACAGTTGGCTGCATCAGATGACCAGTAAAAAAAAAAGCACTGTTAATATAGCTTTGAGACAGGAAATAAGTGCTGAGGTTTTAACACGATTCATACCAGCCATGAGGAGGTACTGTTTCTCATTTTGCACAAGAAATAACTTCATGGTTATCGATAGAATCAGAACAATTACAGCACAGAAATAGGCTACGTCAGCCCCTCTAGTCTGTGCTGGACCATTTTTTTTGCCTAGACCCACTGACCTGCACCCAGCCCATAGTGCTCCATACCAATAGAATCATTTTCAAAATTTTCTTCCAAAGCTTCATTGATTTTAGGGAGAATAATCTTGGCACTGCTTTGTGTCAAACTGTCACAATTTGACATGCAATTGACCCTCTCCCCACCGTCACCAATGACATTATTTGAAAAAAAAGATTTTTGTTTTGAGTAGAATTCTTCGATGCAAGATTTTACTGGAGTGTTTTGGATATTAAAATACTCACATGGGAATTCACTGTCTGAAAATTTTCAAAAGCCTTCTCTTTAGAATAAAAATGGAGTTAATCATAATAAGGAAATGCAATAATTTGGAGACACAAGAGACTGCGGATGCTGGAATCTAAAGCTATAAACAGACAGGCCTGCTGAGTACCTCTGGCAGTTTGCATGATTTAAGTTTGAAAGATTATCTGGGTTTTTTTTATTTTTATTTTTCATTTGTATCAGTGACAAACATAAAAATACAAAGTAATAAAATGATGCAAAATGATACATAATTTTATATTTTCTCCCCCTCCCTCCCCAAAAAAGTAGGAAAAAAGAAAAAAGCCTCCTTGAATTTATCATACATCATTCATTCATTCATTAAATTTCAAATTTACAAATATTATCTTGATTGTCAAAGTTAGCTAGGGTGAGTTAGAACGGGAGTAGCGAATGCTGCGGATTTACTTTTACCAACAAAATCATATATGGCTTCCAAATCTTATAAAAAATTTTGTGGTTGATTCCGTAAATTGTACGTTATTTTCTCTAATGGTAAACAATTTTGTAAATCCATTTGCCATGTAATCAACCCTACATTATTGTCTAATTTCCATGTAGCCTTTGTTACTGCTATTGCTACACTTAGAAACTTCCCCTGGTAAATATCTAACTTCAGATTATATATATCACCTAACAAAAGTATTCTTGGATCTTTTGGTACTTGTATCTTCATGAATTATCCCAGTAAAATACTCATATCTTCCCAAAACTTTCCAACTTTTTCGCACTGCAATTCTACATGTAAGAAAGTTCCTACCTCTTAAAACACTGATCAGCTTGAATTAAGCCCATGTAACTTAAGTGGAGTATAATATAATTGATGTAAAAAATTGAATTGTACTATTTGATATCTAACATCAATTATATTAGTTACACTCTCATGACATAATTTTGACCATACTTCTTGAATTTGTATATTTAAATCTCTTGCCCATTTTTCTTCTTTCTTTTCTTTCTTTGGCTTGGCTTCATGGACAAAACATTTATGGAGGGGTATGTCCACATCTGCTGCAGGCTCGTTGGTGACTGACAAGTCCGATGTGGGACAGGCAGGCACGGTTGGAAGGGAAAATTGGTTAGTTGGGTTGGGTGTTGGGTTTTTCCTCCTTTGTCTTTTGTTAGTGAGGTGGGCTCTGCGGTCTTCTTCAAAGGAGGTTGCTGCCCGCCAAACTGTGAGGCGCCAAGATGCACGGTCGGAGGCGATATAAGCCCACTGGCGGTGGTCAATGTGGCAGGCACCAATCCATTTTAGATTTAAATAGGTCTTTTTTTCTGTTTAGTATCTTGCAATTTTATATGCATGTTAGTAATAAATATTTTCATAAATGTATCAGTTATTAAATATTCAAATTGACTTTGTTCAAGTAATCTAAAATTCAATCCTAACTTTCTTTTTAAATATGATTTAAGTCGATAATAAGAAAAAATAGTATTATTTGGTATATTGTACTTGTCTTTCAATTGTTCAAAAGTTTTTTTAAAAAACCCAAAAAAATCCTTTATACTTTTTAATTCCACAATTATGCAAAATATCAAAAAATGAGTTATTTACTGTAAAAGGAAAAAGAGGGTTTTGCTTTAATAACATTTTGGCTATTTGATAATTCTTCATTCCTTTTTCCATATGGATTCCATTCCATACTTTTATGTATATTTTTCAAAATTGGTGTTTCTAATTTCCCTTTCAACAGTTCCTGCCATTTATAAAAAAATATGTTCAGAATTATTTTCTCCTATTTTATTAATTTCAATCTGTACCCACACTGATGTTTCATCAGTCTGATAACAGGAAGAAAAGAATCTCAGTTGAGTTGCTTTATAATAAATTTTTAAATTAGACATTCTTAATCCCCCTGATCATATTTCCATGTTAATTTTTCTAATGCCATCCTGGGCATTTTGTCTCGCCAAATAAATTTTCCTAATTTTTATTTAAATCTTGAGAAAAATATTCATCTTCACACAATTTATCCTTCCTATTCAATAAATTGGTAACTCCTTCCATCTTTTTTAATCTTCTTTAATTTTCTTCAATAAAGGGAAGTAATTCAATTTAAATAAATTATTCAAATTCTTATCAATATTAATTCCTAAATATCTAGCTGCTTCCTTCTCCATTTAAATCTTGTCACTTTCTTAATTTGAGTATAGTCTCAATCATTCGCATCACTTCACTTTTATCGATATTTATAACCTGATATTAAACCATACTCCGCCAATGGTATATTTATTTTTTAATGAAATTTGTAAGATATAATATAACATCATCTGCAAAAAGACTAATTTTATGTTCTTTATCCTCTATCTTAAAACCCTTAATCTCATTATCTTCTTATCACCTCTGTTAAAGGCTCTATGGTGAACACAAATAAAAAAGGTGATAATGGACAACCCTATCTAGATGATTTTTCCAATGAGAAAGGTTGTTATATTTGTCTATTTGGTTGCTTATACAGTTCCCTTATCCAATTTATAAAATTTGTTGGAATTCCCAAAATCTTCAATATTTTAAATAAAGAGTCCCATTCTAATCTATCAAATGCTTTTTCTGCATTTAAAGCCAAAGTTACTGATGGTATTTTCCTTTTTTGAGCTACATTTAATAAACATAAAACTTAGCAATATTATCCGCTGATCTATTTTTAATAAAACCAGTTTGGTCTATATTTATCAATTTAGATAAACATTTAGCTAATCTATCAGCTAATATTTAGACAAAATTTTATAATCTGTATTTGATAATGATATTGGTCTATATGATGATGGGAGCAAAGGATCCTTCCCTTTTTTTTGGAATAACTATTATTAATGCTGTTTTAAATGACTCTGGTAAATCACAGGAATTGTTCATCCCGTAAATAAAGGGATCAGTAACTCTTCAAATTCTTTATAAAACTCTAGAGAGAAACCATCCTCTCCTGGAGCCTTAATATTTGGTAAAGACATCAACGCATCATATATTTCTGTATCATTAAAATAATTTGATAATTCAGTCTTTTCTTCAATATTTAATTCTGACAATATAACTTGTTATAAATATTCATCAATTTTATTTCCATCTTTCAAAGATTCCGATTCATATAATTTTTTATAAAACTTCATAAAAACATCATTAATTTATAAGTAAGTTGACCTGATTCCTCTTTTGTAGCTGTTATTATTCTTCATAATTGCTCTGTCTTCAATTGCCATGCTAAAACTTTATGGGCTCTATCCCCCAAATCATAATATTTTTGTCAAGTTCACCTTATATCTCTCTCTCTACTTCATATGTTTGTATTTCATTAAAGTTCATTTTTTTTAATGCCAATATTCTTCATTTTTCATCATTCACTTGATTGTGTAATTCTTTTTCCTAATTTATTATTTCTTTTAAGGTTGGTTAACTTCACACATATACTCTTTTTTTAATCTTAGCTATGTAAATTATTATTTGCCATCTTAAATAAGCCTTCATAGGATCCAAAATAACATATTGGTTACAGAGTCCTCATTAGTGTCTAGAAATTTTTTTTTTTACCTGCTGTCTTATAAATTCACAAAAATCTTGCCATCTATAACCTATATTTTGCTCTTCTTCTAAAGCAATTGACATAACTAAAGGTGAATGATCTGATAATATTCTTGCTTGGTATTCAATTTTTTAAATTCTTACTTATAGTTGTGAAGAGATTATAAACATATCTATACATGAATATGCCTTATATCTAAAAGAATAAAATTAATAATCCCTAGTACTAGGGTACATCTTCCTCCAACTATCAATAAGTTTCATTTCATTCATAAAATTAATCACAGTTTTAACCATCTTGTTTTTAAACCATAATTCCACCTGATCTATCAAACTTTGAGTCAAAGGTAAAATTGAAATCACCCCCAATAATTATTTTCCTCTTTGCATTGGCTAATTGCATAAAAATGTCTTGTATAAATTTTCCGTCATCTGTATTCGCTGTATGTATATTCATTAATGTCCAATATTCTGTATAGATTTGACATTTTATCATTACATATCTTCCCCCTTTATCAATAGTTGTATTCAATATTTTACTTGGTAAACTTTTATTTATTAATATTGCTACCCCTCTGGCTTTAGAATTAAATGAAGAAAACCATACCATTCCTACTCTTCAGGAGGCAGGGTGTGGATATGTCAATGACTACTGTCTGCAGAAGACTTCATAAACAGATTGCGCAGGAGACTGAGCCCTTGCTGATTTTAATGCTATCTTGTCTCCCGACCTGAAAGGAGCATCATGAGCTCTGAGTAATTCACGAACCTCCACGTCTATCCATGGTTTTTACTATGGCCTGGCTATTTGATTACAGTGACATCCTTGTGTAGATAATTGCTATCTGTCGTTTTCTTTAATCGGAATAGAAGTACTTATTGACTGTCATATCTAACTCAGCAATTAATATTCCCATGTTATTAGATGGACATTTTTCCATTTTTTGTCGATGTGGTCATTGTAAGTGGCTGCCTCCAATCCATGGTTTTGTAGCAGCCCTTCAGCTCTGCTGTGGCTTTCTCTGGGCAGGCCCTAATCCCCCTGCAAACTAGTTTTACTTGTTTACCCAGCAGATTGTTTTAGCAGGATTAGTAGGATGGGTATATGGACTGAGATTCCAAGGTGGTGGCAGGGGACTGCCTTGTATGCTCCAAGGACATTTGTGTAGACAAGATACAAGATATTCTCTCCCTTGGTTGCAAAATTGTCAAATTATTGGAACTGTGGCAGGGCTTTTTAAGCTAACGTGATTGAAGTTAACTGCACTAATCATACAGTCATCAGGGTGAGCTGCCTGGGTTGAATAATTGAATACCTCATGCTTAACCCCATGTATAATTACTATCAGGCAAATCTTATCCACTTTAGACTGCCAACAGACAGGAGAAATCGGAAAATGTACATCTAATAATTTGGGAATATTAATTGCTGAGTTAGATATGACAGCCAATAAGTACTTCAATTCCTATTAAACAAAACAACAGATATTATGATCTTACTAGAGGCAAAGAGTTATAATTATTGTGGTTTACTTTTGGTTTTGCATTTAGTTTATTCTTCCCAAAAGATAGCAATTATTGTGCTATCTTTTCTGTTTTTAATTTTTGACTGAGGATTCTCTCATTACAAATTTTCCATTCATTTATCAATTTCTGGTTAGCTGTTTTAAGGCAGATATTGTTTAGAAACATTGATTTAATGCATGCTTAAAAACAGTGCCTTTATTTTTAATTATGAATAGATTAACCAGTGGCTTTTGGTTCCTAATAACCAAGATATATAAAAAAATCTGATGTAATTATACTAAGGCAGACGAAGTGAATCTGCAATATGCTTATATGCAAATAGTAAACTTATTCATTGTAGAGCATTAAAGTTTGGAACAGAGTATTTTATTATGAACTAATCATTAGTGAATTTTATTGTCCTTGTAAATAGATGTTCATACACAAGACTTTTAAATTAAACAATTAAGGAGAAATGTTGAACGACTTTAGAAGTAGATTTTGCAGTTGATTTCGTGAATTGGATCTGCTTCTGTAATCAATTTACCCTTGATCATTGTTTATTACAGAATGGCTAAATGTAAAATATATCTTCTAATATTCCATCCACTCCTTTAATCAAAATGGGAGTCCCACTGAAAATTGGCTTCACTTTCACTGATATTCACTTTGTTGTTTTTTAATTAGATTTATGTTCCATTTGTTTGATTTTCATTTGAATTAAATTAAATTTGAATACTGCTCATTAATAATGAATTATCCATTGATATTTTACAAATGAGAGCCAATTAACCTATTAATTTGCTCTTTAAAATATAAAGATGTGCATAACTCCACTTCGCAATGTGCAGTATGAAATGTAGCCCAGTGGTATCAGCTAATTCCCAAGATTGTCTTTCATATATTGAATTAATTCTTTTCAGGTAGCTTTACATTTAATGTGAATTTTGAGAATGCAAAACCTAAACTACTGCTTAAACACCACCAGAGGTCTGGGAAAATTGAGGGATGATTTTTACAATATTATTAATAACTGGAACAATGCTAAAATTCATCAGTGTGTTCGCATCTCAGAGGTCATTTTGATTAACAAATGAATACTGCATTCATCAATCATGGTTAATTATTCTTTATGGAAACAAATATTATGTGCCTTGCTGTGCATACAGGCAGTTATAAATAGTTTGTAAAAACTACTTTATTATTTATAATCTTATAAGTGATGTTATCAATCTTAAGATTAAGAGTAGCAATAGCCATTTTGAAAGATATGCAGTGTTTTGCAATGTTTATGGAGAAATAATATTTCTCCGAAATTCTTCCACTATGTCTTATGGACATCAAACATAAAATGTAATGATCACACATGAGGGATTTATCATGTATAGTTCAAACTAAATACAGAATTTAATGACAAAGACTGTTTCTGTTAAGAAAATTCAATTGCGTGAAATTCCGTTTTCCAACTAAAGAACAGTAAAAGTTCCCACCATTCAAATGGCTACCTACCTACAGTACCAGAAATATGATAACAATTTTTGATATTGTAGTTGCACAATCATATATCTATATATTTTATAAAAATCTGCTGTACCTACTCAAATAGGGTGAAATTAACCTTCATACAGGTACACGATCCTTTATCCAGAACCTTTGGGGGATAATGTGTTCCGAATTTTGGATTTTTCCGGATTTCGGAAAGCCCACCCGAATTGTGCTTCAGTATCCGCCCCCACCCCCTTCCAGTCCCCCGGCCTGTCTCCTCCAACCGCGGTCCCTCAGCCACCTCCCCCAAATGCTGGTCCCTCGGCCGCCCGGATGTCTGCCCTAACCGCCAGTCCCTCGGCCGCCTACCCAAACTGCCGGTCCCTTGGCTGCCCGGACATTTCCCCCGACCGCTGGTCCCTTGGCTGTCTCCCCCGACCACGGTCCCTCAGCCACCCGGCTGTCTCCCTCAGCCACCTTTCCCAACCGTGGTCCTTGGCTGCCAGCCGCTTTACCCCGACCGCAGTCCCTCGGCCATCTCCCC
This sequence comes from Narcine bancroftii, assembly GCF_036971445.1. Taxonomy (NCBI): domain Eukaryota; kingdom Metazoa; phylum Chordata; class Chondrichthyes; order Torpediniformes; family Narcinidae; genus Narcine; species Narcine bancroftii. The sequence continues at coordinate 156,512,873 of NC_091475.1, forward strand.
TGACTGTGGTCCCTCGGCTGTCTCCCCCGACCGCGGTCCCTCGGCTGCCCCGCAGTCTCCCTCGGCCACCCGGCAGTCTCCCCTTTCCCCCAACCGCTGTTCCCCACTTGCAGGATTTTGGAGCTTTCAGGATTTTAGATGTCCGGATAAAGGATCGTGTACCTATACTGTTACCAATCTAGACCAATTAAGGACCCAGTTTTAAGCTGTGTAGTGTTGAACATGAATAAATCTATCAGGATTAAAGCATTGAATTAATTTTTGCTGGCGCTGCTTGAAATTAGCATCACGGATTTTTTTTTTAACTGGAGTATTTACTACATATTTCAAACAGCAAAATTTGATGTATTTAAAAAATGACTGAATATCCTGCAGAATTATGCAAGGTTGAATCATCTGGAAAGTGTCAAGAATCACTGCCTGCAATTACTGCCCTCCCATGTAAGATGTACAGGAATAATCAGACTGGGCTTCCACAGCCTAGGGTTGGGCAGCCTGTTCTCAAGTGATGAATTGGACCATGTGGCCCTGCCCCAATATGCTCTGTCAAGCTTTGTCAGAGGCCAAAGCTTGGAATTAAACATATGAAACAGTTTTTGACCATTTTTTTTTGTTTTCTACATACAGATACATTTTTAAAAGATTGATGTGTAAATTAAAATATAATCGGGATGGGACAGTTAGTGTAGTGCAGTGGTTAGCACAAGATGTTTCTATTGAAAATGCTTCTGTCATAGCAGTGCTTTTCATCATGAAGGGTGACTGTATCTCATTATCTTTTGGCTACTCTCTTTCTCCAAGAATATTAAAAATATTCTTCCACACAGTAGAAGACACTTTTAATTGCTGTAGATGATAGGTACAAAATTTTAAACAAAAGAAGCCAAACAAGTCATGGTTAACGTTAAAAGGCCTCTGTTATCTTCAAGCGTATAATAATGTTGGGAAATGATAATCATCATAAAGTCGATAGACACGTTTAATGCAAAAATAGAGCATTTGTTGTCAGTGACTTACTGATTTCCTATAACATTAGTTTTTTTTTAAACTCTGTCCAGCAGTTTCCCAAAACTCTGAAATTGAGAGAATGTTCTATTTTTGTGATCTGTCCTCTTTCCAAAATGTTCTGAAAAAGTTATTCTTTGATGTGTGAGAGATAACTAAGCATTTATGGTTTATTTGGTCAAAATTAATGCTTTACAATCTCACTGACTCCAGAAAACACTAATTTTGCCTGCATAGAATGGTATTCCTTCAGATCATTATTTCAGCATTTTGTTCTTATAGAATTTATTTATAATGTTTCATCTTCTGTGTTGTGTTTGCTCTCATTTGCTTCAAATTCTATAAAATGTTTAAAATATCAGTTAAAATTATTTTTTAATTCCTTGTTTTCTAACCATGAAAATTCCTTAACGTAGTTGACTTTAGATTCTCCTTGATAATATTACTGATTTTAGGATTGGCAACTAATAGCAATAAACTGAGGAAATAGAACAGGGATCATTACACTTGGTTGACAATTATCACTGATATCAGCTTCTAGCATCGTTGGCTTCCTGCTGACTTAAAAATTTCAGGCCAGAGAACTACATTGCAATGAAGCAATTTGAGGTCATGGCTTCAAACTGTAAGCATTTTTTGTGTTGGAATTTTTTTAATTTAATTTTTTTTTTAATTTAGACATACAGCAAAGTAACAGGCCATATTGGCCCATGTGTCCCTGCTGCCCAAATTACACCCAATTAACCTATACCCCCGGTACGTTTTGAACATTTTTTCTCCTGGAAGAAACTTGAGCCCCAGGGGAAAACCCACACAGGCATGGGGAGAACATACGAACTCCTTACAGACAGCACAGGATTAGAACCTGATCGCTGGCGCTGTAAAGGCGTTGCGATAACCACGACACCAACCGTGCCACCCTGATATCATAGCAGAATTGGGTAACAAAAATTATTCTTCGAACAATCATACAAATTGAGAACTTCAATATACATTACACAAATGTATTTGCTCATTTGTTACAGTTTGTACTGGGAAGGTACTTTCAAATTCAAGCAACCCCAAAAAAATCGAAGAGCAACAGCAGTTAGTAAAATAACAACAAAAACAACTTGTGTCAACAGACATCTTTATCATTTCACCATGATCAAGCTTTTATTATCACACAAATTTCCACTCTACATGCAGTGATATTATGATTGATAGCCAAAAGGTTTGGTGTCAAGTGCAAAGGTTTTGGGTGGGTTGATTGAAGGTGAGGCAAAAGAGGGCAAGAGAGAAATTCATATTATGTGCTTTAACTGAAATATGAAGTAGAAAATTAAATAAAATTGATAATGCTGACAATACTCAGTAAGGCATTTCAACTATCGCAAAAACTTGTGTAATCATCAATATCGTGTCATTGTCGAACTCCCTCTTTTTTTAGCCCAAAATTCACGTGTTTTGATATGATCCATTTAAAAGTTGACCCCCTCTTTTCTGGCCTCGACTGACTGCCCAAATGAGCTACCGACGCCCTGACTACCCACCCACCAGGGTTCACAATGCCCTGACCACAGATACTCGTCCCAGCCACCCACCCATCCAAGTTCCTGACACCCCAATCGTGAACCCTCACCTGGCCTCCCTCTCGTCCAAGTTCCTGATGCCCCAGCCACCCGCCCATCCAAGCACCTGACGCCCTTCCAACAGACTGACTTCTAGGCCCCAGCCAGCCAACTATGCAGATGGTTAAAAGTTGGGCCCCTCCCCTTAATAAATTTGACCCAAATATTTGGTCCAAAGAAATTGACATTAACTGAAGTAAATGTCCCATTTTCAAAATTGGGAAAAGTTGCCAAAAAATAGTTTTAACTGTGTAGCAAAAGGATAGAGGAGAAGAAAATGAAAGAGTGGCCATTGATAAGGTGGTGACTGGGAGCGATTGACTGGCACAAGTAATGACGATGCTGGAGGGGTTGAAGGTTCGTGAATAACTGGCCGAGGAAGAGAAAATGAATGAAATTCCAATTTAACAGAAGAAGAGGGAGTGAAAAAATTGAATGTTGGAAATGGTAGATACATACCAGGAATGGCATCATTCACTGCAGTTCTGGATGAGTGCAAGTTCAACAAAGTTCTGTTTATTTGTCAAATCCACTTACAGCACAATGAAAATTGATTTCACATTCTCCCAACGTCACTTCAGCATCTTCTGATCTGTCTTTTGTTGATCATCTGGACAATGTGGACACTCTAACTTTATTTTCTTGATATTACCAAGTATGTTTTTGGCCTGCAGACTTGGACTACCTCACTGGTGGCTCATTTCAGTTTCTTAGTCTTGATCACTTGGCTTACAACCTCTAACTTCTTAACTTAATCATAATTGGCTTAGTTTTACTTGAATTTTTATGTCATTATTCTCGCTCAGCCGGACTGTAAGTTCTCATTTGGGCTCCTGGTGTTGTTAGTTCACATCCCAGGTTGACCTACTTTGGGAGTATATCTTGCTGAGTTGCAATGTCTCAATTGTTTTTTTTCTCCATGAAATACAATGATGCAGTCTTGCTTCCATTTTCTGATTGTAGAGAGTTCATAGTTTTCTGTTGTGTCACGTAATTGTGGGGCAGTGTTCCAACTTTTCTAGTAAATTGTTTTTCTTTGTTCTTTCACTGCTAAATTTTGCTTCTCAACACTTCTCCCACTCTAGACTATTCTTCTTCATAAAAAATGTTTCTCATCCTCTCCATAATTCCTCATCCCATTCCAATAGTGGCATGTCTGTCCATGGCCTCGTACTGCCGGTTGCGGCCACATGTAAATTGGAGGAGCAACATCTTATATTCTGTCTTGGTTGTCTCCAACTAGATACATTGACTTTTCAGTTTCTGGTAACCTACTCCCCCTGCTCCCCTCCTTTCTCCCTTTTTCCCTCCCGCTCACTTTCCCTCAGCCATCTCTGAAACAAAGTTGCAATTCCAGAGGAAGCTAGAGACAGGGAGTGCAGACCATTTACAGCCTTCAATGTGAGGACGAACACCATAGATGGCTTTGATGCTTCAATACCTGATGAGCTGAACACATCTATGCCTGCTTTGAGAAGGAGAATGCAACAGTGCCCATGAGAATCCCTGCAAAGGCTGAGGACTCTGTGATATCTGTCTGTGAGGCCATTGTCAGAACATCATTCAAGAGGGTGAACCCTCGAAATGTGTCCGGCCCTGACAGCGTATCTGGCTGGGTACTGATAATCTGTGCCATCCAACTAGGCAGAGTGTTCATGGACATTTTCAATCTCTCATTGCTGCAGTCAGAGGTTCCCACCTGTTTCAAAATGGTATCAATCTGCCCGGTGCCCAAGAAGAGTATTGTGTGTTCCCTCAATGACTATCTCCCAGAAACACCAACATACACTGTGATGAAATGCTTTGAGAGGCTGGTCATGGCCAGAATTAATATGTACCGAAGCAAAGGTCTGGACCCTCTATAATTTGCCTACCGTCACAATCACTCCATAACTGATGCAATATCACTGGCTCCCCACTCAGCTCTGAATCACCTCAAAAACAACAACTTCATATATACAGCTGCTCTTCATACACTACAGCTCAGTCTTCAACACTATTATTCCCTCAGTATTGGTCAAGAAGCTCTTAACACTGGGCCTCTGCACACCACCCCCACACCCCCCCTCAACTGGATCCTTGACTTCCTCATCAGAAGACCAAGGTCAGTTCAAATTGGAAACAACATCTCCTCCTCACTGACTATCAACACAGGTGCACCTCAAGGATATGAGCTTGGCCCACTGCTCTATTCTCACAATACACCAATGACTGTAGGGCCAGGCACAATTCAAATGCTATCTACAAGTTTGCCGATGTTAGCGGAATCACTAACAACAGTGAGGAAGTGTGAGTTACAGAATATATATTTTAACATTTTATTATGTACTTATGCTATAATATTCTTAATTTTTGATATTATATATGTTGAATAAATAAAATATTCAAAAAACAATGAGGAAGGATACAAGAGGTAGAAAGATCAGCTTGTTGAATCATGTCACACCAACAACCTTGCACTCAACGTTAGCAAAACCAAAGAAACGATTACGGACTTCAGGAAGAAGGCAGGAGAAAACAATCCAGTCCTCATCGAGGGCCCAAAATTGGAGACGATCAAGAACTTCAAATTCCTGGGTGTCAACATCTCCGAGAATCTGTCCTGGAGCCTGCATGTCGATGCAATCATGAAGAAGGCTCACCAGCAGATATACTTTGTGAGGTGATAGAGGAGATTTGGCATGTCACCGATGACTCTTGAAAACTTCTACAGGTGTACCATGGAGAGTATTCTGGCTGGTTGCATCACTGTCTGGTACAGAGGTGCCAACTCTCAGGATAAGAAAAATTTCCAGAGGGCTGTTCACTCGGCCTGCAACATCATGGGTACCAGATTTCATTAATTTTTTAAAATATTTTTTTTAATTTTTCACACTGTGAACTATATCAACCAAAATATATACAAATGTTTCTCATTAAATATACACAGTGCCATTTTCTCCCTTTTTTTTCCCCTACCCTCCCTCCCCCCTTCCCACACCCCTCCAAAACCAATAAATATTCAACATATACAATACAATAAAACCATAAAACAATGTCTTCATACAATCAAAAATAAACAAGAAAAATGTGTCATCCGTTTTTACACACTGAATCTAATAGTTTTGTCTTCTTATCATTTTAGGGGGTGGAGGCCCGAGGCAAGCTCTCTCTGTTATGTTCCATGTATGGTTCCCAAATTTGTTCAAATAATGTGACTTTATTTTTTAAATTATATGTTATTTTTTCCAATGGAATACATTTATTCATTTCCATGTACCATTGCTGTATTCTCAGGCTCTCTTCCATTTTCCAAGTTAACATGATACACTTTTTTGCTACTGCTAAGGCTATCATAATGAATCTTTTTTGCGCTTTATCCATTTTGAGGCCTAATTTATTACTTCTTATGTTACTTAAAAGAAAGATCTCTGGATTTTTTGGTATGTTATCTTTTGTGATTTTATTTAATATCTGATTTAGATCTTCACAAAACGTATTCACTTTCAAACATGGCCAAATTGTATGTATTGTTATTCCCATTTCCTTCTTACAGCGAAAACATCTATCAGATAATGTTGGATCCCATTCTTTTAATTTTTGAGGAGTGATATATAACTTGTGTAACCAATTATACTGTATCATACGTAACCTTGTGTTTATTGTTAACTAATATGGGTATACCTCTTGATTTTGAATTATATGATGCTGCTGCTATGTATCCTCCCCAGTCTCTCTAATTTGTTATGTTCCACTTCAGTTAGATACGTTTCCTGCACAAATGCTATATCTATTTTTTCCCTTTTTCAGTAAATTTAATAGCCTCTTCCTTTTAATTTGGTTATGTATTCCATTAATGTTTATAGTAATATAGTTATAGTTCAATGTGGCCACATTGTATCTTGTTTACACCTCTTTTCCGCTTCCTCTCCACCTCCATCCCCCTTTTACCCATTTTCATCTCTCAGTTTTCCCTTTTTAAACTCAATGTATGACAACACATCTAAAACATAAAATACTCCAACAATTCCCACACCCAATATTACCTTAACCCCAAATGCCCCCCCCCCCTCTGAGTTGCCCCTTATCCCTTGCCGGGCAACCACAACTTCCCTTTCCATTTGGGTTGCGATCTTGCTCGCAAGCATCAACTGATTTTGCAGTGACAGTTATTCTCTCCCCCCCAACCCTCCCCAGAAAAAACTTTTTTTTTTACGCATATAACAAAGCTCTCCCTTTTTTTCCCCTTCCTTCCTTCCCCTCACTTTTCCCTCTTTAGTTCTTTACATATACATTGTTTTTACATCTTTATATATCCTTTATCACCTTTCTTCATTCTTATTACATCTCTTCATCTCTCCTATCCTGCAAACGTTCTGCGAACTCTTGTGCTTCCTCCGGATCCGAGAACAGTCTGTTTTGCTCCCCAAATATAAATATTTTAAGCACGGCTGGATGTCTTAACCTGAATTTATAACCTTTTTTCCATAGAATCGATTTTGCTGCATTAAACTCTTTCCTCTTCTTTAAGAGTTCAAAACTTAAGTCTGGGTAAAAAAATTATTTTTTGACCCTCGTATTCCGATGGTTTATTGTCTTCTCTAACTTTATTCCTTGCCCGCTCCAATATATTTTCTTTTGTCGTATATCTCAAAAATTTTACTAAGATGGATCTTGGTTTTTGATGTATCTGCAGTTTTGGAGCTAGTGCTCTGTGTGCCCTTTCTTTCCGTTTCTTCCTGCATTTCTGTCATTCCCAGGACCTTCGGGATCCATCCTTTTATAATTTCCTTCATGTCTGTGCCTTCTTCACCCTCCTTCAGGCCCATTATTTTTATGTTGTTTCGCCTACTATAATTTTCCAACATATCAATTTTCTGAGATAACAACTCTTGTGTCTCTTTAATTTTTTTGTCACTATCTTCTAATTTTCCTCTTGAGTCATTTACTTCCATTTCTACAGCCATTTCCCGCTCTTCCACACTCTCTACTCTTTTCCCTATTTCTGTCATGACCCGTTCTAATCTTTGCATTTTATCTTCTGTTCTTTTCATTTTTTTTAATTACACTAAATTCTAATGATAACCATTCTTTTAATGCTCTCATTTGTTCTTCAAAAAAGGCTTTATCTATATTCTGTCCATCTGTTTTACCTTCTATCTCTCTATGAAGATCTTGGTCTTCTTCCTCTTCTTCTGTGTCTGTACCTGTGTTTGTGTCTTCTTTTCTTTGTATCTGTGTCTCTTCTGATTCTCGTGATGAGTTGCTTGTATCACTTTGTCAGGCCTCTTCTTGTTGATCCTCCCCTCCTGGGTTGCTCATCTGTCGGGCCTTCTGCTGCTACTCCTCTTGCCGTTCACCCTGTCGATTTTCTTCCTCACCTGGTTCCTCACTCCCTCTCCTGCCACCTTCTTCATCTTCCAGCTGAGAGCCCTGGTGTTGGGCATCCCCCAGCTGGTCGTGCCGTGGTTGCCCACTCCTCGGCTGAGCCCCCTCCTGTCGGTGTTTCCTTTTACCTTAGATTGCGTGATTGCGCACTTTTGTTTGCTCAGAGAGCCATTTTTGCAGTCCACTGATCGGGGTGGGGGGCTGGCACCAACCTCTGAGATTGGGCGCTCTTTGCCACCACAGCTCCCTGTTCCTTCATGCAGATAAGGCTGCCTTCTTTCTTTTCCGGTGACTTTTCTTCTTTTTTCCCTGTTGTTTTCACTTTTTTCTTCTTGGGTGCCATCTTCTTTCTCTTCTCTGCAACTTTATCTTTTATTTCTTATACTTTATATTTGTTAAGCTTTGTCTTTTCTTGACTTTTTTTCCTTTTTTTCTGGAGAGGGCTGGTTTTACCCTACCAGCCACTGCTCCATCACGTGACTCCCAGATTTCACTCATTGAGGACATCTATAAGAGGCATTGTCTTAAGAAAGCAGCCCCTATATGCTTAATGACCCACACCACCCAGGCCATACTGTTTCATCTTGTATTTGTATGTGTGAGTTCTTAAGCAACACATGGATGAAGGAAAAGGTTCTTTAAAGTTGATGTAAACAGCACCATGAGGCATGCCTTGAGGCTGCAAGTCTCCATTACAAATACTGCATACTGTGTCTCCTGCTTTGTGTGTCAGCCCCCTGCTGGCAGACATGTAAAATCAAACAGTAAGGCATTGCTCGTTGCTTTGCAACCATGATCACTATTGTTACACATACCCTCTTCACTCTAAAGTCTAAAGATGAGCACTCAGTAGCACAGGGTCAGCTTCTTCCCCATTGCCATCAAATTCATTAATGATCGATGAAGCAAAGACACTGCCTTACTTTGACTTTTCATGCACTATTTTTTATTTATTGCTGTGAGGTGGTTTATATGAATGTTTGCACTGTGACGCTGCCACAAACCAACACATTTCATGATAATAAATTCTGTTTCTGACCAATCTGACTCTTTTCCTCTCTTATCTCTGTGCAACACAACCTCCCCATGTCTGTGTGGGTTTTTCCCAGGGGCTCTGGTTTCCTCCCACCATTCAAAACATACCAGGGGTGTAGGTTAATTGAGTGTAAATTGGCCAGCACAGACCTGTAGACCAAAATAGCCTGTCACTGTTGTTATGGGCCCAGAGGGCCCCAAAACCCAGCAGCAATATATATTCACCAAAACAAATGGTTAGTTAAACAAAAGTTGCTTTTAATTATCTTTAAACATGAAAACAAGATCAAACTTTAACTTATTACTATTTACTTAACTTAAGCCCCTTCTAATTCCATGTGCACGTGTATGTAATATGTGTATAAGTTCAAAAAGGTTCATTGATTCACTGTCCAATCTCACTTCTCACTCCTCCAAGTACATCAGTATCAGGCAATTCTTATACTGTGCACAGAATTTAACATTTATGAATTTTCACCAGGCTCTGGTGCTTGAAAGATAAATGGTTACCATTCAGGAAGGTTCTTTTGGGTTTTCAGAGAGAGATTTGTTGCTCGTTGGACACAAACTGATCCCTCCTGATCAGCCATGTCAGTGTGTTGCTGAAGAAACTTGCCCCATCAGGGTTTTCCCTCTTTCTTTCAGGTCACCACAGAGTTCCTTTTCTGTTTCACTTATTTCAAGTAAAACATTATACAGCCAGATGGTGGGCCACAAGGGCTTCGAACAGGTTGAACTAAGAACTCACAACCCATCTTCAAAATGGGGTTTTTTCACAAGCTTGCCAGCTTGTCATGTTCCAGTCCCAGCTAATGTGCTGCTGCTGAACTGTAGAATGGAATTCTCTCTCTCTCTCTCACAGAGAAAACCACATGACCCTCTTAGATCAGCAAACTGCATTCAGACAGACTGCGACACCAGACCTAATTTTCCGAGTCCATTCACCTGCTACTTTCTAAAACAATAATCCATTACTCCACGGCTTGTCCAATTAACACCTACTTGTGAAGTCCTTATAGGCATTCTTCAAAGTTTTTGCAAAGGCAGTCGGAGCCTGGACGATCTGGCTTGAGCAGAGCTCTGGCATTTTAAATGAGATCTGTTTTGAAGTGTTTGTATTTGTGTGTGACCTCACTAAAAATCCTATCTTCCAAAATCATATCTATATACAATATAAAATACAACATAATCCATCACACTGTGCTCAATGTCTAAATAAATAAATAGATAAATAAATTAATGGCTGGATAAATGAATGAATAAAAACACCCGCACCCTTTTCCTCCAGCTCTCTACCCCCTCCCTTCCTTTCCCTGATCAAAGAACATCTCTCTCAGCCTCCTGCCCCTTTACCCTTTCACCTCTCAGCTCATATCTCTTCTTCCCTCTCCAGCTCTATCCACCTATAACCTGCTTTCTTTCCCCTACCTCCTGATTTGGGCAAATGCTTGAGTTTTGGTATTTCTGATGAAAAACTGAAGCTTCAAACTGGCTGCCTTGTGCTTTCCATGAATATGACGTGACCTGCTGAATTTATTGTTCTTGTCTCCAGGTTCTGCATACTCCTTTGTTAACTTGATTACTAAACACCTATGTAATCTAGTCCTTGGTGTTTAAAAAAAATCATAAATTGAGTGGTAGATAAAATGATTCAGAATTTGAGAATGCAACGATTGATTCTTTATCTGGGCATAATTTGACAAGGTTTTGCACCAATTCACAAAAAGCAAATGTCAAGATTGCCCATCAAAGTTGTTAGCAAACAGGATTAAAAGGTATACTGTACAAGTAAATCATGAAAATCTGTAGACACTGTAGTTGAAGTAAAAACTCAAAATGCTGGAAAAGCTCAGCTGGTCAAACAGTGACCATTATGTAGCAAAGGTAAAAATGCATAATTGATGTTTGGGCTTAAGCCCTTCATCAAGGTAAACAACATCACTTTAATAATATAATTTGGATATCACTTTATACATTTTCAGGGAGCCCAGAAAATTTGCACTACACAGAGGAACCAGTGGATTGGGCTTCAACATTGTTGGGGGTGAAGATGGTGAAGGGATATTTATCTCGTTCATCCTGGCAGGTGGACCAGCAGACCTTAGTGGAGAGCTGCAAAGAGGCGATCAAATTCTATCAGTAAGTAATTTTTTTGAATATGAGTTAAACTGAACTTTTAAGGTTGTCTTGCTTCCAAATAAGTAAAGAAAGGAAGGAGATGGAAAGCAGCACACAATACAGGCCATTCAGCCCATGATGTGGTGTCGACCTACTCCACAACGATCTAATTTTTCCCTTCCTCATTCCCATAACCTCTATATTTGATACATCCATGTGCCTATCACAGAATGTTTTGAATATCCCTACTCTACCATGATTCCAGCGATGCATTCCAGGAACCCACTACTCTCTGGGTTAAAAAAAAAATTACCTCTGACCTCTCCCCTAAACTTTCTTCTGCAGGCTTATGGTACTATCTCAACAGTGCCTTGTTCTTTTCCTTTTGTCCAAACCTTAATGCTTCATTTGATGATTTTTAAAAACATAATAATCCTTTTTACAGCCATTAATACCCCCTGGTACATAACCTTGTGACTGTAAGAATGCTACACTTGTACCCAAACCTCCTCCCTCACTGACAGTCCTTCCAAGTGAAACAGCAGTTCACCTGTGAATCTGCAGGGGTCATTTACTACTTCTGGTTTTCCCAATGCAACTTCCTCTACGTCGGAGAGTCTTGTCACAGACTGGGAGATTGTTTTGTACAGCATCTTCACTTTGTCCACTGCAACAGGAAGGACCTCCCTGTGGCCAGCCATTTCTATTCCCTCTTCCATTCCACACTGACATATCTGTCCATGGCCTCATGTACTACCAGGTTAAGTGCAAATGTAAATTGAAAGAACAGCATCTTGAATTCCATCTCAGCAGTCTCCATCCAAAAGGCATCAATATAGATTTATCAAATTAACTTTAACCCCTCTCCCATTTGCCCTCTTTCCCTCATCCTTCTTATTCCCTTCCTCCTATTAAAGAGCATCTTTCCCAGCCTGTTGCCCTTTCTCTGCTCCTTTCTCTTCTTACCCCTTCCATCTGTATCTATCCCTCACCTGCTAGTCCATGCTTCTCCCTCCACTCAAATTTGGGCATCTGTCTGATTTTCAGCATTCCTGATAAAGTGCTTGGGCCTGAAATGTTGTCTTCCTGCTGCTTTCCATGGATGCTGCTTGACCTGAGTTTCTCCAACACTTCTGAGCACTGCACTAGACCCCAGCATCTACAAGTTTCCCTTTTCCCCTCAGCCATTACTGTTTCTAGATCCAGGATGACCATCTTCTTTTACCTTTTTTCTCCTTCTCTATCTCCTGAAACATTAAGCTGCCATTTCTGCTCCCCTTTAAACCACGTTTTTATAATTGCAGAAAAGGATGTCGTATTTATTGATTTCAGAAAGCTTTTGATAAAGTTCCATGCATAAGGTTGGCCAACAGGGTTAGAACCAATGGAATTGAAGGTTAACGCTGGCAAAAAAAATTAGAACTCTGCATGCAAGTGGGTCTTTCTCAAGCTGGCAGGCAATCCTTAATAGGGACCACAGAGATCAGCAACTAAATCACTATCTATATTAAAGATTTGGTTCAGAGAACCGAATGCCATTATTTCAGGTTTGCTGCTTATATACAACTAGGCAGGATTGAGGGTTATGAGAAGGATGAAAGGAGAATATATGAGTGGATGAGAACATGTAGAAGGCAGATAATGTGGGAAAAAACTGAGAAATTGTCCATTTTCCAAACAAAAGAGTAGAGTACTTTTTTTGGATGGTACTGCGTTGGAAAATGTGAATGTCATTCTACACAAGTCATTGAAAGCAAATATGTGGATGATGCGTGCAGTTTGGAGGGGAAATGATTTGTTCGTTTTTATTACAAGAGTATTTGAGTATAGGAGAAAAGAGGTCATTTCAACCCTAAGGGAGTTTGCTTAGACCTCACAGAGAGATTGTGTGCAGTTTTGGTCTCCTTGTCATGAATCTGTGGTTACGAGTTTTCCATTTGAATAAATACGACATAGATTGGGAAAATATTCTTTAGAGTTCAGAAAAATGAGAGGAATCTCATGAAAACTTCACTAAATTTCAGCCCATGAGCCCATGCTGCTCAAATACACAAAATAATCTACAAACCTTGGTACATTTTTTGGAGGGTGTGAGAAAACCAGAGAATCCAGAGGAAACCCACGCAAACATAAGGAGAACATATAAACTCCTAACGGGCGCCAATGAATACGAACCCGGGTAGCTGGCGCTGTAATAGTGTTGTGCTACTTCTTTAAAGGCAGGGCAAGTTAGGTGCAGCGAGGAATCAAGGACCAAGAAACAGTTTCAAAATAAAGGCTTGAGATGTGGTGCAAAGTCTTCACTCAGAAAGCAATGAATCCTTGGAATTCTCTACCTCAGAAGGCTATGGTGGCTCATTCATGGAGTTCTTCATTTCTGGATATTAAGACCTTGAAAGGATTGTGAGGTATCGATGGATATTTGAAAGTGTCATTGAGGTAGAAGGTCAGCCCTAATCTTGAATGGTTTAGCAATCTTTAAGGGTCAAGTGATTTACTCCAACCCCTAATTTTTATCGTAAGTTACCTGGAAAAAAACTTTATTTGGAATAGAAAATATTACACTGAGTGAATTGTATTCATTTGCTCGAGTCTGCCTTATTATAATTTGGGCAGAATATGCATTGTTATATGCAAATAAATTCATAAATTAGGCAAGAACACTCTTTCAGGGGAATTCCAACTGCAGCACTTCAAAAGGAAATTGGCTAACTTTGGTTATAATTTGGGAGGGAAAAATACTCTTTGCCTGTCAGTCATCCCAACTATCTTCACAGCTGAAAGTGGTACAATATACTAATTTCATTCTCAATATAATTTAAATCCAGAGGGTCAAGAAAACTGGATTTAGCATAAATTGAAAGATAATTTCATTGTTCTTTGATCCCTGAATGTGACCTTCAATTTAAAAGTGGAATTTTTGTAGGTATACTAGTTGCTGCCACATGGGGGAGGCACTCCGTCACACATAAATCTAACCACTGTGTATTCTTCGATTATTTATTTCTGTATCTGTCACGTTTTTGGGGCATTTTGCATTCACGTTAACTATTTGAATTTTAGGTAACAAATGTTAATAGAGGAATTAATTCTAGTGTTCTTCACAAGTGCTCAGTCAGTCATTACTTTCATCTTAGCATTAAATACAGGATTTTTTTAAAATTTAAATTTAGACATACAGCACAGTAACAAGCCATCTCGGCCCACAAGTCCGTACTGCCCAATTTACACCCCTGGTACATTTCAAATGGTGGGAGGAAACTGGAGCCCCCGGGGAAAACCCATGCAGATACAGGGAGAACGTAAAAATTCCCTACAGACAACATGGGATTTGAACTCCTGTCCTGATCACTGGCACTCTTAAAGGCTTTGAGCTAACCGCTACGCCAACCATGCCAAAAAAGTTAGTGATAGGTTTTAAGATGATCTCAATGAATACAGGGGCTGAAGGAAAGGGGACATTATTAGAGAGAAGCTTTCAGAGCTTCGGACATTAACAAGTGAATGTTTTACAGGCTAGAGTTGTGCAGCACGACATTGCACTGGATGGGATCATGGAGATTTTCAGATGCAGGTATTGATGAGAACATTAAATTGTAAGTGTTCAGGGATCTAAATGAAATGTGAATACAGGGATGTGGGCTACGTGAGAATCTGTGCAAATTGAGATATAAGCAGCAAAGATAGGATTGCCTGAGTTTGTGAGAAGTGGAATGTGGCTGGCCATCCAAGAGGGCTTTCAACAGAATAGAATTAAAGAAGAAAATCTGTAGAAACTCAGCAGGTCTCGCAGCATCCAAAGGAATAAAGGGCAACCAACGATTCAGGCCTGGGATCTTTGTTAGGAAAAGGCATTCAACAGTTAAGTTTGTAAGTGAGAAGGATGCATTTCTCTGTCAGATGGACAGAGATGCATGGAAAGAAATGGGTGATGTTTAAAAAGTCCTCAGAGATTACTATGGAATTCAGCAATTTCACATAACTGGCCTTGCCAGTTTGTATCAGAACTGATCCAGTTATGATGAGAGGTCTTCCACCTGTAATATTAATTTTGTTTATTTCTTTCAAGAATGGCTGAGCACCCTCTTTTATTTAAAATTTCCACAGCAACATTGTTTTGTATCTCACAACTCTAGCTTTGTCTTTGTTTATCTTTTTTTCCTTTGATCTCATTCATCTCTTTATAGAACCATAGAACACTACAGGACACAAAACAGGCCATTCAGCCCTTATAATCTGCACTGAAACATCACTCCATTAGTCCCACTGACCTACGCCCATTCCGTAACCTTCTAGACCTTTCCCATCCATGTATCTATCCAATTAATTCTTAAAACTTAAGAGTGAGCCTGCATTTACCACATCAGATGGCAGCTTGTTCCACACACCCACCACTCTCTGAGTGAAGAGGTTTCCCCTAAACCTTTCCCCTTTCACCCTAAAGTTATGTCCTCTTGTATTTATCTCTCATAATCTAAATGTAAAGAGCCTACTTGTATTTACCGAACTCTGTCTATACCCCTCATAATTTTGTAAACCTCAGTCAAATCCCTCATTCTTCTATGCTCCAAGGAATAAAATCCTAAACTGTTTAATCATTCCCTGTAATTCAACTCCTGAAGACTCGTCAACATCCTAGTAAATCTTCTCTGCACTCTTTCAATCTTACTGATATCCTCCCTGTAGTTTAGTGACTAGTACTACACATTAAATACTTTAAATTTGACCTCACCAATGTCTTAATTACATGTCATCTCCTATGCTCAATACTTTGATTTATGAAGGCTAAGATGCCAAAAGTTTTCTTTACAACTTTGTCTACCTGTGACACCACTTTCAGGGAATTATGTATCTGAATTCCCAGATCCCTTTGTTCCTCCGCACTCCTCAATGCCCTATCATTTATTGTGGATGTCCTACCTTGGTTTGTCCTTCCAAAGTGCATCACCTCACACTTGTCTGCATTAAATTTCATTTGCCATTTTTTGACCCATTTTGCCAGTTGGTCTAAATCCCTCTGAAAGTTATGTAAGCCTTGCTTGCTGTCCGCAATAACCCTAATCTTAGTGCCATCAGCAAATGTGCTGATCCATTTTCCCACATTATCATCCAGATCCTTAATATAGATAACAAACAGCAATGGTCCCAGCACTGATCCCTGAGACACACTACTTAGTCATAGGCCTCCAGTCTGAGAAGCAATCACCCACTACCACTCTCTGTCTTCTCCTATTCAGCCAATTTCATATCCAGTTTACATCCTCTCCATGGATACATAGAGTCTGAACCTTCTGAACCAACCTCCCATGTGGAACCTTGTCAGAGACCTTACAAAATTTCCTTCATCTACTTTCGTGGTAATATCCACAAAAAACTCTATAAGATTCATTAAACATGACCTATCACTCAAAGCCATGCTGATCTATTCTTAATCAGCCCTTGACTGTCCAAATACTTCTGCAACCAATCTCTAAGTACACCCTCCAGTCATTTACCCACTACTGACATTAGGCTCACCAGCCTGTAATTTCGTGGTTTACTTTTGTAGCCTTTTTTAAACAATGGAACACCATGAGCTACCCTCTAATCCTCCAGCCACTCAACTGTGGCTAAGGACATTTTAAATATTTCTGACAGGCCCCTGCAATTTCTACACTAGTCTCCAAGGTCTGAGGGAATATCATGTCAGGCCCAGGGGATTTCAAATATTCCATTTATTGTCACATAACAATACATTAAAATTGTAATATACAACCTATATCACCTGTGAGGCCAACAATGTGCAGTATCCAGCACCCCTAACAATAGGGGAGAGAGAAGCAAAAGAGAGTCCCTTCAGAGACACTGAGTGCCCGTGGATTCATCTCCAGCGCTCTCTCAGCTTCTGCAACTACAAAGATTCTAATTCAAACAATTGGCAATGCAAGCTCAAGATCCAAACCTCCAATACGACCAGGAAGCCTTCAGCTCCCGAGGCCCTTCTGGAGCCCTTCTTGCATTTAGCACCCTCTTGAATCCAAGTTTCAATACCTTGTTCCTATAAGCCAGTGTCCAGCAGCCCGCAGTTTGATAGGTCCTTCAACCAAAAGTCACCAGCGCCTACAGTCTATGTGAGTCCTTTGATGGCAAGTTACCAAGAGTCCGCAGCGTGTGTGGGTCCTTCAGCTGCTGAGACCCACCCATCCTGTAGGGTCATCTCCTATACTTCTTCTCAACAGAGAGTGTTCACCAATTTCTGGTGCCCCCATGCCAGTCTGCTGCTCCCCGGAGTCCGTAGCCCCTCATTGTAAGCTGCCCAGCACAGGCGCTACCCTCTTGTGCACAGACCTCTATAGTTGCAGGATTTAGAAAAAAAATACCCATCAGCTCCTTGAACAGGTAGCTGTTATCAATACCCCTTGATTACCTTCTTTCACCCAGCATCAACATTGCATGTATCATTCAATTGAACTTGGTCTCCAGCCTGTTGAGACATTCTATCTGTTCTTTTCACCTTTCTCTCCAAACTTGGGATGTTTGATTTATAAAGTCATCAAACTAAAATGTTAACTATTTTTCTCTCCACATTTTCTGTGTCTTCAACATCTTTTTTTTCAAGCCTAGTTTATTGTAATCTGATTGTACAAGTATAGCCCATTGAAATAGCGTTCTCTGGTCGTCAATGCAAAACATGCAAAAACACAATCGGACGTAGCTCACTTATAGACAAACAATACATATGCAGGACAAATATTTCACCTATACAAATAAAAAAAATTCATGAATATGAGAGTCTTGGATGGTTAGTGTGAAGAGTTCCTTTGCTCGTTCAGCATTCTCAGTGCCCCATGGGAAGAAGCTGTTCCTCAACCTGGTGGTGCTGGCTCTGATACTCTTGTATCTTCTCTGTTGGGATGTCCTACTGTGCGCAGGATGGAAGGGGTCCTCAATTATATTGTGCACCCTCTTCAGACAACAATCCTGGTAGATCACGTGATTTGGGGGAGGAGGATACTCCAGTGATCCTCTCTACCGCACTTATGGTCTTATGGATTGACCTATGATTCATTTCTATGCACTTTCTGCTTTGTTGTAAAGGTGGAAGAAAGCAAGTTTTGTAATGAAAAGGAAAATGACCTCAGCTCAGTGGAGGGTGGAGTAGAATACAGAGTTTGTAGATGTGCCAAGCTTCACACTCCAAGTGGTCAGATTTTGAGGGTGTACATCTCTGTCTTTCTCCTTAATCTGTTTATTTTTTTTTCTAATAGAAATACTGTATGAGCCCAGAGAACCCCCAAACCCAGCAGCAATAGAAATTCATCAAGACAAATGGTTACTTAAACAAAAGTTGCTTTTAATTTTCTTTAAACATAAAAACATATTCTTTAAACATAAAAACAGGATCAAACATTAACTTATTACTATTAACTTAACTTAACCCCCTTTTAATTCTAAGCACATGTGTATGTAATGTGTATATGTTCAGGAATATTCTTTGATTCACAGTCCAATCTCATTTCTCACTTCTCCAAGTTCACCAGTATCAGGCAATTCTTATACTGTGCAAA
Source organism: Narcine bancroftii (assembly GCF_036971445.1). NCBI lineage: Eukaryota > Metazoa > Chordata > Chondrichthyes > Torpediniformes > Narcinidae > Narcine > Narcine bancroftii. The sequence goes on from NC_091475.1 coordinate 156,531,555, forward strand.
GAATTTAACATTTATGAATTTTCATCAGGCTCTGTTGCTTAAAGGTTACTGATCAGGAAGGTTCTTGTTGGTTTCAGAGAGAGATTTGTTGCTCGTTGGACACACACAAACTGATTTCGTCCGATCAGCCACTTCATTGCCTTGCCGAAGAAACTTGCCCCATTAGGGCTTTCCGGATGATAACCTCTTCTTCCAGGTCACCACCGATTTCGTCTGCTTTCTCTTATTTCAGGAGAAACACTCCTGAACACTCCAGCCAGCAATTTCCTCTTGCAAGGACTACAAGGGTTTTCAACAGGCTGAACTCAGAACTCACAACCCATCTTCAAAATGGGTTTTTCAACAAGCTGCCAACTTGCCATGTTGCAGCCTCAAAAGCCACTGTAGAACTCACTTCTCCCCTCTCTCTCTCTCTCTCTCTCTCTCTCTCTCTCTCTCTCTCTCTGAGAAAAATCCTATTTGTTCTATTCTCTCTCTGCTTGTAAAAACCAGAATCCCCTCCCAAGGCTCCAAATCCAATCCTTGAAAGATCTTTATCAGCACTTGAGCCCAGACTTCTTTCCATTTGCATTTGCTTTTGAAATTTAATCCAAAGCAGCTCCATTGTCTTTTGCAAAGCCACTGGTGCCTGCATGTCTGGATTCAGCCAAGCTCTTGCATTTTAAATGAGATGTGATGTGTAAGTATCTGTTTGTGAAGTGACCTACACTAAACCCCCCACAATCTATCTCTTTTAAAGATATATTTATATATAATATACTCTGTAACAATACCTTTGAGTTAATTGTTAACTTTCCACATTTAACTTTAGCTCCCCATTGCTGCTCTAATTTTTAGGAGAGCATTTGCTGGTTTATGATCCTGGGTTTTTGTTTTGCAATTTTCAGCTCCTGTATGCCTAATACTTTTCTTGTCCAAGACTACTCCTTTTTTCCTTTCAGTTAATCCTTCCAATCTTCTATTCTTTTACCTAACACCCTCTTTAATACTGCCCCTCTATTTGATTGAAAACTGCTACCACTTTAAAACTTAACAGTTTTGATGAAATATCATAAATCTAAAATGTGTATAGTGTTTTCTTCACAGAAGCTGACCTGAACTGTTGGGAATTTATTTAATATTCTGTTTCTCTCTCAATCTTCGCAGTTCAGCAACTTTTAAAATTGGTTTCTAGGTCTTTTTTTCCCCTTGTTTTTCTCTGCAACGATCTTCTTTAGGAAGTTTCAATCTGAAGGCATCGTTGGACTCTTGTCTATCTTATATACATTTTCTTTTCTTTTAAATATTATAAATATTAAGTTTATGAAAAAGACCCAATGATGTGTTTAAAGTGGGCATGGGAAACATGACCTAAGTATGTTTAAAGGGCACATAATATTCAGGGCTTTGCAAGTTTATATGAAGTATGAGGAGTATTTAAAGGAAGCATTAAGGATCATACCCCAATATATTTAAAAGGAAGCAGGTCCTGGTGAATTTAAAGATAGCGTGGAAAACAGAACCCAGTTATTTTTCAGGGAGTACTAAAAAATAGAGCCTCAATAAGTTTAAAGGGAGCACAGGAAGCATAATCTGGTGAGCTAGATGTCAAACCATTAGGATAGCCATGTAATGGACACCAGATCATTGGAGTTTTACTGTAAACCCAGCAGCTAGTATTACCTCACAAGTAAAAACAAACTGCTGGGTGAACTCAGTTGGTCATTGCTCTATTGACATCAGTGAAGAGGATCTCCCACAGGCCAACCATTTCAATTCCTCAACCCACACCTATGCTGACATGTCTGTCTATGACCTCGTACTGTCCCACCAAGACCCTTTTAAATTGGAGGAACAACACTTGATTTTCCATCTGGGCACTCACCAACCTGATGGCATTAAAGTAGATTTCTGCTAGCCTACTTTCAATTCTCCCTCCCTTCCCTTTCCATTTGTCTTCATTCTTCCAGCTCTCCACTCCCTTTCCTCTATGTTCACAGAGCCACCCCCCTCCTCCTGCTTGCTTGTGTGACCTCCCTCTCTTATCCACCTATTTCCTCTTGCCTGTGGGACTGTGCTCCTCCCCCTGCATCTTCCACCATTTTGTTTGGGTGCCTGCCTACATTTTGTCATACCTCGATGAAGGGCTCAAGCCCGAAACATTGGTTATTATTCTTTATCTTTGCTATTTATTGTGCACTGTTTGATCTGCTGTGTTTCTGCAGCATTGTGTTTTTACTTCATCCACGAGACTTCTGTGTTTTACTTCAGTTGTTCAGGCAGCAGATGTAGAGAGTTGTCGACTTTTCAGTTTGACTCTGTGCATCAGGAAAACAACCATTTACTTCTGTTTCTGACCCACTAGGTTAATCCAGCCATTGGGTTTTGTCCTAGATTTCAGGAGTTGCAAATGCTTGAGTCTCCATCATTTTTATGTTTAAGAATGAAGACCAAAGATAAATTTATTTTCCCATTACACATCATTCCAAAAGAGGTATCTGAAGAGATTGTGGAGCTTTTAGTCGTTATCTTTTGAGAAACACTAGTCAGGATTGGTCCAGAGGACTGGAAAATCACCAATGTCACTCCACTATTTAAGAGGGGAGAGAGACAAAGTACAGGAAGTTATAGGCTGGTTAGTCTGACTTCAGTAATTGGTAAGATTTTAGTCCATGATTAAGGATGAGATTTTAGGTTCTTGAAAGCACATGATAAAATAGGACAAGGTCAGCATGGTTTCCCATCTAGGAGATCTTGCGTTGGAATCCTTTGAGAAAGTAACAAACAAGGTAAGCAAAGGAGAGCCAGTAGATGTTGTTTACATGGATTTTCGGAAGGTCTTTGTCAAGGTGCCACACCTGAGGCTGCTAAACAAGATAGGAGCCCCATAGTATTATGAGAAATGTACTAGCATAGAATAAAGATTAGCTGACTGGCAGAATGGGAATAGAGGGGGACATTTCTGGTTGACTGTTGTGACTAGTGGTGTTCTGCAGGGTTTGGTGCCTGCCACAGTACTTTTCATATAATACATTACTGATCCAGATGATGGAATTGATGGCTTTGTGACCAATCTTTGGATGATAAAAAAATATGGATCGAGTGCCAGGTAGTGTTGAGGAAGCAGGGAGTCTGCAGAACAAATTGGATAAGTTAGGAGAATGGGCATGGTAGAGGCAGATCGAATATAGTGTATGATCATGCACTTTGGTAGAAGGAATAAAATTGTGAAGTATTTTCTAAATGAGGAGAAAATTCAGAAATCAGAGGGAGAATCCAATTTGGAAGTCCTAGTGCAGGAACCTTCAAGTTAGATGGTTGCGTCGGTAATAAGGAAGGCAAATGCAGGGATTGTGCGTCTTCTTCCATTAAGGTGGACAAAAATTGTTCAATTGCTCTATATTTTCCTCTATAAATTTGACTTCCTGGCTGTCAGGAGCTCACAATTGTTCTTGTTGGTTTCTTTTCTATAAAAGCTTCAGCATCTTCTTCCAAGTTTCTTAACAGTTTACTCTTCCAATTAATCTTGTTTTTCTTTATTGCCTTTATCGTTCTATGCTGAGTGCAAGGGCTGAGATCCAGAAAGTTTTGAATCTTAAGGCCTATTGAAATGTCTGGCAACTTTATAAGCCTCTACTTTTTATTTAATAGTATTTGCAGTTTCTGCAGTTATTTTAGTTACTTTCTTGAAATGAGGAGCATAATTTCTTTAAATACTAATTATTACCTGCACCTGATCGTGCCTCTCATTGCAATTTTCCAATTAACTACAGTCAACTCTCATCTACTCCCTCCATAGTTTCACATTAATCTCAAACTCAGTGTGAGATTCTATCATTTGTAATCATGAGGTGAGGAAGAAGTGCATAAGAGAGAAAATAAAGGGGAAAAGGAAGATGCAGAAATAGGTATGAGACAGATATGTGGGAAGTGGTGCCTGATGTGGTCACCCAACTAAAGGAAGAATATCAATAAGGTTGAAAGAGTGCAGAGGAAATTTACAAGGATGTTGCCAGTACTTGAAGAATTGAGCTACATGGGAGAGGTCGGACAGGTTAGGACTTTTTTTTTTCCCTGGAGTGCAGAAGAATGAGTGGAGATTTGATAAAGGGGGACAAAATTATGATCTCTATAGATAGACTAATTGCAAGCAGGCTTTTTCCACTGAGATTAAGTGAGAGAAAAAACTAGAAGATGTGGGTAAAAGTTGAGTGAAAGGGGAAAAGTTTAAAGGAAATATGAGGGAGAACTATGTGCAGAATGGTGGGAATGTGTAAGCTTCCAACTGAATTGGTAAATGCATGTGCAATTTTGACATTTGAGAAAGATTTGGACAGGGACATGAATGGGAGGCATATGGAGGGATATAGACTGGATGCAGGTCAATGGGACTAGACAGAAGCATAGTTTGGCACAGACTGGAAGGGCTGAAGGACCTGGTTCTGTGCTGTGGTGTTCTATGAAGGAAAAGTCCAAAGGGATGCAAAAGAAAATGTGGAAGGGGTTTGGGAGGAAGAGGTGAGAAGAAATCTGTTTCAGGGAAATGGTGATTATGAGAGAGAGAAAAACGAGAGAGCTGTAGTGGGGAAAAACTTGGAAGGAAAAGAAGATGGAGCAGCCTACTATGTAGTCTGGATTCTCCTCCTTTAATTGAAACCAAGTTCAGTTTGGTTTGCTGCACACTCTCCTCCTGCTGATACCTTTGAGTACCAAACTCTCCCAATCTTGAACACCAAACTCTGACTCAATAACTCCTCCTCTCCCTCTAGCACCATCCTCTCCCACCTACTGACCTCAAGCTCAATTTAACCTCACCCACTTCTCTGATCCACTTAGACCTATAATCCCACCAACATCCTCCCTCTCCCCCCCCCCCCCAACTCCCTGTTATTATCCCTTCTTTCTGCTCAACCCACTCATCTCTATCCCTCTCACTGTCTTTTTGGCCTTCCTCTCACCAACTTTTGACCCCTGCTCTAGCCTCAACAATTCTCTTATTCCACAGCTCCCTTTTCTCTGTCCATACCAGTTTTCTCAATGCTCCATCCATTTCTCATCAATTTGCCCTCCCATAAAACTACGCTCTGTGCGTTTCACTGCCCTAATCTTTCTTCTTCAACCTAAGATAGCTCTCACAGTTTCCCTTCATTCACCTTCATTCCATCTCAAAAGCCAAGCAATTTTTTTGCATTATTATGTGTTGTTTCTGTTTTGTTTTGTAATATGATTAAAATTGCAATTTAAACATGATATTTTAAATATTAACACATTTTGTGATTTTTGTTCACTTAAGAGTTTGAATTAGAGTGGTCTGACTAGATCAATTGTAATTTTGTAATGATGAATGCAGCAACTGGAAAACATAAATTTTGAAGATTTCAGTTAATAAACTGGTCAGCTCTGGGTTTTTTTTTGCATTTCTTTTTATTATGATTTTGTTCGGTCCAGAGATTTGCTTTTTAAATCATAGCTGAATTTACAAAGGGTTGAAAGGATTTCTGAAGGAATTGAAAGGTTTTGTGTTGATCGTGTTCACGGGTGCAGGTACTGCTCGTGCCACTCAATTTGAACGTTGCTGCAAAAGGAATCGAGTTAATGTGCGCTAACTTGTATTGTTGCCTTGTGCTCAGGTAAATGGCATAGATCTTCGTTTTTCAACACACGAGCAAGCTGCAACAGCTCTAAAGGGAGCTGGCCAGGTTGTGAACATGATTGTTCAGTACAAGCCTGAAGGTAGGAACTCTAACTTGAAATTAAATGTCTTTAATATTTGATGTGTGTTTGATAAGCACAATAAGTTGAATTTATTAATAAGTTCTAGTCATTATTATTAAGACTCCAGGGAAAATCTGTCCATTGTATCTGCATAAAAACAGGGCTAAGTAAGGCTTAGTTGAATACATTTCAAAATGCAAACCTATGTGGCAGTCAAGGATGAGCATTGCTATTTCTTTCCAAAAGTGCTGTCTTTGAGGTGACTTTAAGGAATGGAAAATATGTATATTTAGTCTTTTATTGAAATATGATCGGAACATGATTGGCACCCGCTTCTGTAGGAATACAAAGACACCTTAATTGTGGTGAAAGGAATTTTCAGAGTGGCTCTATGCCCATCTGAGAACCTAAAATAAATAGCATTCAAAATTAATGTGATCTTGGCCCAAATGAAAGATTCAAGGGGAAGCATGGTTGGCATAGTAGTCAGTGCCACGCCTTTACAGCGCCAGCGATCAGGACTGGGGTTCGAATCCCACGCTGTCTGTAAGGCATTTGAACGTTCTCCCGTGTCTGCATGGGTTTTCGCAGATGGCTCTGGTTTCCTCCCTCCGTTTGAAACATACCAGGGGTGTTGGTTAATTGGATGTAATTGGGCATCATGGACTCGTGGGTTGAAATGGCCTTGTTCCCATGCTGAATGTCTAAATTTTAAAAATTAAAACAGATATAATGTTACTCAAAATTGAATTTAGTCTGCCATAAAGCAGATAAAGATACATCATCAATAGAAATTGCCTTGCACCCTTTACAGTCCCAGAAAGAGAATCAAAAGAGAGTTCCTTTAGAGTCACCGAATGTCTGTGGATTTGCCTCCAGTGTTCCCGTAGCTTCTGCAGCTTCACAGACTTCAGTCCAGTGTATCAGCATGCAAACCTCCAACACAATCAGGAAGCCTTCAGTGCCCAAGGACCCTCAGGAGCTCTTCCCAACCTCTGCACCCTGTGGCATCCTGGTTCCTATACCTGGTACCTCTTCAGCCAGTAACGAGCCAGTTTCCAGCAGTATGTAGCCTGGGATGAGTCCTATGACCACAAGTTACCAGCAGTCCGACACCTGTGTGAGTTCCTCGCCTTCAGTCACCAACAGCCCACAGCCTGTGTATTCTTCAGCTGCAGAGCCCCTCAGTGTCCACTGCTCTTCCTTGTCGACCAGAAGGTTGTTCTCCCTGTTACCTGTGTCCTGCGCCAGTTATCCGCTTCCCCAAAATCTGATTGAGGCTGTTGCCAGCAAAGCCATCATGATCTTGAGTCCAGACCCCGCAGTTGCAGAATTTTAAAATAAAACACCGTTGGCTCCTTTAACGGGGAATTTAAAACTTTTATGGACCTGTTGGTGATTGGGCAGGATGATAGAACCATGCAGAGCAACACTGTGTCTCCTCTCCACGGGTCCGCACCAGATGCAGTTTTTTTTGCAGGGTAACTAATCAGTCCTCTTATCTTCGATAGTAAATGTGTATTGACTGGATCTATCTAAGGCCATTTAAGGTAGAATTCACAAGGAAACTTTAATATTCTGAAGGAACATAGCAGATGCAAGCATAACCAGTACAGTATATCCACCAGTATCTGACGCTTACAGGGATTGGTAGATGCCAGATAAGCAAGGTTTCTGGTTGTTTTATACTCACTTTAGAATTCCTAACTAATACATCTGCATTTAGAATAAACAGTTTAAAAGTCAAAAATTCTGTACCGTACTTACACTGAACAAACTTCAATTGCATGAATATAAAAATCTGAAAGCATTTTTACTTTATTTTCAGTCACATTCTTTGAAAACATTTAACTGTCAATGCTAACTAAAAAATTTATTTTCCTTGATTTTTTTTGCCAATTGCTTGAAATCCGGATAACAGGGGTTTTACTGTATCTAACGCAATATCAGTAAATGGATAAAAATCTGCAGATCTCATTTTAAGTGTAAAGTTCTTCCAACAGAATTAGGCTCCTGTTGCTGTTCCATCCTTTTGTCTCTGATTTCTATACAACCATATGAACCACTTACAGCACAGAACAGGCCAGTTCGGCCCTACTAGTCCATGCCGTAACAAATCCCCACCCTCCTAGTCCCACTGACCAGCCCCCGGTCCATACCCCTCCAGTCCTCTCCTATCCATGTAACTATCTAGTCTTTCCTTAAATGTAACCAATGATCCCGCCTCGACCACGTCTGTCGGAAGCTCATTCCACATCCCTATCACCCTCTGCGTCAAGAAATTTCCCCTCATGTTCCCCTTATAATTTTCCCCCTTCAATCTTAAACCATGCCCTCTAGTTTGAATCTCCCCCACTCTTAATTGAAAAAGCCTATCCACATTGACTCTGTCTGTCCCTTTTAAAATCTTAAACACCTCGATCAAGTCCCCTCTCAATCTTCTACGCTCCAGAGAAAAAAGCCCTAGTCTGCACTACCTTTCCCTGTAACTCAAACCTTGAAATCCTGTCAACATTCTCGTGAACCTTCTCTGCACTCTCTATTTATTTTATATCTTTCCTATAATTTGGTGACCAAAACTGTACACAGTATTCCAAATTTGGCCTCACCAATGCCTTGTACAATTTCATCATATCCTCCCTACTCTTGAATTCAATACTCCGATTTATGAAGGCTAACATTCCAAATGCCTTCTTCACCGCACCATCTACCTGAGTATCAGCCTTGAGGGTACTATTTACCACAACTCCTAAATCCCTTTGTTGCTCTGCACATCTCAATAGCCTGCCATTTAATGCATTTGACCTATTTAGATTTGCCTTTCCAAAATGTAACACCTCACACTTATCTGTATTAAATTCCATCAGCCATTTCTCAGCCCACACCTCCAGCCTTCCTAAATCACCTTTTAATCTACGGTAATCTTCCTCACTGTCCACAACACCACCCATCTTTGTATCATCTGCAAACTTGCTTATCCAATTCTCCACCCCTACTTCCAGATCGTTAATATATATAACAAACAATAGTGAACCCAGGACCGATCCCTGAGGAACTCCACTAGTCACCGGCCTCCAATTGGACAAACAATTTTCTACTACTACTCTCTGACACCTCCCATCTAACCATTGCTGAATCCATTTCACTGCCTCCTTATTTATACCTAACGCCTCCACCTTTTTTCCTAACCTCCTGTGGGGAACTTTGTCAAAAGCTTTACTAAAGTCTAAATAGACAACATCCACAGCTTTCCCTTCATCAACCTTTTTTGTAACTCCCTCGAAAAACTCAATCAGGTTTGTCAAGCATGATCTACCCCTGACAAAACCATGCTGATTACTCCCTATCAATCCCTGTACCTCCAAATATTTGTAAATACCATCCCTCAGAACACTTTCCATCAACTTACCCACCACAGACATCAGACTCACGGGCCTATAATTCCCAGGTTTACATTTGGACCCTTTCTTAAACAGCGGAACCACATACGCCACCCTCCAATCCTTTGGCATTACCCTCGTGGCCAGTGACATCCTAAATATCTCTGTTAATGGCTCCACTATCTGTCCACTCTCTGAGTGTCCTTGGGATTTATCCACCTTTATCTTTTTCAACACAGCCATCACTACCTCCTCGGTTATCCTTATATGCTTCATGACCTCCCCACTATTTTTCTTTACTTCAACTGGTTCATTATTTTTTTTCCCTAGTGAATACCGAGGCAAAGAAATCATTCAAAATTTCCCCCATTTCCTCTGACTTCTCACTCAGCCTACCCTCGCTTTCTACAAGGGGTCCAATTTTATCCCTCACTAATCTTTTACTTTTCTTTTCTTTGGCTTGGGTTCGCAGACGAAGATTTATGGAGGGGGTAAAAAGTCCACGTCAGCTGCAGGCTCGTTTGTGGCTGACAAGTCCGATGCGGGACAGGCAGACACGGTTGCAGCGGTTGCAGGGGAAAATTGGTTGGTTGGGGTTGGGTGTTGGGTTTTTCCTCCTTTGCCTTTTGTCAGTGAGGTGGGCTCTGCGGTCTTCTTCAAAGGAGGTTGCTGCCCACCAAACTGTAAGGCGCCAAGATGCACAGTTTGAGGCGTTTTCAGCCCACTGGCGGTGGTCAATGTGGCAGGCACCAAGAGATTTCTTTAGGCAGTCCTTGTACCTTTTCTTTGGTGCACCTCTGTCACGGTGGCCAGTGGAGAGCTCGCCATATAACACGATCTTGGGAAGGCGATGGTCCTCCATTCTGGAGACGTGACCCATCCAGCGCAGCTGGATCTTCAGCAGCGTGGACTCGATGCTGTCGACCTCTGCCATCTCGAGTACTTCGACGTTAGGGATGAAAGCGCTCCAATGGATGTTGAGGATGGAGCGGAGACAACGCTGGTGGAAGCGTTCTAGGAGCCGTAGGTGGTGCCGGTAGAGGACCCATGATTCGGAGCCGAACAGGAGTGTGGGTATAACAACGGCTCTGTATACGCTTATCTTTGTGAGGTTTTTCAGTTGGTTGTTTTTCCAGACTCTTTTGTGTAGTCTTCCAAAGGCGCTATTTGCCTTGGCGAGTCTGTTGTCTATCTCATTGTCGATCCTTGCATCTGATGAAATGGTGCAGCCGAGATAGGTAAACTGGTTGACCGTTTTGAGTTTTGTGTGCCCGATGGAGATGTGGGGGTGCTGGTAGTCATGGTGGGGAGCTGGCTGATGGTGGACCTCAGTTTTCTTCAGGCTGACTTCCAGGCCAAACATTTTGGCAGTTTCCGCAAAGCAGGACGTCAAGCGCTGGAGAGCTGGCTCTGAATGGGCAACTAAAGCGGCATCGTCTGCAAAGAGTAGTTCACGGACAAGTTTCTCTCGTGTCTTGGTGTGAGCTTGCAGGCGCCTCAGATTGAAGAGACTGCCATCCGTGCGGTACCGGATGTAAACATGTACCTATAAAAACCCTTTGGATTTATTTTTACTCTGTCTGCCAAAGCCTCTTCGTGCCTTTTTTTTGGCCTTTCTAATTTCTTTCTTAAGATTCCTTCTACACTCCTTGTAGTCCTCCTTCAAATTCTCAGCTCCCTGCTCTTTATACCTCTTGTACATCTCCCTTTTTCTCCTAACCAAATTTCCAATATTCCTCGAAAACCAAGCCTCTCTATGACTTCCAGCCTTTCCTTTGATCCTCACTGGGACATATCTACTCTGTACCCTCAAAATTTCTTTTTTGAATATCCTCCATTTTTCATTTACATCCTTACCTGAAAATATCCTGTCCCACTCAATACTCCCCAAATTCCTTCTTATTCCTTCGAAATTTGCTCTTCTCCAATCCAGAACCTCAACTTTAGGCCCCTCCTTGCTCTTCCCTAAAACTACCCAAAAACTAACAGAGTTATGATCACTAGACCCAATTTGTTCTTCAACATTAACGTCCGAAACCTGACCTAGCTCGTTCCCTAACAGGCGATCTAGTATTACACCGTCCCGAGTCAGTTCTTCTGCTAATTGATGTAGAAAACAATCTTGAACACATTTAACGAACTCTAGCCCATCTAGCCCTCTAACTGTATGGGTATCCCAATCAATGTGAGGGAAGTTAAAATCTCCCATGATCACTACCTTATGATTCTCACACATATACATTATCTCCCTACAAATTTGTTCCTCTAATTTTCTTGGCCCATTTGGTGGTCTGTAATACACCCCTATTAGCACCCTCATACCTCCTTCACCCCTCAATTCCACCCAAACAGCCTCACTGGATGATCCCTCCAGACCATCCTGCCACCTCACGGCAGTAATGTCCTCCTTAACAAGAAGAGCAACTCCTCCCCCTTTTTTACCCCCTGATCTATCACATCTAAAACAAATGTATCCTGGAATATTAAGTTGCCAGTCCTGCCCCTCCTGTAGTCAGGTCTCACTAATTGCCACAATATCATGACCCCAAGTATCTGTCCATCTAAGCTCATCTACCTTGTTCACTATGCTTCTTGCATTAAAATATATGCATTTCAGAGAATGACCCTCACATATATTCTCTTTTGTACCTTTTACCCTAATCTCCATCCTACCTTTGTTATCGTTATTATTCCTATCTAGGTGGCCATGATCCCTTGACATTGCTCTCACACTCTGTTCCCCACCCCAGTGCCAAACTAGTTTAAAGCTTCCCCCACAGCTCTAGCAAATCTGCTTGCCAGCACATTGGTCCCTCTCCAGTTCAAGTGGAGTCCGTCCCTTTTGTACAGGTCCGACCTTCCCCAGAAGAGATCCCAATGATCCTGAAATCTTATCCCTTGCCCCCTGCACCATCTCTTTAGCCACGCATTCATAACATAACATAACAATTACAGCACGGAAACAGGCCATTAGGCCCTTCTAGTCCGCACCGAACCAAAAACCCCTTTCTAGTCCCACCTCCCTGTACAATGCCCATAACCCTCCATCTTCTTCTCATCCATATACCTGTCCAACCTTTTCTTAAATAATACAATTGACTCCACCGCCACTATTTCTCCCGGAAGATCATTCCACACGGCTACCACTCTCTGAGTAAAGAAGTTCCCCCTCATGTTACCTCTAAACCTCTGCCCCTTAATTCTTAACTCATGTCCTCTTGTTTTAATCTTTCCTCCTCTTAACGAAAATAGTCTATCCACATCCACTCTGTCTATCCCTTTCATAATCTTAAATACTTCTATCAAATCCCCTCTCAACCTTCTACGCTCCAAAGAATAAAGACCTAATCTGTCCAATCTCTCCCTATACTCTAGATCCTTAAACCCAGGTAACATTCTGGTAAACCTTCTCTGCACTCTCTCCACTCTGTTTATATCCTTCCTATAATTAGGCGACCAGAACTGCACACAGAACTCCAAATTAGGCCGCACCAACGTCTTATACAATCTCAACATCACCTCCCAACTCCTATATTCCATGCAATGATTGATAAAGGCCAGCATACTAAAAGCCTTCTTCACCACCCTATTCACGTGAGTTTCTACCTTCAGGGAACGATGTACCGTCACTCCTAAATCTTTCTGCTCTTCTGTATTCCTCAATGCTCTCCCATTTACCACGTATGTCCTATTCTGATTCTTCTTACCAAAATGAAGCACCTCACACTTATCAGCATTAAATTCCATCTGCCATTTTTCAGCCCACTTTTCTAAGCAGCCCAAATCCCTCTGCAATCCTTGAAAACCTTCTTCATTATCCACTATTCCACCTATCTTAGTATCGTCTGCATATTTACTAATCCGATTCATCACCCCATCATCTAGATCATTAATGTATATAACGAACAACAATGGGCCCAATACAGATCCTTGAGGCACACCACTGGTCACCGGCCTCCAACCTGACAGACAATTATCCACTACCACTCTCTGGCCTCTCCCTTTCAGCCAATGTTCAATCCATTTGACTATCTTAAAATTTATACCTAAAGACTGCACCTTCCTAACTAACCTTCCATGTGGTACCTTATCGAAGGCCTTACTGAAGTCCATATAGACAACATCCACTGCGCTACCCTCGTCCACATTCCTAGTCACCTCTTCAAAAAATTCAATCAGATTGGTCAAACATGACCTTCCTCCCACAAATCCATGTTGAGTGCTCCTGATCAGACCCTGTCTATCCAGATGTTTATAAGTACTATCTCTAAGAATTTTCTCCATTAATTTACCTACCACAGACGTCAAACTTACAGGCCGATAGTTGCCAGGCTTCCTCCTTGAACCCTTTTTAAATAACGGAACCACATGCGCAATGCGCCAATCCTCCGGCACTATCCCCATATCTAATGACATTTGGAAAATTACCGCCAGAGCCTCTGCTATTTCCTCCTTCACTTCTCTCAATGTCCTAGGGAAGATCCCGTCTGGTCCCGGAGAATTATCCACCTTTATATTCTTCAAAAGCCTTAAAACTACACCTTTTGTAATCTCTATATTCCCCATATTTACCCAATTTGCTTTTTTTATCTCACATCTCCCAATATTCTTCTCCTTAGTGAATACCGAAGAAAAGAAACTGTTCAATATCTCCCCCATTTCTCTAGGCTCCACACACAGTTTTCCGCTCTGATTTTCTAAGGGACCAATTTTGTCTCTAGCTTTCCTCTTATCATTAACATATTTGTAGAACTCTTTTGGATTAGTTTTCACCCTGCTTGCCATAGTTTTCTCGTACCTTCTTTTAGCTTTCCTAATTCCTCTCTTAAGATTCCTCTTACATTCAATGTATCTTTCAAACATCTCCTTAACTCCATGCTTCTTATATCTAATGTACGCCTCCCTTTTTCTTCGAACCAAGTTTCCAATATTCCTTGAAAACCATGGCTCTCTCAAACCTTTTGCCCCTCCTTTTAACCTAACAGGAACATAAAGCTTTTGCACTCTCAAAATCTGATCTTTAAAAGACTTCCATCTCTCTACTACATCCTGCCCATAAAACAAATTGTCCCAATGCACACCCTGCAAGTCCTTTCACATCTCCTCAAATCTAGCTTTTCCCCAATCAAAAACCTCAATCCTTGGCCCTGATTTCTCTCTTTCCATAATGACATTGAAGCTGATGGCATTATGATCACTGGACCCGAAGTGCTCGCCAACACTAACCTCCGTCACTTAACCCATCCCATTTGCCAACAGTAGATCTAACACTGCTCCTTCTCTGGTCAGCACCTCTACATATTGTTGTAAAAAACTATCTTGCACACATTTCACAAACTCTAACCCATCCAGTCCTTTCACAGAATGTGTTTCCCAATCTATATGTGGAAAATTAAAATCTCCCATAATTACAACCCTGTGCTTATCACAAATATCTACTATCTCCCTACAGATTTGCTCCCCTAGGTCTCGGTCCCCTCCAGGTGGTCTATAATACACCCCTACAAGTGTAACCTCTCCTTTCCTCCACATCCTCCTATTTTTACCCTCACTAGTGCGTGGGACCGGCAGCAATCCAGAGATTACTACCATGGAGGTCCTATTTTTAAACTTCCTACCTAATTCCACATAATCCTGTTTCAGGACCTCATCCCCACTTCTAACTAAGTCATTGGTCCCCACATGGACCATGACTTCTGGCTGTTCTCCTTCCCCTTGCAGAATGCTATGAACTTGATCAGAGATATCCCTGACCCTGGCACCAGGGAGGCAACAGACCAACTTGGATCCCCGATCTCGTCCCACAAACCTTCTATCTGTCCCTCTGACTAATGAGTCCCCAACTACAAGTATCCTGTTCTTATCCCTCCTTCCCTTCTGAACCTCAGGGGCAGCCCCTGCGCCAGAGACCTGACCCCCACGACTTGTCCCTGTTAGGCTGTTCCCCCCAGCAGTATCCAATGCCAAATACATGTTGCTGAGGGGCACTTCCACAGGGGTACTCTGCACAGGCACTCTCCCTCCTTTCCTCACAGTCACCCAATTCCCTGACTCCTGCCTTCTAGGGGTGACTGTCTCCCTGTAACTCTTCTCTATCACTCCCTCTGCTTCCCTTATGATCCTCAGTTCATCCAACTGCAGCTCAAGCTCCCTAACACGGTCACTCATTATATGCAATTGGATGCACCTTTTGCAGGTGTAGTCGTCAGAAACATCTGTGCTGTCTCTTATTTCCCACATCCCACAACTGGAGCACTTAACTACCCCAAATGACTCCATTTCCTCCTTTCTTACCATAAATATGTTGTTTCAAAGATACCTTTCCACACAAGGAGCTCCTTCTTTGCCCCTGCTCACCGAAGTCCCTTGAGCCCAAGTCCCCACTCCTTCACTAGGCCACTCACTCACTGTGCCGCTCCTCGCTGGCCGCTCCCTCCCTTTCTACTCCTTTTATTAGCCCTTACCAATTAATCCCAATTAACTCCTCTCACACGACACCAGGCGCTGACTCACTGCCTCCTCCGACCCCGAGTCCGACCTTTCTAAAACCGAGCCCCGGTAAGTCCAGCTATTTATTCTACTCACCTCTCTGATGCTGTCTCCTGGTTCCTCCTCCTCTCACACGACACCAGGCGCTGACTCACTGCCTCCTCCGATATTAAAAAATGTGAATAGGTCAAAAAGAAGTGTGATAGAATAGTGAAGAAAATATAATACGAAGAAATGGAAGTAAATCACTTGAGTTCAGACATTGGTATTAAGTTATGGTATTAAGTTACACAAAAGAGTCTGGAAAAACAACCAACTGAAAAACCTCACAAAGATAAGCGTATACAGAGCCGTTGTCATACCCACACTCCTGTTCGGCTCCGAATCATGGGTCCTCTACCGGCACCACCTACGGCTCCTAGAACGCTTCCACCAGCGTTGTCTCCGCTCCATCCTCAACATCCATTGGAGCGCTCACACCCCTAACGTCGAGGTACTCGAGATGGCAGAGGTCGACAGCATCGAGTCCACGCTGCTGAAGATCCAGCTGCGCTGGATGGGTCACGTCTCCAGAATGGAGGACCATCGCCTTCCCAAGATCGTATTATATGGCGAGCTCTCCACTGGCCACCGTGACAGAGGTGCACCAAAGAAAAGGTACAAGGACTGCCTAAAGAAATCTCTTGGTGCCTGCCACATTGACCACCGCCAGTGGGCTGATAACGCCTCAAACCGTGCATCTTGGCGCCTCACAGTTTGGCGGGCAGCAGCCTCCTTTGAAGAAGACCGCAGAACCCACCTCACTGACAAAAGGCAAAGGAGGAAAAACCCAACACCCAACCCCAACCAACCAATTTTCCCTTGCAACCGCTGCAATCGTGTCTGCCTGTCCCGCATCGGACTGGTCAGCCACAAACGAGCCTGCAGCTGACGTGGACTTTTTACCCCCTCCATAAATCTTCGTCCGCGAAGCCAAGCCAAAGAATTAGAAAATGAACATTCATTTTTTTTGGACCTAACATCAAGTTGGAAGCTCAGCTACAATAATTTGACACTCATTAGCTGCCACATTTGAAGATCATAAAACGGTTATTGTGGAAATTAGAAATGAACACAAATGCAGCAGTGGGTGCACTTCTGGAATTTGAGTGACTCTTATCATGGGAATAATTAAATGTGTCTGTCAATATACTCAATAATATATTAAAAAGATATGGTTTATTGGAGTAAATTTAGAGAATTTATTGTTACATAATATTAATGGATTGCCATTTGTGATCTAATATCAAATGAATCCTATTTTTCAAAAGACGTGATTATAAATTATAATCATTGAGTTGGTCTGATATGTGATATATTGTTGACCTTTATGATAGTTATGTGCATTATTATTGCTTTATCAGTTTTGGATTTCAATTTACATAGGCAATATAATGAGATAGTGATTAGTCTAGATATGGATCCAAAACTTTCTAGACCCTTATGTTTGATCTTGAACGATGAGGTATTTTCAGTCTCGCCTTTTCTAGGTTCACAAATATTAACTGAAACCATTCTGACTTAAATGCTGAGGCATTGTAGTGCAGTTCGTCTTTGGCGATATAATGCCATCACTTGATATTCTAGAATCAGTTCCACCTATTTTTGACAGATTTACCCCTGTGATTGAATTTAAAATATCCTCCAAAATGGTTTGGCGTGCTCTTCAAGTACATTGTTATTTATGTGTTTGCTATAACTGAACAGACACATCATTGATAAAGCAATGGAAAGTTTCATCAACAATTCTATCAAATGGCACTTACCGTTTAGCCTGCCCATGGATGGCTTTCGCCATGACGACATGTCTCCACTCAGCTCCAGGACAAGTCCAAACAAGGACTTGAGCTGAATTCCAGAGGTGAAATGAAAGAATAAAAACAAATACCCATGACACAAAGACATCACTTGAACAAGTGACTGGAGTCATACCATGCACAAGAAAGATGATTGTTGGACCATCAATCAAACCAGTGCAGGACATCTCTGCAGGAATTTGTTGTGGCAGTGTTCTGGGCCCAGTTACCTTCATATGCTTCATCGATCATCAGATCAGAAGTGGGGATGTTCACAATGTTCAATTCAGGATTATACAGTGTTCAATTCCAAAATGCAACTTACCAGCAATGAAGCAGTATCTGCTGTCATCTAGGAATAACTAAACAACACTCAAATAGAAAATAGGTGCAGGAGTAGACCATTCAGCTCTTCAAGCTTGCACCGTCATTCTACACGATCATGGCTGATCATGCAACTTCATTGTCCTAATTCCTGCTCTCTCTCTTTTCCTCAAGCTGCAAGCTACAACTTCCATTAAAAAATCTAATGAATTGGCCTCAACAAATTTCTGCTGCAGGGAGCTCCACATATTCACAACTCTGCCTGAAAAAGTGTATCTTCATCTCAATTTTAAATGGCTTACCTTTGACTGTGACCCCTTGTTCTGACTTCCCTGATGTCAGGAACATTCTTCCTGCATCCACCGCATCTAATCCTGTCAGAATTTTATGTCTTAATGAGATCTAGACTGACAAGTCCAAGATAACATTCATGCCATAAAAATGCCTGGCAGTCACTGTCTTCAACATAAGGGAGTCTACCCTTGACATTCAATGGCATTATCCATGAGCCTAACAACATCAACATTCTGGATATCATTGACCAAAAGCTTAAATACCATGACTATAAGAGCAGGTCAGAGCTCTGAATGACTCAGCTGCTGACACCACCAAGTTTTTTTCCACCATTTATAAGGCATGTCTGGAGCAAAATTGAATATTTTCCACTTGCCTGAATTAGTTCAGGTTTGACAGTTTAAAGCTTGACACCATCCAGAACAAAACAATCTATCTGATTGATACTCCATTCATCACCCCAAACATTAATTCTCCCCACTACCAACACACAATGAAGGCAATATTTACCTCTGCATAAGATGCTGCAGTAACTCAGCTGGACTACTCCGACAATGTTTTCCACACCTGCAGTCAATCCTGCCAAGAAGAATAAAAGGACAGCAGGCTCACGAGAATACTACAAACTGTAGGTTCCCTATAAGGCATGCCACATCTTGATTTGGAATTGATATTGTCAGTTCTTCATTGCCTCTGTGTTGAAATCTTGGAACTTCTTGTCCAATAACATTGTCGGATTAGCTTCATCAGATAGATTTCACTACTTTGAGAGACCACTCATCACCACCTTCCAACTGATGGGCACCCAATGCCAAAACCATCAAGAATGAATAAAAAATAAAATAACCCATGCTTTGCACACCACCAAGGACAATGAACTTGAATGTGACATTCACAAATCATTCAAAAACTATTTGTCAATGAAGGATGTTCAATTTCCAGGTTCATCATATCAGTTAAGTTCAATTTAATGCTTCTGAATTTTTAATGCATTTGCAAACTTTTAAAATGTTCCAGTACTTTTAAAAATAATTGAAAAGCAATATTAATAAATTGTTATGAAACAATTTTGCACAGAGAAAGACTATTAAATATATTTAAATCAATAGAATTTAATTTACTAAGAGAGAATTCAACACCGGGAAACCTGGCTTTGATGGTGGCGCGGTAGTAGCCTTCAACGGCATCTTCACATCAGGTAAACGGTCTCTAGCAGACATTTTAACACCTAAAGCCATATTTCAACCTGTCTCTTCTGTAGCCATGGCCCAGCCTCTGAAAGTCAATATATTGTGGCACTGTCTTGTATTGTAATTGTGTTTCATTGGAGATGTGTGCGTAAGAGAGACAGTTTAATTTTGTGATATTTCACTGTCCTGGGGGGGATAGAGTGGCGGCTAAGGGCCAAGATGGCAGCGCAGCAGTCACTCGCAGTGGCCTCTTGGGACCTGGTGCTTCTGTTCTTATGCTGTTTACAATTGTGTGGATTTTCTGGAAAATCCAGGAACGTCTGCACTGTTGCAGTCTGTATTGGATTTTGTAAGGAATACAGCCTGTTCTGCTGGCATTTACGAGAATTGAGTGCGGTGCTTGATTTGAACACTGGGGCCAAAGAACTCAGTGTATTGCAAGAAATTTAAATTGTCTGATATTTATTATTTTTCTTGCACAACCATTTGATTCACAGCTGTTGAAGTTCTTTGAACTGATTCAAGAGGCAAATTTCTGAGTAACTACTTTTTCAAATCTGAGCCGATTTTAAACAGACTCCACGTGCACACAAAAATGTACTGAAGCACTCTAGTCCGATTACTATTATATCTTTCCACATCCTTTCTTTGACACCCTCTAAAGCAGTAAAGAAATATCAGAAGGAATGTCAAATGTTATTTTAATGCATATATTTAACTACCCATGTTCATGAAAAGGAATATTTTATATTTTCAAATTCCTTGATGTCTTCTTTTTGATTACTTGATTTCCACATCGATGGAAGTCTGATGTTGTTGACATACACCATTAAGAGCTTCTGAAATATTCTTTCTATCTATCTATCTATCTTTGCAAAGAAATACACTTTCCAAGTGAAAGGATACCTTAAAAAATTGTTTAGGGAATTAAAATTCTTCAATGTGGTTATGGTAGAACAGTTTACTTGGCAATCTGCCATTAGTTGAAAGCTAAAATAAATATTTTTCACACACAAAATTGCCCAGAATCCCCAGAATCAAAATTAACAATATTGAAAAAATCAGCTTTATTTATTATCTTGTCAGGTGACTTCATTTATAACTGTTAAATCTATTCTGGCAATGATTATGTCACGACATAGCATACTGGAGCAGGGTAGGCACTGTACTGAGGATAGGCAGACAGATGGCCAAGAGCACTGTAATATGGTGGATTTGTGCCCCAAGGCCCTGCATTTTTGCCTATACACTGCAGAGGGAAAGTTGTGTTCAGGGATATGGACCAGACCATGGGCTGAATGGCTGTTAGCTGAATTTCCCAAGTCTCCCAGTGGCTACTCATTTCAATTCCCCATCCGATTCCTTTGACAACATGTCTGTCCATGGTGTCATGCACTCACTGTCAATAGGGGATCACCTGCAAAATGGAGGAACAACACCTCATATTCTGTCTGGGCACCATCCAACTGGATGGCGTTAACATTGAGTTCTCCAGTTTCCATTAGACCTCTTTCTCCCCTCCCCCCCCAAATAATTCCTTTTGTTTCTCTCTCTCTTTCTCTCTCTCTCTCTCTCTCTCTCTCTCCCCCCCTTCCCCCCCAAATTATTCCTTTTGTTTCTCTCTCTCTCTCTCTCTCTTTCTCTCTCTCTCTCTCTCTCTCTCTCTCTCTCTCTCTACTTAACCCCACCCCCCAGCTCTGGTTCCACAAACCAAAAACAACCCCCCCCCCAGTCAGTTCTTACCTTTCCTCTCCTCTCTTCTGTGTCACATTCATATCCAATTGACACCTTTTGTCTGTGGTCTGCACTCCTCCCCTGCCAATTCTTCCCTTTTCCACAGCCTTTTAATTCAGGTGCTTTAGACTAACATACAAGACTTGTACATTGACTTCCTTGATGAATCTTGGTGACTTACAGGCTTTTCTAAAAGAGATCTCATCTTAAAGAAATGAATGTCTTCCTGTCAGCAGCGCACTTAACTTTAACTGGCAGCACTTTTGATTTTAGATAATTTTTCAATGTAAAAAATAGTTTTCTGCTTTTCACCTGATCCTGAAAACGGGGATCAAGAAACAGTTCAGAAAAAAGAGTTCAGCAAACTGGGTTGGGAAACAGTGGTCTGAAAATGGGAATTGAGAAATTGGAATGAGAAAGCAGGTTTCAGATATTAGGGTTTGGGAAACAGATGTCCCTCAGGGAACAGGGCTTAGATATCAGGGGTCAAGGTACAGTGGTGGGGATACAGGAGGCGAGATACGGGGTCAGTAAATATTGCTCGGGAAAAGGGTGAGACCACACTTAGAATAGCGTGTTCAGTTCCAGTCACCTCATTATAGGAAGGATGTCGAAGCGATGGAGAAGGTGCAGAGGAGATTTAACAGGATGTTGCCTGGATTGGAAAATAATTCTTATGAGGCAAGGTTAGCAAAGCTGGGACTTTTCTCTTTGGAAGGAAGAAGGTTGAGAAGTGACTTAGTCTTGTAGAAGTCTACAAGATTCTGAGAGGCATAGATAGGGCTGACAGCCAGTGCCTTTTTCCCATGGCAGGAACAGCAAACACCAGAGGAGATATGAATAAAGTGAAAGGAGGGAAGTTTAGGGTATCTGGGTGTCTGGCCAGGGATGGTGAAGGATGCTGAAACATTAAGGACATTTTAAGAGACTTTTTAGACAGGCATGTGGGTGGAAGAAAAATAAAGGATTATGAGATAGGAAGAGTGTAGTACTTTTTATAAGATACATGTATATATACCAAATCCATGCTGCTGAAGACCCAACTGCACTGGGTGGGTCACGTCTCCAGAATGGAGGACCATCGCCTTCCCAAGATCGTGTTCTATGGCGAGCTCTCCACTGGCCACCGAGACAGAGGTGCACCAAAGAAGAGGTACAAGAACTGCTTAAAGAAATCTCTTGGTGCCTGCCACATTGACCACCGCCAGTGGGCTGATATTGCATCCAACCGTGCATCTTGGCACCTCACAGTTCGGCGGGCGGCAACCTCCTTTGAAGAAGACCGCAGAGCCAACCTCACTGACAAAAGACAAAGGAGGAAAAACCCAACACCCAACCCCAACCAACCAATTTTCCCTTGCAACCACTGCAATCGTGCCTGCCTATCCCACATCGGACAGAGCCTGCAGCAGACGTGGACATACCCCTCCATAAATCTTCATCTGCGAAGCCAAGCCAAAGAATATATACCAAAATATATGAATTGGCACAACATAGAGGACCAAAGGGTCTGTACTGTGCTGCGGTGATCTAAGTTTTAACTGTTCCCACCTAAACACTGTTGCACTGAGATTCTACAATGTACAGCTGCTGATCTTCAACAAAAAAAATACTTTGAACTCCTTCCTGAAGGCAACTGTAATTTATTACAAATGGAAATAGACATTGGCTGAATTTTGTATTTGTTTATGACTGTGCTCTATTTTACCTTAGTTTTTTTTAAACAGTACTGTTTCAAAAAAATGCTTGGAATGTAAGCACTGGAGAGAAAAAAGTCCTGAGCCAAAATTAGATTGAGTGAGGCAAACTCCATTTGAGACCAATGCAGCCTTTTGAGGCTTTTAAGATCGTCTCTTCGCCCTGCTGACACACTTGTGTTGCATATGTCATGCTTACTTACCTTCTTCGGTCTAGACCAGTGGACAGGACATTGGAGAGACTACACTTGCAGTATTGTGCACAGATTTGATCAGCCAGCTGTAGGAACATATTGTTAACCTGCAATGGCTGCAGAGAAGAGTCCTGAGAATCCAGGATTGGTTGGCTTGAATTATAAGGAGAAGCTGGATAGGCTGGGAATTTTCTCCTTGAGCCTTAGGAGACTGAGGGGAACCTTATCGAAATTTATAAAATCATGAAAGTCATTGAAATAATCATAGCCTTTTTTCCCCTGAGTAGATGAATCTCGAACTTAGAGAGCATAGATTATTGGGATTTAAAAGATTTTAAAAGGGAGCTGAGATGCACCAGCTTCATGCAGATGGTGGTGTGTTCATGGAATGAGGTGCCAGAGAAAGTAGCAGAAATGGGGACAATAGTAATATTCAAAAGGCATTGAGGTACATGGCGAGGAAAGATTTAGAGGGATATCAGCTGAATGCAGGCGAATAGAATTAACTAGGTTTGCATGGTCAAGTTGACAGCTGAAAAACTCTGATATGCAAACACAACTACAATAGGTGTTAATTCTTGTTACAGCAGAATTCAATAGAATAAAAGAAAAAAAATGTTGTATCAAAATGATCTTGCTTCAGTCTCATTATTTGCCAGTTGGGTACTTTTCTGGTGACAGTTTTATTGAGTAGTTATCAAAGAGACATGAACACATGAAGTGTTGATTTCTTCTTCTAATTTATTTGTAAACTACTAACTAGATATCTTTGTGTTCTATTTTTATTTCAAATTACTTCTATGGCTGTGGATGTAGATTCATTGCTAGCTTTCAAAAGAGAAATGGATTTGTGTTTAACAAAAATTTTCATGGCAAATAGAGAAAACAGGAACAATTGGATACACTTTCATGTACAATGGGTTGTATAACAGGATAGAGTGGACGTAGAGAGGATGTTTATTTCCCATGGTGAGGATGACTGGGACCAGAGAGCACAGACTCGCATTACAAACATGAATGGAGATGAGGAGGAATTTCTTTCCACAGAAAGTGGTAAATCTATGGATTTTGTTACTGTGGAGCCTAAATCATTGGGGTATATTTATGATAGAGGGAGATGGATACTTAATTAGGAAGAGTGTTAAGGATATAAGGCAAGAGAATGGGATTGAAATTGTGAGTAAATCAGCCATGATGGGTGACCGATGGGCCAAATGGCTTAATTCTATTCCTATGTCTTATGGTATGATGATGTCCATATCAAGCTAAGACACTGTTAAAATGTTCAGAGGTGACTTTGAATGCTTTAGCTTTCATTTATATTCACCTCACATATTTAAATGTTTTATAATTCCTTATGAATGTTTTGCAATTTTCCAATAAACCAATCATCCAATTTTGACAAGTTTGACAATTGCTTAAGCCGGAAAGAGAGGCTTAGCTATCGAGAAAAGTGTTTACCTATCTCGGCTGCACCATTTCATCGGATGCAAGAATCGACAACGAGATAGACAACAGACTCGCCAAGGCAAATAGCGCCTTTGGAAGACTACACAAAAGAGTCTGGAAAAACAACCAACTGAAAAACCTCACAAAGATTAGTGTATACAGAGCCGTTGTCATACCCACACTCCTGTTCGGCTCAGAATCATGGGTCCTTTACCGGCATCATCTACGGCTCCTAGAACGCTTCCACCAGCGTTGTCTCCGCTCCATCCTCAACATTCATTGGAGCGACTTCATCTCCAACATCAAAGTACTCGAGATGGCAGAGGCCGACAGCATCGAATCCACGCTGCTGAAGATCCAACTGCGCTGGGTAGGTCACATCTCCAGAATGGAGGACCATCGCCTTCCCAAGATCGTGCTCTATGGCGAGCTCTCCACTGGCCACCGAGACAGAGGTGCACCAAAGAAGAGGTACAAGAACTGCTTAAAGAAATCTCTTGGTGCCTGCCACATTGACCACCGCCAGTGGGCTGATATTGCCTCCAACCGTGCATCTTGGCGCCTCACAGTTCGGCGGGCAGCAACCTCCTTTGAAGAAGACTGCAGAGCCCACCTCACTGTCAAAAGACAAAGGAGGAAAAACCCAACACCCAACCCCAACCAACCAATTTTCCATTGCAACCGCTGCAACCGTGTCTGCCTGTCCTGCATCGGACTTGTCAGCCACAAACGAGCCTGCAGCTGACATGGACTTTACCCCTCCATAAATCTTCGTCCGCGAAGCCAAGCCAAAGAAGAAAGAAAATTACGGGGGCTTATACACCATGCCTCATTTGTATGGTTGGATTCTTTGTTGTTTATAGTCAGTTCACTAAGATCTTCATCTAGCAACTACAATCTGTTCGATGTGATTTGCATAAGTGTGTTCCTAATCTTCAGATAGCCAAAAGTTGAGTTGTAAAGGTAGAGAAACTCCGCCAAAACATATCACCTATCTTTCTGAATGTGCGGAGGCAGTTTCCAAGCCACATATTCCAACCCCTCTCCGAGAGGCATATTCTCCACAGTGGAGCCCTCCGCTGATCAATTTAAATGTACAGCCGCACTAAATGGCTATTTAGGGGTGGGCTGATGATGCCATCAGCCTGCGACCTATCTCCCACTCACCCCTCACCCTCCAAGTCGGCGTGGCGGAGCAGCAGGAGCCCTCTGGGCAGTGGGGGCCAGCAGGGCAGTTGGGGGAGCAGGGACTGTCAGGGCAGCGAGAGGTGGTGGAAACTGTCAGCAGGATCTGCCGGGAAACGGGAGCTGTCAGCAGGCGCCGGAGTGGCAGCAGGGGCAGTTGGGTCAGTGAGGGTCAGCAGGGCAGCGGGAGCTGTCAATGGGGGTCGGCTGGGCAGTGAGGACCATCAGGGCAGTGGGAACTGGCAGGGCAGCGGTGCTGCTGGAGCCATCGGGGGCAGCCGGTGTGGGCTGAGTCAGCCACACCGGGCCACTTTGCCCTTCAGTTCCACTCTCTGCGTCTCAAAACGTGGCAGAGCAATGGCCGTCTTCCCTACCCATAATCCCCCACGCAGCTGGAACTGTTCTAGGAACCATAGAGCAATTTCAGCTGCATGGGGGATTGTGGGTAGGGAAGACGGCCATTGCTCTGCTGTGTATTTATGATGGGTGGCACTACAGCACCAGTCGACCCACCTCCGTAGGTTCCGGAGGATGCTATGAGGCGGCCTGGATATGAATGGGATGCTGGAGAAGACATTTAGGGCAGCTGTCTGGAAGGTAAGTTCCCATTTTTCCATCCACTCCGTAGCCGGTCTCAAGACGGAGGCCCAACATGAAATGGCCTCTAGATCAGTAGTCAGGAACACCTTTGACAAGATCCCACATGACAGGTTGGTCTGCAGGGTTGGATCACATGGGATGCAATGTGAGCTTAACACTTGGATTCAAAACTAGCTTGGTGGAAGGAGTTAGAAGATGGAAGTGATGATGTTGTTCTACTGACTTGAGGCCCATGACCACTGGAGTGCCAGAGACATTGATGCCATGTTCAGTTTTGTTTGTAATCTAAATTAATGATCTGGATGGCAATGTAGTTAACATTATTAGTAAAGTTTCAATTGACACCAAAATTAGTGGTGCAGTGGACAATGGGGAAAGATATCTAAGTTTGCAATGGGATCTAGATCAGTTGGAAAGGTGAGTCAAGGACTAACAAATGGAATTTAACTTGTATGAGGTGTTGTACTTTGGTAAGTCAATCTAAGGTAGGACTTGCACAATAAATGGTAGCACCTTGGAGAGTGTTATAGAACAGAGAGACCGAGGGTATAAATGTATAGTTCCCTGAAAGTGATAACTCAAGTGGATAGAGTGTTGAAGAAGGCATTTGGCATGTTTGCCATCATTGGGTGCATAAGGTTGGTGAGACCACTCTGCCGTATTGTGTGCAGTTCTGGTCACCGAACTATTGGAAGGACATAAATAATTAGGAATCAATGGAAAGGAGAGAGATTGGATAGGCTGTATCTTTATTCCTGAAGGGTAATTATGGGTGTGCTACCTGTCAAGATACAAAATGTACAGCAGAACTATAAAGTACAGAACATAGATTTTATTGAGTCATGCCAGCAGGAATGAGCATTATCAGGTTCAGATAGACTGTCATCTTTAGCTAATACAGCTGCTCATTCAAAGAATTCAGTCGAAGGGTACAATATTTAAGGACAATTCTTGAATACAAATTTGAGAGCTATCTCTGAAAGTAGTGTTACAAGTTAAGGTGTTACAGTTGGTATTTTCACATTTCCAAAGACGGGGAAATGGTTGATGTCAATTGGCTTTTTACATGTACTTGTTATAATTAAGAGATACGAGTTGTAGCATATAAAATCAGCAATCTAGAAAAACTGTCCCCAATGTAAGGTGAATTCCATGCTCTGTGTGCCTCAGTTTCAGTCATTCATTAACATTTGCAAATGCCAGTTTCACTCTAAACAGAAAGCCATCGATACCAACAATAGGGAGGAAAGCTTCTCGGGTAAAGTGCTATGAAGCCTAAGTCTCGTTGGCACCTTCAGTGAGGCTATGTGCATTCTGTAGCTTTTGACAGCTAGATTCCATCTCAAAAGTTGTGGAGTCAATCAGCCACATTGGGCGGGAAGCTGATTTATGAATGGGAGGCTGTTTGACAAGCTGTGGAAACCGTAGGCAAAGGCATTTAGCGTCTTTGTGTCAAAGAAATTATGTATTCTAGAGCCCGGGGGAGGGGTACTGTGATGACTTGAGATGATTTGGGCAGAAGAGATAATTGATTCTAATTTCCTGTTTAGAATGTTCCTTGGCCCAAAACTTGTGTCTCTCCCTCCCAGGCTGTTCTCTGGAAGCCTGTGACTTTATTTCTGTAACAGAAGAAAATCTCTGCTGGTTTTCTCATAATTGATATTTCTAGATAGCCTATAAACAACAATTAAGGGGCTAAGGGGTGGCCTTACAGAGGTATTCTAGAATCATGAGTGGCACAGATAAAGTATTTTCCCAGGGTAGTGATTCGAGAACCAGAGGGCATGCATGAGTTTAAGGTGAGAGAAGAGAAACTTAAGAGGCAGCTGAGGGGAAACCTTTTCACTCAGAGGGTAGTCCAGATATGAGCTGCCTTAGGAAGCTATAGAAACAGGTGCAATTCTGACATTAAAAAGATATTTGGACAGATTTATGAATGGTAAGGGTTTAGAACAATATGGATCAAATACAGGAAAATGCAATCCCAGAATGCCAACATGTTCAGCATGGATGAGTGTAGCAGAAGTGGCTGTTCTGTGTTATTTGACACTGACTTTAATAAAAATTAGTGGTCTGCCATTGATTGAAAATACAAAGTTGAATTTCAGCGCTGATGTGTGTCTGATGATATGGGCGGTACAATCAACGTGGTTGGCACAACGCTATTACAGCGACAGCATTGTGGGTTCAAATCTAATGCTGTGTGAAAGAAATTTGTATGATCTTCCCATTTCTGTATGGGTTTCCTCTGAATGATCCAGTTCCTCCCTCATTCTAAAGATGCACGGAGTTAGCAGGTTAATTGGTTACATGGGTATATTTGGGCAACGAGACCTCATAGGTAAAAAGAGACTGTTACTGTACTTCCGAGACTCTCATATTCATAAAAGCAGCATTTATTTATTTATTTGTATATATGAATACTTGTCCTGCATATGTATTGTTTGTCTGTATATGTGCTATGTCTGATGGTTTGTCTGTTTTGCACTGAGGACTGGAGAATACTGGTCGGGTTGTACTTGTGCAATCAGATGACAATAAACTTGACTTTCTCCAAATTTAAAATACTGAGAACTTGGCAGAAAAAATGTTTATCATTGCTAAGAGATTTATGTCCTGTTCAGATATTGTTAAATTGAAACATTGACGGATGTAATTATTCTTCATAAATTGTAACTATTTGCTTTGACCCAGTGCGGAAACTCATGGTGTCACCATCCCCCACCCCCATGAAACCTTTTTTGACTTTTTTCCTTCTTTTCCTTTAATTACTACTTAATTCTCAAAAATGTTATTGATATAGGTTCACAAATACTAATTACCACAATATTGTAGCTAAAAGACCAGAAAATTTGACAAAAGTAGCAACTATAAAAATATCAGCTGCAATGAAAACAACAGCGCATGCTTGTAGCACATAAAGACGAAACCACGTGATTTGAAGCATTCTTGTAATTGGGTAATAATGACAGCTCTAACCGGAGCACATTAGAAGGTTCAAAAAGTAAATTAGCATCGAGTTTTAGCCTTGTAGGTATATTGATACATGTAAGCTGGGCTTATGAAAAATGTTTTTGTTGTTATAACTAACTACAGGGATATTTTTATTAAAAATAATAAATTTCTGCAGAAACACTGCACAAAAATTTTATAGACAGTAATTTTGGTGTCACCCCCTCTGATGGTGTTATCCACTGCGGTCCGCACCCCCCTAGTGATGCCAGTGCTTTGACCTTGTTTAAAAAAAGGTAAATGAATACATAAAATTTCCATCTTGTTCAGAATGTTGGTTATATCTTGGGCTGAACCCCAGATCCGCTGGGTTCAGCCAGTCCCAAGAACCCTCCTGAGTCACTCCTCATCAGGCTTCCACTCTATGTTTCTGGCTGAGTTGTTGCTTCTTCAATTTTTCCTTTTGCTTGCCTTTGTCATTTGGCACTAGTTTTTATCCATTTTTGATGCTAAAATTCTGGTTTTGAGCTTTCTAACTGTCTTTTTAATACTTTTTATGGAGAGCTCTTTTAAAACATATCTGCTCAGCTCCTTAGCATGGCCACCCATTTGGAACAGGGCAACAAAACCCCAGGGAAGGTGCACCTTTGAAAAGACTGGAATGTTAATTGTTAATCCTGGCTGACTGTCTTGCCAGTATTTCCTATTTTTTATTTCTAATCTTCGTGAACCTGCAGATTTTTTTTCCTTTCAAGGCCCAGCAAAGAATGATTAGCAATCTTGGGACTTGGTGTTTATTTTGAAATACCAAAGTTGGTGAGAGTTATGTGGAACGCCAGGATATTCCTGCTAGTATTTGGCCCAATGCCCTTATTTTGAACATAAAAGTCGCACAGCAAGAAATTTATTTTATCTTGGAGTTAACAGCTCTGACTACACAAAGGGACTGTCTGCATTGTTGCAAATCACTTTGTTTGCACATGTATTATGAAGAATGTATACATATTATTTATGTTCTGCATTTATTTTTTTTATTTAATTCAGTTAATTTACTGTTTTTTTTTAACAAGTACCTACCTGTTGAGTGACAGCAAGTAAGAATTATCATCAACACACAAAAGTAATAGATAGTGCAGTTAAGCATGCTATCCCAATATGTGTACTTGTTCAACATACTGTATAAGTATCTATTTTCACATTTATCAGGGCAAGATTAAAAGCTAATGCATGTGATAATGCTACCTGAACTTTAATTCCAATTTAAGTCCTGCAAGATCATATAACGTCATGTGTTGGAGCAGAATTGGGCCATTTGGATCCTGGCTGATATGTGTTTTCTCTCAACACCATTCTCCTGCCTTCTTCCCAAATGTTGATACCATTGTGGGGTGCTATCGAGCAGAAGCAAACACACAAAACATAAAATCTGTTCTACAGGCTTTATTCAACATAAACTTTCACAGAGCTGGCTGTGAGAATGCTGTTGCAAACTCTGAGACTGGCTTCGAAGGGCTGGATCTAGCTTATATCCTGGAGGGTGATTGGCAGCCAACCGGGTGGGGCTTGGTCCATCAGGTCGGCTGATTGACAGTCGGCCAGGCGTTGCCTTGTCCTCCAGTGCTCTTCTGCAGGTACACAGGTTTCCCCCTGCAGTAGGCTAGTGGTGTATCACCACACCCATATAATCTCATCTTTAGATATCCTCAATTATTTCACCTGCACAGACAATTGTGGCAATGAATTCCACAGACTCACTTCCTTCTGGCTGAATAAATTTCTTCTCCTATCTGTTCTAAAGGGACAACCTTTTATTCTGAGGCAGTGCTGTCTAATCCTAGACTTTCCCACTGCTGGAAACATCTCCATATCTATGCTATCCAGCCCTTTCAATATTTGGTAGTATTCAGTGAGATCACTCCTCATCCTTCTAAACTCCAGTGAGTACAGGCCGAAAGCCATCAAAAGCTCATCATACGTTAATAACCCTGTCACCCCGAGATCATTCTCGTAAACCTTTTCTGGACCCTCTACAATGCCAGCATATCCTTTCTGAGATAGGAGGCCCAAAACTGCTCACAATGGCCAACATGTAGTCACCCATGCTCTGTGCACTAATTATGTGTTTTGTTTTAAAAAAATAAACACCACCAATATTCTGGGACTGAAATGAGTGTTCCTTAGAAGCATTTGCCTTCACTTCACATCAAGGCTCCACTAGCTCAGTGGTTAGAGTACTTATCTTGTAAGCCAGGAGTTGCAAGTTTGTTCCTCGCTGGGGCCTCATTTTTGTGAGGGGCACTGGACAAAGTGATGACTTTTCATCTTCCTTACGGTGGACAAAATTAAAGAATTTCATGCATGTTACATTCTAAATATAGTATTACATGAAAATAATGGAACCTTTACCTTTAATATGCACATTTTTGGGCAATCTTGGATTACAGAGGCCTTTGGCTTGAATTATCCACGTTGCCTAAGTCGCCAATTAAAATAGTCCCATTTCCCTTCATTTCGCCCATATCCCTTTAAACTTTCCTTATCCACGTAACTGTTCAAATATCTTTTAAATGTTGTATCTGCCTCTACAGCTTCCTTTGGCATCTCATTCCATATAAGCACCACACTTATCATTCTATAAAACTATTCCTCATCAACATGATATGATATGTTCATGACAATAAATTCTGATTTTGATCAGTCCTTGCCTTTCCAAATCCATGTCGATCCTTAGAATCCCTTGACAGATGTTAAACTCATCAGTATGTAGTTCTCAGACTTGACCTTGCAGTCTTTCTTAAATAATGGCACAAAAATTTTCATCCTTTCGTCTTCTGGCGCCTCACCAATGGTTATTCATGATGCAAGCTTCCCTGGCGGGGCTTCTAAAATTTTCTTCCTTAGCTTCCCACAATGCCCAAGGATAATCTTATCCAGAGAAACTGAGCTAGTCTTTCTCCTTAATTATGATTATGTTCTAAGGCCAATCTCCATCTAACCTGATATAGACAGCATCTTCAGTTTACAGGTATAAATGGAAGAGTTTCATTATTTGAATCAGTGGGGACCTACTTAAAATTCATTTCAATTGGCAGCTTGTGAATATGCCATAAAATTTTCAAGTAGTTGCATAATTAGATAAAATAAGGAACTTTGAGAGAAATGGGCAATTTCTTGTGAACCAATGGTACCAGAGATCTGATAAATAATCATTTTTTCCTCATTGAATTTGTAAATATTCCAGATTTGTTGTTGGAATTCTTTTGCAGTCACAAAATTTCTTCAGCTGGCATTCTGGAAAAACTGTATCGTAAAATATTTGCAATATCACAACTGTTTTAAAACTGAATCCATTAATGTTCTATGCAACATTTAACAGCAGTTGGAGCAATAAAAGTAACTTTTAACAAAAAAAGTATCACCAGCTCTGTCCATACAACTACCAAAGATTTCTCTTCTATTGTTGTAGAAATGTATTCATGCTGGCATTATGAGGGCTTGATTGTGTTTCAATATTGTGACCCTTGTTTGCAACAGCTTGGCAAAGGTTTGTATCCAAGAGATTTTTATCAAGGTAAATATAGGAAGATTGCCACCTGCAAAACTATGTTGCAATCTTTGTCATTTGTCTTCAGTGAGAGAAGAGAAAATAAAATGTTTTTAAAAATTAAGAGTACTAGTAAAATTATTTAGCCTTTGTAGATGGTTAAGTAGATCAGTGCCAGTGATAACAGCAGGGAATAATATTGCTTAATAAAACAAATGAAAAGCAGGTGAAGGAAGTGAGAGTTGAGTTTTCTTTCCAAGTAGCATCCATTTTAAAATACCCTGGTGCATTGCTGACCATGCAGGATGTATTACCAGGGGGAATATGCACTGAGGGGTTATTTTATACAGAGAGATGAACATCAGAAAAATTAGGTAAATCCAGCAATGAATTGCCCCAATGGTCAGTGTAAAGGCTGGTCTGTGGTCAGCCAGTCTGGGTAGTGCACTTGTTCAGCACTGAAATTCAGAGAATAAAGCTGCACCCAGACCAGGATATTGAGTGTAGAGACCTGCTGGAGAATGACAGAATAATAGAAACTACTGTCTCCCCATCTTTTTACTTGTCCGTACAGCTTTCCGCAGCCTAGAGGCTTCTTCCCTCTGGTAGTAAGGTCAATGGTACAGAGACTTGTATCTGAGTGATGCTCAATGGCTCTGGGCTCATTGTGCGGGCCAAGGTTGTAGGCCTGAGCCCCATCCACCTGCAACCCTCACAGACAACCCCTATGCACTAAACTGTGGCTGACCCGTTGCTGGAGAGGGCAAGGATTCATGCCAGGGTCTTTAGCAGTGCAAGGAAGACATGGGCTAATGCCAGGTTTCCAGCATAGCAGCTCACAACCAGAGTGAATGTCTTTTGCAAAGTAAAGAAGGGGCACTTGTGAGTTTTCAGACTGGAGAACCAAGATGCTGAAGTGAACCTGTGCTCTTTTGGGCAGTATCAGTGCATGAATTTGCAGGAGTTCACCAAGTAGATTGAAAGGTTTAAGTAACTTCAGTTAATGCATTTGTATGGAAAAAAAAACTTGAGCTTTCAGAAGTACATTTACAAAAGTAAAAATCCAAAATGTGTTTTGGGACTCCTCATGTTGAATGATTCACACAGTAGCTTCTATTAAAATTGTTCAAACACAGTTAATTGAGTTATTTAGTTGCACTTCTGGGGATTTCCTCAAACATTTAGTAATTTATTGGCGCCTGTTATTATTAAGGAAGATAGACAGCAGTCTTGAGACTTTTACTGCTACAGTAAATGGAATTGCCACTGCATTGCAGTATCACTCCAGCTGGTGCCTACTGCAGTCCTTTGGAAAGACATTAGGTATATTTCTCACTGATGAGGTGGCACAGCAAGCCAATTAAACTTTACAGCTCGACAGACCTTGTAAAAAAAACTTTACAGGTATAATAATAATTTAATTAGATCAATGAGTGGAAATGTTTAGAATCCCACATGCATTTGGAAGGTATTTTAATAGACGATTGCTTCTGATCTTTAGTTATCTTGACTGAATTTTCTCCTTAATTGTGCCAAGTTTTATTATTAGTGACGACTGTGATTTTTAAAAATGGACAAATCTATTGGCCGCCACCTTGGCTTCAGCATTTATTCTTCTGCTGTCACTCTGTCTTTAATGCAAATAATTAATTAACTCTTCAAATACCAAGCAGTCATTTCCTGCTTAGTTTAAATGATTTTCTTGTTCAGTCCACATGGTCTTTTTTCTGTAAGATATGCTCGGGTTATTTTTATTTTAATATATGGTGATATGTAATGCTGCATTTTCGTCCACACTAGTTAAAGTGGATTTTAAGCACTGTGTAAATGCAAATTTAGCCCAGAACGATTCATGCCAGAAGATGTAATTTTATCATTGGTTCACGTACCATATGACATTCATATCTCCAACTGGTTTTTGATTTCTACAGTCCAACATAATTCTACCATCAAAATGCAACTTGAAATATTCTGTGAAGGATTGACAAAGATGATGTTCTGAGACTTTTTTTTGGATGCGGGATATAAAATTAGGAAGCAGAGTCTCAGGATAAACCCCAAAGAGGCAAAATTTCATTTCACAACCAGTTTTCAGTTCTTCCACATTTATTTCAGAGGCTGTAGATGCCTCGTCATCGACTGTTACTTAATGCTGACATGGATAGATTTTGATCACCAAGAGAATCTGTGGTTGTAGGAACCAGACAGGAAAGTAGACCTGAGGCATAGGATCGATCATGATCTTATTAAATGGTAAAATAAATGTGGAGTTCTCCCATTTTACTTCTGTTTACTTGAAAATTTCTTTGCATTCTGTAAATCACATTTAAGTAATGGCTGAAAGATAAATGGATGCCATTAGTTAAAAAAAAATCAAGCATCAGTCTGTTTGGTCACTCTAAAAAAAATTATTTTTTTGTTACAGGAGAAAAGTCAAAATTCTCTCTCAAATAGATAGAAGTAAATAATAACATATGCATACTTTGTGAAAGAGTTAAACTGCCTGTTCATGGTATGTGATGAGCTGAATGGAAAGATAAGTTAAATTAAACAGTGTTGCTACATATAAACTTGAAATTACACACACTTGCATATCAATAAAATTGTGTTCATTTAAGAATTGAACTCTTCCGCTATTGTTGATTCTCATCAACTGCAAAGGGCAATATTTCAGGATATTGCAAAATAACTTTGGGTTCAAGTAATTCTCTAAGGATTATCTGTGTTGTTTTAAAAAAAATGTCCTTGAGGGAAGCATGTTTTTATTTTGTTCAGATATTTCCATTCTTGACAATTTAATATTGCGTCACACTTGGGGCAAATTGCATAATATAAAGCTACCTTTCAAGTTTATGTTGAAAGCAGTCAGAAATCCAACCAAATGAAATTCCTTTTGTTACGCGTGAGCAATATTGACATGCTTATTACTTTCTGTTTGCATCATGTGGTGTATGGAATTGTTGTTGAATCTAACTCTTTTCCAATCTCACCACTTTTTCCCAATTTGACAAATGAACAATGTAATCCCAGTCTCAAATCTTTTGGAGTTAGTAGCATCTAAGAGGGTTCAATGGCATGAAACGGAATACATCAGTCTAAAGGTATAAAATAAATTCACTGTGTAAATTGAAAGGGGTCGAGAGATATGTGCCAGATTTGACTGCTTTTCTTTTCTGAGTGGATATCTCTTGTATAAACCTCAAATCTATAAGTTAAATCCAACACCAGGGGACTGATCAAGTAGGCCAAACTGTAGGCAGGATCAAGATGCTGCCTTTTTGTCACAATGGTGGTTGAATAAACAAATTTATTTTGTGCAGGCTTTTTTAAATTTAGAGATGCAGAACTATGATGGGTCCTTTTGGCCCATGAGCCCATGCTGCCCAAGAACACCCATGTGACCAATTAACCACCTAGCCCCATACATCTTTGCAATGTGGAAGGAATCAAACTCACATCACAGGGAGGATGTACAAACATCAGAGGGAGGATGTACAAACATCACAGGGAGGATGTACAAACTCCTTACAGTCAGCGCTGGATTTAAAACATGGCCTGCTGGGACTGTAATAGTGTTGCGCTAACCCCTTTGCATAACTGTGCCTCTAATTGCCACATTACAGGAAGGACGTGGAGACCTTTTGAAGGGTGCAGTTGTTTGGGTTTGTCTGTTTGATAAACTCAGAAGACCTCACCTCTTGATATCCTCCAATATTAAGAATTTATGTTATGAATGCTTTATTTCCTTGGCATTCTCCGGTCCTTCTTTCTTCATACTCTTTTTTTTTTCTCATTTTTCTTTCTTTTTAGGGGTTTTGTGGGGAGAGGTGGGAGGGGGAGTAGGGTTTTTAAAATTTTTACCACATGTATAACCTTCTGAATAATTTTTGAATTTAATTAAATGTAATTAATATTGTGGTTTAAAAATTTATAAATAAAATATTTTAAAAAAAAGGAAGATATGTGGAGACTTTGGAGAGGGTTCAGAAGAGTTTCATCAAGATATTGCCCAGGTTAGTGAATATTGGCTGAAAAGAGGGATTGGACAAACTTGGATTTTTTTCCCTGGCATGTTGGAGGTTGCAGAGCAACTTGACTGAAGTATCTAAAA
Source organism: Narcine bancroftii (assembly GCF_036971445.1). Taxonomy (NCBI): domain Eukaryota; kingdom Metazoa; phylum Chordata; class Chondrichthyes; order Torpediniformes; family Narcinidae; genus Narcine; species Narcine bancroftii. Next base: position 156,568,227 of record NC_091475.1, read on the forward strand.
TTATGAGAGGTGGATAGTCAGAACCTTTATCCTATAGTTGAAAGTGTCAAATACTGGAGAACATAGCCTTAACTTGAGAGGAAGAAAGTTTAAAGAAGAATTACAAGGCATTTATTTTACATGGTAGGTGCTTGGAATATACTATCAGGAGAAATGATGCAAGCAGGTTAACAAGCCACCTTTAAGAGGCATTTAGGTTGGCACATAATCTGGCAGGGAATGGCAGTATGTTGACCATGTGCAGGAAGATGGAATTGGTTGAATTTCCATCATGATCGTATGGATAATTGCAGACATCTGTGACCACTGGGAACCGCAAGAATCGGAGCTGGGTCCTTCGTTGTTTGTAACGTATATCATCCACTTTGCTCCTGCATGCTATTTTAAAAAATAAGCATTAGTGTGAAATGTGCCAACTATTTTTAAGTTAGAAAGGGAATTCATGCAAGTGTTGCCTCCAAAGTCTATTTCAAGCTGACTGCTATAAATATTAGTGGTTTCCTAGGTACAGACATCTGTGTATCTTATCAGCCAAATATTACATATAATGTTCATAGGAAACAAGATAATTAGAAAACAAAAAAACAATAACATTAATCAATGTTAGATATTAAAAGATCTTTCTCAAATTAATGTTTGGCCACCTATTTTAAGATTTGTGGTCAGAGTCTAAATTGGATAGCCCTAAAAATGTTTAAACCATCTTGAGGTAATGTCATAACCAATATAAATGGTATAAAAGTGCCAAGTAGCATACTAAGTAGACATGATCACGTGCATTCAGAAAAGGGCACTCTCCCTCGATAATTATTATGCATATTAAATAGGCATGGATATGTATTCCTAATGTATTCAGATTTAAATTCTTGCACACACCACTGAGCACATTGATGAAGATTTAAAGTCAATGGTGCATTTATGGTCATTAAGAAAGTATAATTCGAATAGACTTGATGTAGAGCGATTTTGTATACCTATAGGTCAAATATTACTGCAAATTACATTGTAGTGGCCTGAACAGTTGCATCCTAATTGAATTGGTGGTTATTTGGTCTTAGATTTATCATTCCTTAATGCTATTGAGCAACAAGGATGAAGTTAATGCATTTTGAGGAGGTGAGTCATAATGAGTGACTGGAAGAGAGCCAAGTTGTTAGTGGAAGGAATAAAACCCAAAGCACTAACAACACAGAATTGTCACAAAATTTGACTAACAAGTTTGCTTCAACACTAGTGCAGCAGAAATAAGCAAGTAGGATTCTACAGCAGATTGTTAACTGAGGAAGTGAAAAGGTGTGCAAAATATTTGCCATAAGACACATTCTAGAATGCAGAACATAAGGGAATTCAGGAAAATATAGTTAGTGCAGAAAAAGAGTGCTGCTGTAATAGTAGAGCAGATTCAAGTGTCTGAATGGTTATACTTTGCTTCTATTTCATACTCATTTGTGTTCAATGGTTTTGCATGTGGGCTTCAAAGTATGCCATGTAGTGTTAATTTGACTAAATATGAAATATGTCACAAACTCCTAACAATTTCATTAGAAGATCAAAATTCAAGTTGGGGCTATGCGAGTTTAAATTGAAGAACACCCTGCTAACATTTACAATTTTTTTTCCTTCAACTGAGAATTTACCTCCAACATGTCGGCAGGTCTCAAATGTGTCCATTCTATTTCCCACATTTCTGTTCTCATCCTTTCTCGTGTACAGAATCAGGATAGGGTTCCCATGTCTTTGACTTCTTCCCACCAGCTTCCACATTCAACAGATTGCCTTCTGCATTTTTATGACCCCAATCCCCCCCCATAACTTAATGACACTGGGCACAGACTGGGAGGTTGCTTTTTTGAGTACCTTGGCTCTGTCCTCGCAATAGCATGAACCTCCCAGTGGCCACCCATTTCAATTGCACGTCCCATTCCCTTGCTGACATGTCTGTCCATCGTATCATGCACTGTCAGACTGAGATCATCCGCAAATTGGAGGAACAATACCTCATCTTCTGTATGGGCGCCTTCCAACCAAATGGCATTAACACTGACTTCTCTGGTTTCCATTAAACCCCTGCACAACCCCACCCCACCCCCTTTCTTCTGTCACCTTTCCACCAGCTCTGTTTGTCTCTCTCAATTTTTTCTCTCTGTCTCTCTTCACAAAGCCAAAAATCGATTCTCACCTCTCCTCTTATCATATCCAATTAACATCTTGGACTGGACTCCTCTCCCAGCCAGCACTGTCTTTTTTTTGAATATTTTATTTTCGCTTTTTTTCAAAAGTATGCATAATAGAATCTTCAATAACACAATATGAGGAATATATTAAACTTTTCTTACAAACAAAAACAAAACATGCCCTCCCTTTTACTATGCATGCAGATTCTCACAGCATCAGAACTGACATATCTTTTAAATATATAGAATACAGTTAGGGAAATCACTATTGGTAATGTATAATATCAGCATATATATTCCTTCTGTTATTGTATTTGGGCCCCTATGTGGTCCAGGTATGAATGCCAGATCTTTTTAAAAAAGTGTCATATTTATTCTTTAAATTATGTGATTTTTTTTTCCATAGGTATACAGCTGTTCATTTCCATAGTCCATTGTGCTATAAATTGGGAGTCACACTTCCAAGTGATTCCGATACATTTTTTTTGCTACCACCAGTGCTATTTTTATAAATGAGATTTGATACTTGGTTAATTTATTACTTATTTCAATAAAATTGCCCAGTAGATATAGTTCTGGGTTGCTCATAAAAGCCACTCCTGTAATCCTGTTAATTTTTCTGTGCTATCTTTTCAGAATGGCCTCACCTTTATGCACGACCAAGTAGCATGTAGAAAAGTTCCTATATCAGTCCCACATCTGAAACACATCTCCAAAATTTCTACTTTTTATCTATGTTACTTCTGTCGAGTAATATATAATTGGTGAAGAAAATTATACTAAACTAGTCCATATCTTTAGTCAGTATTCTATTGCCTATGTTCACACAGTAGGGCCTTTAATAATACCCCTACTTTTTTCCTATACATTCATTAATTTCTTGCCACATTATGATCAAATATATGCAATCATCTTTTTTTTAGTGATTTTACACTCCATTTGCTTCCCACTTGCCCATTGTGTACATTCCCATTTGAATCCAAGATTGGTTTTGGGGGGGATGGAGGGAAGTGGTTTGCTGTTTCCCACAAAGAAACCTGTGAGAAATCTAGCCAAAGTAGTATTTTTTGAAATCTGGAAAAGTCCTCCCAGCTCATGCTCCCATGTCAGTTTTTTCCAATGCAATTCTTGGTACCTTGTTATTCCATAGGAACTGTCTAATATGATTATTTAATAATCTAAAGAATTGTTTAGGTAAAGGAATAGGCAGCAATTGAAAAGATATTGTAGTCTTGGCATTACTTTCATTTTGACACAATTAACCATTCCTACTAAAGTAATTGGTAAATCTCTTCATTTCTGCAGGTTTTTTTCTATCTTCCTGAAAGGATGAACATAGTTTATACAGATTCTGTAGATTATTGTCAGGTGCTATTCTGAGATATTTTATTTCCATGTAAATTTACTTCCTTTTTTGATACCTTTCGCATTCTAAATGTGTCAATGGCATTATCTCACTTTTGTCCATATTTTATAGCCAGATGCTCTTCTATATTTTTCTGATGTTCCTTGTAATTTTTCCAAAAATATAACCAGGTCTAATAGGTGCAATAGAATGTCATCAGCCAATAGACTAATTTTGTGTTCTTCTTGTCCAATTTTAAAGCCCTTTATATCTGGATCTCTTCTTATTATCTCTGCTAGCATTTCAATAGCTAGTATAAAAATGCTGGTGACAGGGGGAAATCCCTGTCTACTTAATCTACTCAAGGGAAACACCGCTAACATCTGGTTATTGGTTATAATTTTAGCTTGTGGTTTATGATATAAAGTTTTTTATCCAGTTTATAAACGTTCTGCCTATGCCAAATTTTTCCAGTGTTTTAAATATAAAGGTCAAATCCAAATGATTGAATGTTTTTGCTGCGACCAGAGAGGCTGTAATACTTGGATTCCATTTGAATTTTTTTTTAGTATTTTATTTACATTTCAATACATGTCTAAATATCCAAGCACAGATAATAAGTCATATTATTCCAAATCAATTATACATGTTACATATTATACCCCTTGAAATCCCATGAACTCCCTCACCCCAAATAATAATCCTCAAAGTATTTAAAAAGAAAGGAAGAGTTAGAAATAAAAGGAAAACTAATCTGGTTGCCAAAATATCACCACCATTTACTTAACTTTGCCTTCTCAATATCACTCATTTACTTATCCCAAGGAGTTAGCAAGGGTTCTTAAAGTTCAGGGAAAATTATTTATAAATTAATACCTACAATATTTAAATATGGGCACCAAATTTTTCAAAAAAGTATTGATTTATTCCTCTAATTATATGTATCAATGATCTGATGAAATTCTCACACAGATATTAAAAAGAAATTAATCCTTGAATAGGAATCATGCCTATTTGAATAAAAAGAGTAATCTCTTTCTCTTTGCTGAATTCTACTCCATGCATCTATTAAGTTTAAATGATTCATTAACAGCATTGTGGCTTTGGCTGCTTTTGTGTTTGTTATTGCTCTTGTAGATCTATCTAAAACTGGATCTAAGCAAAAATTGAAATTTCCACCTATTAATATATTTTCATGTGCATTTGCTAAATTTATAAATCTTCTTGTAAAAATTTTTCGTCATCACATTCAGTGCATACATATTCATGTGTCAATATTCCAAAAAAATTTACAATGTACCATAACATATCTCCCTGCAGGATCAGTAACTACATTTTGTATTTTACCCAGAAGATACTTATATATTAAAATTGCTGCTCTCCTAGCTTTTAAATTAAATGATTAAGCCACAACATACCCTACCCAATCTCTTTTTAACTTCTGAAGTTCTTTTTCAATTAAATGAGTTTCTTGCAAAAAAAACGTTTTTTTTATATGTGCCAAAATCTTCTTCCTTTTAAGCCCGTTAATATTAAAGCTTAAAGTGTTCAATATTTTACCGATTGATATCTTTTAAAATCAATTGCAAACCTTTCACCTATCTCCTCCCAACTCCTTGGTGTTTAAAATCTTTTTTTTAAACTCTTATGCTAAGGCATATCCGTCGTATCAATCCAGGTAAAAAGAAAGAGAAAAAAAGTAAAAATAAAAGCAAAAAGAAACTCCTTGTTAATGTTGTTTGAATAATATACAGCATTACCCCTCTCTGCTTTATGGGTGCCCAAGCCACAAAAACACATGATTCGATAGATTTCAGCCCCCCCCCCCCCCAAATGTTCACCATTATTCCAAGTTAATTTTTATTAGACAGAATAAAGTAATTATAATTCACTCTTTATAAATCAAGAAGTATGTCAGACTCCTGCTTACTGTTCTACCCCCTGGTCAGCTTCTTGATGAATTGTTGGTAAGATATCCCCATGTGCATGTCCAGGATCTGTAAAAAAAAACGTGCTTGCTCCTCCTTCCACAAAGTTCTTGAGTGTCACAGGAGGGTGTAAAATAAATTTATAATCTTTCTTCCACAAGGTATTCTTTACCAGATTTTTTTTTCATTTTCCTCAACAACTCAATGCTAATATCAGGATAAAAGAAAATCTTATTTCCATGATATACCATTGGGCTCTTTCTCTCTTTAGTTTGCTTTGCTGCTGCCTCCTAATACTTTCTCTCTAACCTGATAATGAAGAAACTTTATCAATATAGATCGTGGTTTTTGATCTGGTAATGGCCGTGGTCTTACAGCCCTGTCTGCTATTTCTATTTCAATGATGCCCTGAAACTCGTTCTGTCCACGAGCTTCAGGGATCCAATGTTGAAAAAAAGATTATAATATCATCCCCTTCTTCACCATCTTTAAGACCAACAATTTTGATATTTTTTCTTCTACTGAAATTCTCTTAATAAATCCATTTTCTCACACAGTTGTTTATTCATAGCAGCAATGGCATCAAGGGAATTCTCCATTTTATCCTTTCTATCCTGAGCCATTTCTGCACCAAATTCCACATTTTTAACTCTTTCTTCCAAATCATCAAATCTTTTTTTGCATTCTATGCACTATAATATTTCTTATTTTTTCATCTGATTTTTAATGTCTAATCTCACTTGTTTCAGCTTTTTTCTTGACATCAGTGCTTCTGTACTTAGCCCCTGTGTTTTTATTTGCATTTTAAATTTACTACCACTTTTAGTAGCAGTCATTTCATCTTCATCTTCTTTCTCTTCATCTTTATCTCCTTCATCGCTGACCTGCAATTCAGCCACGTATTCTTCTTCTGCCAGCAGCGCTTAAAACAAATTTAAAACCAATGGCTCCTTCATATTCTTTAGATCTGTGCATGTGTGTCTTCTCGTGCACGTGCAGTGATGCCTCATCCTCCTCTTCAAGGTTTCTCTGTAACTTCAGCTGTGATGGCACTGCAGCTTATTGAGCAGCTGCCTTCGGAACTCTCATCGGTCAGCTGGAGGTTTTTACCCCAGCACCAATATAGATCTGCAAGGGAGGTCTTTCTTCTTCTTATTGTTGTTTTCTTCGATCCGTTCCCAACAGACCAGCAATGTTTTTCTCCTTTTTCGGTGACATTAAGAAAATGATTCCTGCCTATTCTTAAACAGTTTCTGATTCTTTGATTTCAGTCTCTTTGCTGATTTTACACTTTTTTAAACTATTTCTCAGGAGAGCCAGATTCTTACTTCCTGACTCAACCTCATCACGTGATGTCCCCTGAATTTTGCCATACGTATTATATTAAATAATCTTCCTAGACTATTTGAGGAGTGTCTTCTCTTAACAAATCCTACCTGGTCTGTATGCATCAGTTTTGGTAGATATTGGCCTTATCTATTAACCAAGGCTTTTGCTAGTATCTTGTAATCAGCATGTAACAGCAAAATTGGTCAACAAGATGAAGTTTTTAATGGATCCCTATTTGATTTTTGGTAGTAGTGTTGCAATACCATTTGAGAATAATTCTGGGAGGGTCTGTGCTCTACTGCTTTGCAGTGCCTTAATTCTCTTGCATTTTAAATGAGATGTCTTTTGTGAAGTGTTACTGTCTTTTTGTGAAGTGACTACACTAAACCCCCACAATCTATCCATTTTAAAGACATTAATATATAATATAAAATATAATATACCCCCTAACAGTTTAATTTCATGTAATATTATCAAAGGATAGCATTAATTTCTTTTTGTTTTTACAGTGGTTCTTGTAGGCAGATGTTTTTATGGCTGTTCTACCCCTGCTGCAATCGCGCTGTAGCCTTCGTATTTACAGTGGTGTACTGCGCATGTGTGGGGAGTATACGGAAGTTTGTGGACGCAAGCTGAAAGCTCTCTCCCCTTCCACTAATGTAAATACGTTTATCTTGTTCAGTAAAGTATTTGTTGTGGTTCACCAACTCTACTCATTATTTAAGCACAATAATGAACATGATGTCAGACGTGAAGACTCACAACTGAAGAAGGACCACTGTGAGTAATTCAAACCACATATGTGAAATCTCAAAATGGCCAGCGTGTTTAGACGGCCCGACCCCATGGAGTTCGAAGGAAACGTGGCCGAGAACTGGCGCATATTCGAACAGGAATATGATATTTTTATACCAGCAGCACACAGTGATAAGCCTGCAAGTACCAGAGCATCTTGTTAAATTTGATGGGCATGGAAGCCATTGTCTACGCAGGTGAAGAATGTGAGGGGAATCTCGTGATCAGTAGCAAATCCCCACCCTCCTAGTCCCACTGACCAGCACCCGGTCCATACCCCTCTAGTCCCCTCCTATCTATGTAATGATCCAGTCTTTCCTTAAATTTAACCAATGATCCCGCCTCGACCACGTCTGCCGGAAGCTCATTCCACATCTCCACCACCCTCTGCGTAAAGAAATTTCCCCTCATGTTCCCCTTATAATTTTCCCCCTTCAATCTTATACCATGTCCTCTAGTTTGAATCTCCCCCTTTCTTAATTGAAAAAGCCTATCCACATTTACTCTGTCTGTCCCTTTTAAAATCTTAAACACCTCTATCAAGTCCCCTCTCAATCTTCTACGCTCCAGAGAAAAAAGCCCTAGTCTGCACAACCTTTCCCTGTAACTCAGACCCTGAAATCCTGTCAACATTCTCGTGAACCTTCTCTGCACTCTCTCTATTTTGTTTATATCTTTCCTATAATTTGATGACCAAAACTGTACACAGTACTCCAAAATTGGCCTCACCAATGCCTTGTACAATTTCATCATAACCTCCCTACTCTTGAATTAAATTCTCCGATTTATGAAGGCCAACATTCCAAATGCCTTCTTCACCACACCATCTACCTGAGTATCAGCCTTGAGGGTACTATTTACCATAACTCCTAAATCCCTTTGTTGCTCTGCACTCCTCAATTGTCTACCGTTCAATGTATATGACCTATTTAAATTTGCCTTTCCAAAATGTAGCACCTCACATTTACCTGTATTAAATTCCATCGGTCATTTCTCAGCCCACACCTCCAGCCTTCCTAAATCACCTTTTAATCTACAGTATCTACCTCACTGTCCACAACACCACCAATCTTTGTGTCATCCGCAAACTTGCTTATCCAATTCTCCACCCCTACATCCAGATCGTTAATATATATAACAAATAATAGTGGACCCAGGACCGAACCCTGAGGAACTCCACTAGTCACCGCTAATCTAACCACTAGTTAGATTCGATTAAAACAGTGGTTTTCAAACTTTTTCTTTCCACTCACATATCACCTTACTAAGCAATCCCTTACTAATCACAGAGCACCTATGGCATAGGGAATTCTTAAAGTGGTATGTGAGAAAAGAAAAAGGTTAAGAACCTCTGCATTAGAGAATCTTTTTCTTAAAGCGTTTATTATTCTTGATGACTCCTCTGTTTTAACTTGCCAAGATAAGACTTTGTGCCCATTTGCCTAACTCATAATATGTTTGTTTAATTTTTAATATAGCTTTTTCTGTTCTATATGTTTGTAATGCATTGTATCTTAGCTGTTTTTTCGCTCGTAGTCTGTATTCTTCTTGTAGTCCTGATCTTTGATTTTTTTTTCTAATTCTGTAATATCTTTCTCCAAACTTTACTTCTGCCATAAGTTCTCTCAAGACTTTTTGTTTAGGATATAATTTGTCCCCTCAAGTATGCTTTGAGCGAGCCCCATACAGCCAGCACTGTCTTTATTCTGAGCATCCTTTTTTTTGCTTATTCCTTGAAGAATGGCTCAGGCCCGAAATATCAGCAATATATCTTTATCTGCAAGACAGGCTGAGTTCCTCCAGCATTCTGTGGGTTTTTACTACAATCACTGTCGTGTTTCATTTACTATATCTAGTTACCTACTCCAAATATAACACGGATCTCTGTGTCCTATGATCTGACAAAATATAATTTAAATTTGAGAACAAACATACCTTCTGAATAGGCACTTTGCAATTTTTCTAGATTAAATATTGCTTTCAATAATTTCAGATAATTTCATCCAATCTTGCTTCTCCCTTTGCATCTCAAGGCTAACCTATTCACCAACATCACACTTTTTTCATCTTCTATTAAGGACTTACTAATGAACATAAGACATGATGCATCATTGAATTTTTCTCATTCACAAGCATCAGGGACGTGCAAATGTATCATCAATTGCCCTTTGTCATTTAATTTCTACAGCCTTCCCCAGACTATGACCTTCCTTTTGATTTTCTTTTTCTCCCTTCTTTCTCTATGTCCTAAATCTGGTTTTATTTTTGGCATTTTTCAATCCAAACGATAGGACATCAATTTAAAACATTGAGTCAGTTCCCTTTCCTGGCCTGATGATTTATGTCCTTCGTTTTCTGCTTTTTTCTAAAAAGGTCTCTCGATTTATTTGGAAGGAATTTCCATAGAGCTAGAATTAGATTACAATTACCCTAGCCATAATGGAAACCAACTTTGTCTGAGTTTGAGAAGAATTGGTAGATTATTTGCCAAACTTTTGTAGGTCAGCATAATTTTGCAAGACATCACCTTAGTTAATGCTTACTCTCTACCTTGTACTATTAAAGTTTTTTAACCATAAGTATTATCATGTACAGTGATTGTACACAAATCACTAATCTCCCTGATGTTTCAGTCATAATAGCCATTATGAAACTGTAACTTTTTCCAACAACGATATAAGCAGTGCCTCAACAAAAACAACAGGGTGAGGTGGAGAAAAACAAAATGAAGGGACAATTTAAGACTATCACATTTTGGATGTGTGTATTTAATCATGATTCCAGTAAATGCAATCCCAGTTTCTCAGCCATTAACATTTACAAATCACACTTTCCCTCAGTTATATAGGATGGCTCCATGATGCCACATCCTGCCTTTGTTTCAGGGACAGTCATTTCTACTTCCATAGAATTGAACCCAACACAACCCAAACCATACATTATTGACCCAATTATTGAAGAATATATGTTGTTTGGTAATACTGATATCTTACATTAATCAACTGCTGAGTAAGGATAAATTGGGTGGGAAATATCCAGATCAGATTGGACTTGTCCAGCTTTATATGAATAAGACACAGCTGGACTGTTTACCATATTGTTGAGTAGATTCTAGCATTGCAACTATGCTAGAAAAACAGGACAAGGGGCATGGCTTGTTCTGGAGTACAAGAGTTTAGAACCACAGCTAAGTCATTGCCTGTGCCCAGAGTTTTCATTGTATCCTGTGCTCTCAACTATTTTGCTCTAATTTGGAATAAATTGAATTAGTTTTTTGAAGGTGGGGATCTCAGTAAGAAGCTTTGATGGGTCATCCAGTCCGCATCTCTGATTGAATGTGGTCATGTCTGCATTAGCCTTAGCTTTATCACTAACTTAATGAATTTCAATGATCAGATAATATGTAATAATGTTGTCTCTAAATGTGGTAATGAAATTGACTACCACATTCATGATAGAAAGAATTGGCTCTTAGCTTGGAACAAGTGGTGGTTGATTTCTCTCACGACCTTAAGATATCTCTAAGGCTTACTCAAAATGCTGCCTTCTCACTTGGGCTTCTTGTTTTTAGGTCTCATCTCATCCCTCTGCACAACAACATGTGGGGCCTTAGCCTTTGGAACCTAGGTCCTTTCTTATTGTCTCATTCCAGGTTTGATTGGTAGAGGTGTGATCCATTAAACATTGGGTGAAGAAACATTGATTAAATGATGATAGATGATTCTCCAAATGAAAAGTTGCTACGAGATCTAAATGGGGAGTAGTTAAAAAGTGATCATTCGTGGCTTGGGCAGCTTAGTCCTGGATAGCTCATCACAGAGTCAGCAATGCCTCTCATGCTTCAAATGACCATTTGTTGTGCAGATACTCGTGAGTCCACCAATATGACAATATACCAGAATTGTGCACTACCTTGAAGTGAATAATTTGACACTTATGGAGCCAAGTAATGCAGTAAATATTTCACCTGAATAAATGGTATCCTGAAAGGTGATGTGCTCTTTACCCAAATCTTCCACTAATTCAAAGTCTGTAACTTTATGGCATTGATTTGATGTGAGTTGAATTGAACAATTATTATTGCAGCCACGTAAATAACATTACAAGTGACAATACACATCCAAATGAGTCAGTTTGACAACAGCATGCTTTCAACTAGATCCTAGGAAATCCATTAGTGTGCAGAGCTAGTTCCACTTTCTTTTGTTGTGAAGGATTTTCCATTTTCTTCACAAGAAATGACACTTTTCTGCCAGCAAGAATTGGCTGTGATGCATATTGCACATAAAAGCAGTGCCTTATTTGAAAATCAATAGTAGGAAAACTAAAATTGTCAACTTCTAAAACTGAATATTTTCTTGTATTAAAGGGCTTTTAATAGAGCTACCTGCAGAAGGTTTATCCATCTGCCAGCTTGATCTTGCATAATACATGTTAAAAGAAAATTATTTTATAAAAAGTGATTGAGTTTGCAGGTTTGTATATGCCATTATTTAAATGATTTCCTGTTTACTATTAATTAATGTGTTGATTTGTTAACCCATGTCTATATTTTCACTCATTCATTGGATTTCTTATGAAGTCGAAAGCAATTATTTCCTTGTCAATTGCAAACTTTAGCAATTTGAGGGTGGGACAAATACTCAACCAAAGAAATGTAGGAACAGGGACATGAATTGAGTGTTTTGTAAAAAAATATTTTCATTCACAACATTACCTGAAATGGTTGACAATACAACTCTGTGGACAGTCTGTGAGGAAGCCAGTACACAACGCAAACATATTTCACCAGCGCAATTTCAAGTTTAATTGTCAACTGATCCCATTGAAAAATGTTTTCATTTGCACTCCGCTCTATTCAATTTCATGACCTCAACAAACTCATCCTATTTTTCCTTGTCTTCTTCAACCTCTCTACTCTCCAAGCTTCATGTGATCTTGTCATTCCTTCCACAACCCAGGCATCACTTCGGTCTTATCTGTAATGATGCAAAGCTTAATTGTGAAAAATCTTCTAATAAAACACTTTATTATATTACTTGCTATTTCATCGGCGTATAATAAACATTATCTGCTGTAAAATATATTCATAGCCAAATACAGTTCCAACTCCTTCCTTAAATTCTCTGATGACACCACAGTTGTAGGCTCAGTATCAATTAATGATGAGTAGAACTCACACCCCTCTCCACATCAGTAGATAGTTTACAGATCTTAGGAGTAAAGATTTCCAGTGGCCAGACTGGCAAAAAAAAATTCTTTCTTAAAAGGCTGAGGAAATTCACTGTCCCCTATGTCCCTCAACTTCTGCAGTGCACCAATGAAATATAAAATGGTACACAAGTGAGTGAAAATAAACTGCTTTTTTCATATTATTGAGAATTGAAAGGCCAGAAAGAATATAACCTACTCGTATAATGAGATTTTCAATTAAGACAAGATACCATAAATTCAGGAGGTGCAATGAGGGTGTACCATATAAAATCTTTCAATTTATTACTTGATTTTCTATGGTGAGTCAACATTGATGCTGCTTCCTGCTCCCATTTTGCTGCTAACATTCATCCCAACCTCAAATTCACTTGGTCCATAACATTCTGCCTTTTTTCAATCTTACTGTCTCCATCTCAAAAGACAAAATATTTCTACAAACTTCACAATCACCTTGACTTCACCTCTTCTGTTCCATTTTCTCAATTCCTTCAACTCCATGGCATCTGCTCCCAGGATGAGGACTTCCATTCCAGAACATCTGCTCCCAGGATGAGGACTTCCATTCCAGAACATCTGCTCCCAGGATGAGGACTTCCATTCCAGAACATCTGCTCCCAGGATGAGGACTTCCATTCCAGAACGTCTGAGATAACTTTCTTCAAAAAATGTGCCATCCCTTCTACTGCCATCAACTTAGCTCTTACCCACAGTTTTAAATTTAATGTTTTTTTTAATTTAGACATATAGCATAGTAACTTTCAGCCCACAAACCAAATCCGTGCCACCCAATTACACCCAATTGACCTAGAACATTTTGAATGGTGGGACAAAACCGGAGCATCCAGAGAAAATGCAGACACAGGGACAATGTACAAACTCCTTACAAACAGCGCCAGATATGAACTCTGGTCGATAGCTCTGTAACAGCATTGTACTAACTGTTTTCCACACATCTTCCCTGGCCCCATCCACATCAGGGAGCAACCAGGATAGGATTTCCCTTGCCCTCACCTCTCACCCCACCAACCTCTGCATCCAACATATCCTCTGCCATTTCTACCAATGTGATCCCACCAGCAGGTACATATTCCTCTCTCTGGGAACACTCTCTCAGTGACTCCCTCATCCCTTCCTAATTCCCTATTTGGTGCCTACCCTATGGCTGCAAGAATTGCTGTACTTGGTGCCCACATTTTCTCCCTCACAACATCCACTCTTGGCATCAGCCAGTCTTACTCTTTCTCTATCGCTCCATCTCCTTTCCTCCAGCTCCCCACCCCCTTCTCTTCATTCAAAGAACTGCCCCCATCATTTTTCAGCTTTTTTGCTCTTCTATCTTCAGGTGCCTGTCTGCTTTTTTGCTCATTCCTTGATGAAGGACTCAGGCCTGAAATTTTGGTTTCTCTTTCCTTCTTCTGGACGCTATGAGACCTGCTCAGTTTCTCCAGTACTTTGGTGTATTGCACTGCAATCACAGTGTTTACAGACTTTCCTGGTGAAATTCATAAATATTAAATTCTGTGCACAGCATAGGAATTGCCTGCAATCAGTGAACTTGGAAGAGTGAGAAGTGAGATTGGACTGTGAATTAAAGAACTTTTCTGAACTTACACACACATGTGCGCTTAGAATTAGAAAGGGGTTAAGTTGGGTTAAGCTAAGTTAATAGTAATAAGTTAAAATTTGATCCTGTTTTCATGTTTAAAGATAATTAAAAGCAACTTTTTTTAAAGTTGTAGTGGCTGCTATGACACAGAAAAACACCACTGAACTCGGTGGGGGTTACAGTTGAACTGTTTATTTGAATTTAGCATGCGCCCCATTAAGGCCAACAGGAGTTACGCCCCGCGCAGCAGTGACGTCATCATGTTGCCTGGGGCGCAAGCTGTGGCCTAAACCATGAGGCAATGAGCAAGCCCCGACGCCGCCATCTTCTGCAGCTGCCTGCCAGCGCGACGGTACAAACAGGGCCAGTTCACTCACAGAGATGTGCGCTGCCACACAAACCCCACCCCCCCCAGAACTGGCTTACGTGTCCCGCCGCTTGGGCAGCTAACCCCTCCATTTAGGTTGGGCTGTCTGCACGGGTTGGTCTAAGTCCATGTGCGCCAGCTTCAGTCGGTCAACTGTGAATAATTCTTCCCTGACTCCAATGTCCAGGGTGAAAGTCTTTCCTGATCGATGGAGGACCTTGTACAGGCTCTCATACGGATGCTGCAGGGGGTCGGGTGTGGCCCATGCCGGACAGACATGAACTCTGCTGAGGCCAGCTCTTTGGGGACATTTGCCGGGTGTTTGCCATGGTGGGTCAGTGGTGAGGGTACCAGTGAGGTAAGTCTGTTGCGGAGGACCGCGAGAAGGGTTGGGATCTCACCTCCGGATTCTGTGCCCACTCCGAAAAACTCCCCTGGTAGCGACAGCAGTCCACCATAGACAAGTTCCACGAATGAAGCCTGGAGGTCTTCTTTCAGAGCCATTTGAATGCCAAGCAGGACCCACGACAGCTCGTCTGTCCAGTTGGGTCCTTTTAGCCACGCCATGGGAGCTGCCTTGAGGTGCCGATGGAAACATTCTACGAGTCCATTCACTTGGGGATAATAGGCCGTGGTGTGGTGGAGCTTGATTCCCAAGCGGTTTGCCAGTTGCACCCAGACGGCGGAGGCGCCCCTGTCGTTGGTCCGAACCGGACGACCCAGTTAGTGAGCAGGGCTCTGGTGCAGGACTCAGTGTAAGTGTCCTTGTTGGGGATGGCTTCCAGCCACCTCATCGTCTGGTTGACTACAGTCAGGGCACCAGTAGGGGGCCCACTATATCGATTATGGATATAGTTAAATCTCCTGGCTTGCGGGTCGAAATGTTGTATCGAGGCTCTGACATGGTGCTGGACCTTGGAGGCTTGGCAATGTGTGCAATTCCTCACCATCTGGGCCACTTGTTTTTTTAATCCATGCCAGACGAAACGTTACACCACCATGTACACCGATGTCTTGTCTGAGGGGTGAGCCAGGTCGAGAATTGTCCAGAACGCATCCTACCTCCACTGCGGGGGGACTACCGGTCGCGGCGATCTGGTCGAGACTTCACACAGGACCGTGTCATGGCTGTCCAGCAGCTTCAGGTCCTCGAGGCCCAGGCCCATGATGGCGGTTTGGAAGGCCAGCATCTCTTTGTCCTCCCTCTGAGCCTGAGCTAATTGGGCATAGTTCAGGCCGGGGGACAAGTTGTGGATGGTAGGTCTGGAGAGCGCATCGGCAATGACATTGTCCTTACCTGCCCAGTGTCGGATGTCGGTGGTGAACTCCGAGATGTGGGAAAGGTGTCGCTGCTGGCAGCTTGTGGTCCGTGAAGGTGGTGAATGGTCGGCCCTCCAGGAAGTAGCGGAAGTGCCTAATAGAGAGGTACAAGGCCAGGTTGGAGGTTCCGGCTGAAGAACGCCAGCGGGCACCACGACCCGTTGATCTCTTGCTCAAAGACGCCCCCGATGGCCATGGCAGATGTGTCCACTCAGAGTGCTGTGTGGGCTTCAGGTCGTGGGTGGGCCAGTAGGGTGGTGCTAGCGAGGGCAGCCTTGGTCTGTGCGAAGGCTATCTTGGCCTCTTTCGACCACTCCAGTATCTTTTGTTTGGCCGATATCAGGGCAAACAGTGGGCGCATTATGTGTGCGGCCCCCGGGATGAGGCGGTGGAAGAAGTTAACCATCCCGATGAACTCCTGCAGGACCTTGAGGGTGTCTGGCATGGGGAATTGTTGTATGGCCTTGACCTTGTCTTGTGACGATGCTGCCCCATTCCCTGTGATAGTATGGCGCAGGAACTCTAGCAACTCCTTCCCGAACTAACATTTGGTCACGTTGATGGTGAGGCTAAATTCAGCCAGGAGGGGGAACAGTGTGCGGAAATGGGACTTGTGCTCATTGTGATCTCGACAGACGATGAACACGAAGTCCAAGTCTCTACTCACTGCATCCATGAGTTTGGGCTGTGTTCTTTAGGCAAAAGGGCATCCAAAGGACTTCAAAAGGATGATGGCAGTTTTGCCAATGTCATCTGGGTGTACAGGGATCTGATGGTATCCCCTCACCAAGTCGACCTTGGAGAAAACTTTGGCATCATGTAAGTTGGCCGTGAAGTCCTGAATGTGAGGGATGGGATATCGGTCAGATGTGGTTGCGTCATTGAGCCGGCGGTAGTCCCCACAAGGGCGCCAACCCCAGAGGCCCTTGGGACCATGTGCAGGGGGAAAGGCCGAGGAGCTGTCCGACCTGTGAACTATGTCAAGCTACTGGAGGCGGGAGAACACCTCTTTCGTTAACTGCAGCTTCTCTGGCGGCAATCATCTGGCCTTGGCATGGAGTGGAGGGCCTTGTGTGGCGATGTGGGGGACACCATGCTGAGGCATGGTGGTGGTGATCTGTGGTCGTAAGATGGCGGGGTACTCGTCTAGGATGCAGGAGTATTTGTTCCTAGGCCTGCAGATGGTTGCTATCCCCGGGCTGTGCATGCATCAATTTGGAGGATCTGAAATTTATGAGCATGTACAAGCCTCTTGTCCTTTCTGAGGAAGTCGGCTCCTAACAGCGCAGTTCTCATGGTAGCCAGCAGGAACTTCCAGTGGTATTCATCTGGCCTGAGGTGTACCTGAATGGTCCATGTGCTGAAGGTCTTTATGTCGGTGCCGTTCACTGCCCACAGGGTGGGACTTTGTGCTCTTGTGTGGGATTTGAGAGTGGTCAGGGGCAGCATGCTAAACTCTGCTCCGGTGTCTACCAGGAAACTCCGTCTATTGGTCTTGTCTACCATGTGTAAGATGCTGTTCATGTTACCAGCCATCGTGGCCATCAGTGGTGGCTGGCCTGATCGTTTCCGAGGTATGAGCAGGGTTGGTGGTACTTGCAGGCTTGGGCTCCCCAGCGTTGGTGGTAGAAATACCAGGTGGTTTGGTGCTCCTCCATCTTCTGTCTGGGGGAGGCCTGTGGTCAACTGCATCCAGGGCGGGCGGCCCCTGGTTCATGGTGGCCTCATTCTCTCGTTTAGTTTGCCATAACACGTCAGCGCAGGCTGCAAACTTCCAGGGGTCCAAGAAGTCCTCGTCTGCTAGTAGGAGCTGGATGTCTGCTGGCATTTGTTCAAGGAAGGCTTGCTCAAACATCAGGCAGGGTTTGTGACCTTCTGCCAGTGTGAACATTTCATCCATTAAGGCAGACAGGGCTCTGTCCCCAGACCATCGAGGTGCATCAGCCTGGCCGCGCACTTCCAACGGGAGAGACTGAAGGTGCCGTGGATGAGGGCTTTGAGGGCACGCTCACCACATGGTAGAACATGGTGGAGTCCGAGGTGATCTGCCTAAGATGAAACTGCACCTCTGCTTGCCCAAACCACGTGGGGAGGGGGGTTGTTTCATGGAGACAGTGCTGATCACCGATGAATCCATGTTGGGAGACCAGATAACGACTGGGCTCTGCAGGGTCACCAATGTAGCGGCTGCTACAACACAGAAACTTACCACTGAACTCGATGGGGGTTTTCGGTTGAACTGTTTATTTGAATTTAGCACGCGCCCCTTTAAGGCCAACGGAAGTTCCGCCCCATGCAGCGGTGACATCATCACGTTGCCCGGGCATGAGCTGTGACCTATCCAAGAGGCAATGAGCAAGCCCCAACGGCACCATCTTCTCCAGCTGCCCCGCCAGTGTGGCAGTACAAATGGGGCCGGTTCGCTCACAGAGATGTGTGCCGCCACAAAGTAACCATTTGCCTTGGTGAATATCTATTGCTGCTGGGTTTTGGGGTTCTCTGGGATCATAAACATTATTGATGTTTTCCTTCTCTGGCATCACTTCTAAAAGTGAGGTTCCAAAGATGCAAAAAAATTATATTGTTCTTAAATTATTTTTTTTCTTGGTCTTTAAAATACACAATATTCACATAGCCTTCACTGCATCTTAAAATTTGTTTTATTTCCAACTTTATTCAGTTGCTATTGGTGTAGTCCCAGGAGAGTGGGGAGCAGAGATACAGCGCTTCTCCACAGGATCTTACTGCTTGGTCCTTACAGGCTTTAAATAGCCCATTTAAGGAGCTGATGGTGGTTTTAAATTTTGCAACCACGGGTCTGTGCCCAATATGGTGGCACCTGTACTTGGCAGCATATCACGAGGGATTGCAGATTCTTACTCCGGGGGAGCAGTAGACCAGAACAGGGCACCAGAAATGGGGAAAACACCCATAGTTGATGATAATAAACATAAGGAGATAATCCTTGGGTTGTAACCTTGCCAGTGGACCAGCGAGGGCTGAACGGCTGAAGGATCTGCACAGGCTGAAAGCTGTTGGCAATGTGGTCAAAGGACTCATACAGGCTGTGGGCTGATGGAAACTAGCTCATGGGAACCAGGTATCAGTGCTGGGATTTGAGAGGGTGCTGAGGGCAAGAAGGGATCCCAAAGGGCCTCAGTTATGAAAGCTTCCAGATCATATCAGAGGTTTGGATCTGGAGCTCAGGTTGCCAATGGTTTGAATTGGTGTCTGTGTGGCTGCAGGAGCACAGAAGGTGAATCCACGGACACTCAGTGTCTCAGAAGGGACTCTCTTTTGCTTCTCTTTCTTCCACTGTTAGGGGCAAAATCACAAGAATCACATGTTTACTCTGTGCTCAAGCCAACTGGCATTGCAGCCTCCTAAAGCTTCCTCCTCCATAGAGTCCTTTGAAAGTGTTACAGTCCTTTGAAAGTGTCAGTGTCACCAAGCTGAAGATCTTGTTGTTTCAATGTTCAAGAATCAGTGTCATCTTGGGAGTGATCCTGTAAAAACGAGGTACAGGAGTTGGAGATTGAAGACCAAATCAGAACATTAAGGTGAGGATGTTTTGCATTGTAGAGCTGTTTTGAAGATACCGAGATCTGACAGATCTGTTAATATTATAATGCAAGGCTGTTGATGGCTCTAGCATTTACCAGTTTATCCCCATAAACCAGCTAAGTAATCATGGGGTGAAACATAAAAGTCTGCTGGAATTGTAGTAAAAACACACAGAAATGCTGGATGAACTCAGCCGATCTCACAGTATCCATAGGAGGTAAAGATAATTATGGGGCTGCAACCTGATAGCATCTCTAATTTTTGCAGCATGGTGGGTGAAAAGGCCAATTGGTTGCTATAAGACTAAGTCAAACAACTTCACAAGTGGGAGAGCGGATGGGGAAAACCACTTAATAGAAGGGTTTCCTTCCAGATAACATCACATGACATGGAAACATTTTGTCATTTCTTCCTGGCTTACTGGCCTAAATTCTTCAAGTCCTTACCCATGTGCCATGGACCTTCTCAAGGATTGCAGCAGGAAAAGGAGGTGGCTCACCATCACCTTCCAAAAGCAATTAGAGAAGGTCCATAAACATTAGCCTTTCCAGCCACAATTGCCTCCTGAAAATTGAATAAACAGTGGTCGGTCGTTGAACCTATCAACTCTTTTTTTGTTGAATTAGATCATTGTTGATTAATAATTAATTCTACTTTACTCCATATACATTGGAATCCTTATCTAACAAAAACGTTGCAATTTCAATCATCAATATTTCAAGCGATTGAGGATCCACAAGTGAGTTCCAAATTTTCTTTGTTTAATTTCAAAAGGATTTGAAAATTATTGTTGATTTAATTTAAAAAATATATATAAATTTAGACATATAGCATGGGAACAGGCCCTTCTGCCCCATGAGCCAAAATGCCCCAAATAATCTCTGAGCCCTGTATGTTTCTGACAGGCGAGAGGAAACCGGAGCACCCGGAGGAAACCCATGCAAACATGGGGAGAACATACAAACTCCTTACAGACAGCGTCAGATTCAAACCCGTGTCGCTGGTGCTGTAACAGCCTTGTGCTAATTACAATGCTAACTGTGCTGCCCTTGTCCCATTTTGATTTCAGGATTATACTCTTAAAGAAAGTAATCTTGTATGTGTCTGCTCTGAATACGACTTCAGTTCAACATCAGAGCTTTCTCGTAAGTTACTACTGGATTTAGAAATGGATAGTAAACATTAAGGATGGGCAACATGTGACAGCCTTTCCAGCAGCATTTGTATCCCAAGAGGAACGAAAAGCCATTAGGCACTTAAAAGCACTTTGGTAAGTTTGAAAAAAACAGTGGTAGATATTATTGAAGATGTTGCCAGACTGTCCACAGCATGACCTCTCAAGCAGTTTGATGAACATCCCAAAATCTGTCTCAGCGATATGTAAATTTAACTGTTATGCCAAGAATAATTTCCTCCCATATTAAAAATGTAATATCTGAAAATGCAGAGAGGGTTTGAATTTAAAATCTCATTTACAAGGTGGTTCTTTTGATAGCAGTATCATCTGCTCATTTTATGGCAAGTTCAGTTGACACTCAAATTCTCATGATTTTTTATATGTATTTCAGCCAAATTTTTCCTACCTCCAACATTGACCACTCCTTTCAAACCGTGATATTAGTTTCCGTTATTTTTATTCATTAGAAAAGGCCCTCCAAATGATCTAGTTCATAGTACTTGGTTTACAACTACTTAGGCAATTCCTCGGTCAAGACTAGTTTGTTCTGTGATGGAGTATTTGGGAATATTTTGGGGAGATAAATTGGTAAAATTAGAGTAGGTTACATACATACACACACTTTAAAACAGTTCTTATTTGAAATACTGAAGAATCCATATTCAGTGACTTTACAGAAACCATGGAGAATGCTATGCACATTTCACAAGTGAGTGTTAATTGAAATGATGTTATGAAGTGAATGGACCATTGTCTTGGAAGAACAACCAGAACCAAATTGTCTGTTTTGGACCTTTTTGCAAGACTTTTGACCTCTCTGCAAAGTGCTTACTCAAAGGTCATTGAGAGGATACTGTTTACTTAAAACAACAGATGGGAGGAGAAGGCTAACTCTTATTGTTTGCTGATGAAGGAGGACATTTTGCAAGTGAGAAAGAGAGAGGACGTGGCTGGGAGTTTGAATCTGAGAAAATCACAGCTGAAACAAGTAGGGAAAGCTGGTTGGAACTGAAGCAAAAACTCCAGAGTGGCAGATGGCTGGAAGTGCTATCTGTCTGATGTTTCTCTTGGAATAAGGGAGACAGAAAGGAACTCTGTGGTAGCCTGAAAGAAAGTTATAATCTGGAGAACCCTGATGGGACAAGTTTCATTGAAGTGACTAATGACTAATGGTGGTACCTCAGTTGTGGAAATCCTGGAACAACATGGGTGGCTGAATTCCAACCTTGATTGACAGGTGATGTGATTTCCAAATAAGTTTCAGATGGGGAGGACACGTGTCACCCACAATACACACATTCCAGACAGGCAGGGAGGCCACATTTCACCCCCAGATGTGACATAACTCTGCAATCACTACGAAGGCAATCAATAACTCTATATTCATGTTATAACTATTAAAAAAAAGGAAGAGAGAGAACAAAAAGACGTTAAAACAAAAACAATATCAATCAAATGGACTGATATAATACACAAGTGCCTTCCATTTGCTGGATAAGGCACATAATCAGTCAATGACAATTGTGTTTCCAATGGACCAGGGCGCTGTGGGAGCACCCCCCCCCCCCCCCCATGTCAGAGGGGAGGGTAGAAAAGAAATTTGTATGGTCACCAGCTCGCGTGCCAGGTTTCTCTGGCTTGGCTGGCAACGTCTGCGAGCAGGCAGTGCAAGGTCATCCTCAGGTGCCAGAGCCCTTTCTTGGCTTGTACATCCCACAACCCAGATCCCAGATGCCCATCGCCATCCTATCTCAAGGTGAGGCAGGGGCAGGCCGGCACTCATACATTCAGGGTGTACCTGCAGCACCCCATTTTTCTGGGCTTTTGACACCAGGATGCCGTTCCTGCTCGCATTCTTTAAACGGGTGGCACAAGTGCCTGTGTTGGATCCCTGTAATGATAGCCAAGAGTAGTCGGGACTGAAAGCTAATTTGTAGTTTAAATAAAAGCTCCTGAACCACCCACCCCATTAGGTATTTGTTTCTGTTAATGGGAGGTCTGGGCAACACGGTAATTCTCAAGTGAAACAAAATATATACATTGTTTATTATTATTATTATTAATTGATCAATGATCCTTTACTGAAAAACTGTAACTAAATCTGTGACACGACTTACAAATTGTAACTTCATTTCTCTGCGTGTGCTTAAAGGCATCATTACTACAGCTCTTCTTTCTTTTTTTTTTGGCTTGGCTTCGCGGACGAAGATTTATAGAGGGGTAATGTCCACGTCAACTGCAGGCTCGTTTGTGGCTGACAAGTCCGATGCGGGACAGGCAGACACGGTTGCAGGGGAAAATTGGTGGGTTGGGATTGGGTGTTGGGTTTTTCCTCCTTTGTCCTTTGTCAGTGAGGTGAGCTCTGCGGTCTTCTTCAAAGGAGGTTGCTGCCCGCCGAACTGTGAGGCGCCAAGATGCACGGTTTGGGGCGATATCAGCCCACTGGCGGTGGTCAATGTGGCAGGCACCAAGAGATTTCTTTAGGCAGTCCTTGTACCTCTTCTTTGGTGCACCTCTGTCACGGTGGCCAGTGGAGAGCTCGCCATATAACACGATCTTGGGAAGGCGATGGACCTCAATTCTGGAGACGTGACCTGCCCAGCGCAGTTCAGGGTGGTAGAAAAGGAGAGGAAAAAAACCAACTCAGGTCTATTACTGTGCCCATGATGTTGAATAACAATAGATACAATCGAATGTCTAATGCTGAGGTTTAGGTTTCCATTGCAACAGCTCTTGCCTGTCTTCAGAGAGTTCTTTGCATAATAAATGTCAGAGGCTGTTTCTTGCCGGTTGCTATAATGGTGCTGTGTGAAATCAGTGATGAGATTCCAGCAGTCTGTGTTGATGAGCATTTCGTAGACCCTCACATTGAGAAGAGGAACAGCTTGAAGGGTGGTCTGTGGGGGGGACCAGGTCAGAGTGGACAGTGCATGGGAAGCTCCACAATGCTTTCTCCAGACAGCACACGTGTCTCTGTGAGCCAGCGGCAGGGTGACATCGGCAAACTTCTCAGTCCTGAAAAGTCGAGCAGGAGCTCTCCATTCCATGTACTCTGATCCCTTCAGGAGGGGAATGGCTTCCCAGACCGCAATCCTGGTTGCCAGTCCCATGAGGGGCAAGACTACCTCACTAAGGTTGGGGCATGCAGCGGTGACTAAATAGCCCACCAAGGCATCAGTCACCTTCATGACCCCTAGGAAGTAATGCTCGCAGGCATACCCATAGATACCAATGATAAGTGCCATTCCCTACCAGCCCATGTGCTAACACCAGCACTGCAGCTGGCCATGCTTGGTAGGGAACCTCGCCGGCACTGCAGTCACCTCCTGTTCCCATATGGTGGTTCCATCATTGACCCCCTTCTGACAGTGCCCGCAAGGCATTGCCAGTTGTCCGTCGGTCAAACCGATAAGAGAGAAGGGAATTAGGGGCCCCTTTGTCTCCCATCTAAAGCAGTGGCATGGCTAAGTGTTCACCTGGCTGCTGGTAGTATTGGTCTCCTTGTCCAGTTAGCCCCTTAGTACGGTAGTCCCAGTCAAAGTGACCAGACGTGTGCCCACCCGAGGCCCCCCCCCCCATTTTTAGCTACCTCCCTGTTTTGGAGGGTCGGTGGGGTGCCCTCGTGGCAGACTTGGGACCACGTGGTCATTGTTCAGGCTTGTAAAGGCTCAGGCATGCAAGGAGGAGGAAGTGCATCAAGGGACTCAGTTGCCTCATGGTTATCAACATCCATCCACACATCAACCATTCCCTAAACATGTCAATCCCCTTCCCCGCTGGACAATGGCTCTGACATTTTCTGAGTCAAGCTGCGAGCCAGTCCAAGGAGCTGCTTGCAGCTGCTGTGTTTCAATCAGCTTGGATGCACGGTTTGATGAGAAGAACAGGATGATGCCAAGGAAAACTCAATCTCCCCCTGATGAGTGGGCCCCCTGGAGAGCTGCAGCAGAGGTGAGAAGAACCCTATCCAAGGTGAACCAGACAACATATCTGGTTGGGTACTGAAGGACTGCACAGACCAATTTACGGAGGTCTTCACAGACATCTTCAATACCTCACTGCAGGAGTTCATTGTTCCCGCAGGGTTCAAGACAGCCACCATCATCCTGGTACCCTAGAGGGCAACAATAACAGGCCTCAATGACTAACACTCTGACCTCCACAATTATGAAATGCTTCAAGCGTCTATTGATGGAGCACATCAAAAGCACACTGCCCAGGGGTGCTAGATCCATTTCAATTTGCCTTTAGAAGAAACCGTTCAATAGATGATATAGCCGTGTTGCTTCACTCCATCCTGGAAAAACAATGCCTCATCCTCCAGGCTGCTGTTCATTGACTTCAGCTCAGCATTTAATATGATGCCAACTCTTTCACTCCTGGTATCATTCTAGTAAATCTTTTCTGAACCTCACCAATGGTAGCACATCCTTCCTCAAATAAGATGCTCAAAATTGTACACAGTACTCCTTGAGGTCTCACCAGTGCCCTATAGAGTCTCAACATTACATCCCTGCTTTTGTATGCTATTCTTTTAGAAATGAATGCCAACATTGCATTTGCTTTCTTCACTACCAACTCAGCCTGGAAGTTAACCTTTAGGGTGTCCTGCACGAGAAGTCGCAAGTCCCTTTGCACCTTCGAATTTTGAATTTTCTCCCCACCTAGTGATGCAGTGGTAAATTTTTAGTTGCCAGATCTCATCAAAACAGCGACAAGGAGGTTTGTCAAGACTTGGGGTAGCGGGGGTGGGGGGGGGGGGGGGATGCTGAGCGAGATCAGCCAAATGTAAGAGGGATCTCTATTATCTCACTTGGTGAAGGAACTGAGAGGCTTGTGAGGTTTTAAAAAAAAACACCCTGTATTTTTCCTGGAGCTATAACACCATAAATATCATTTCCATTTTACCTCATGATAAATGAAATTTGCACTGTATCATGGGAAAGGAAATTAATTTTGTAATTACTTATCCTGTGGCTGACCTGATGGAAATACATTGTAATTACATCACTTATTTTTTCCTTCTTAAAGATCATGTTTCGGGCATCTCTGAAGATCCCTGGCATTTCTTCTTCTTTCCAGATGACAGTGTTGAGGTTCAGAGTCTCTCCCCTGCAACTAATTAAAAGAAATTTTCCCAGTTTCTCATTTCCCCATCTAGTCATCCCTTTGGCCACATGGGCATACTGTGGAATCTCTTCCCTGTCTCTCTAGTTATTAAATCCCCTTCCCATCCTTTATGAATTAGCTTGAAATGCACATGTAGATGGTTTTTTTTTAATTCTACCTACTTTTTTTTATGGCCTTGATATCTATTTTTTTCCTAATGACCTCTTTTGTGGAAGCTATCAGAATATATTTAGAGCTTAAGGATGGTCTGAATTTAAGTTCTTGCTAAAAAAAAATCTTTCTCCCCTTTCATCGTGGGATTCCTACCTTCTTAGCTCTGTCATTTTTTAAAATTTTTGACTTTTTTATAAAGTGAACTGGAGCATTCAAGATTTTGCTTTTGTAAAGGGTTTTGTATTACACTGGACAACAATATTTTTCAAAAGGTTTGCTTCCAGAAAAAAATTGGGTGTAATGATAGAAGTTCAAGCTGAACACAAAGATGATTTCAGATTTGCAATATCACGTAAGAAGTTGGAGAAACATTAAATTAACTTTTATTGAATTTAACATGTGTAATCACATAATGAGGCTGACACATTGTGTTCGTTCAATTGACGTAAAAATGTTTTGCCGCTGACTTTCATTTGTACTCAGCAACTGATGCCTCCCATGTCATTGTCCAAGAATAGTTGGCCAGCATTGGTGGATTCCAGTTGCCCTGATACCACTTTTCCATGGTCGCAATGTCCTAGTGAAACCTTTCACCGTTTGTCACTGACTGCACCAAGAGCAGCAGAGAAAAAGTCCCAAGTGTGAATTTCAATGACATGTTGCATTTCATGGTTTTGTCTGCTTGAACCATGTTGTCAATCAGTTGGATGTAGTTTGGTGCTGTGTAGATGCCAAGAAAATTTTCAGATACCTCTTTAAATGTCTTCCATGCTATTTTCAACAATTTCCATAGAACCTGCACTGAGTTCACGCGAGGCATGCTTGGACTTACGAAAACAGCTTGCTAGGTGGGCAATATACTCGTAGACTTAAAATATGACAGAAAATCATAAAAATAAGTTATATCTAAAAAACATGATAGGAAAATGTTTCTTATTTGAATGTTTGTGACTGGCATTTAGCCTTAGAGCAGGGACTCACTGGTTGTCATAACCATTCCAGGAGCCTCTGTACGTCATTAATGTGCATTGAACTCAACCTGCTAACATAACGGTACACATGCTGGAAGAAAGACTTTGGTCCAAGAGCAGGTGATCAATAAACTTGGGATCAGCAAAGAATCTGCCCCTATAAAATGGTGCACTGTCACAGATATTTTCGAATTAAATGGTCCTTGATCTTCAAATTTCACTAAAACCTCAAAAGAGAATTGCAAAATGCTTCTATGTTTTTGTATCCTCCAATGAAGAAGTATCCAGATTATCCTTTGGGGCAGTCTCAAAGCATACTGATCTGGAATTGCAAAGTGAATTTTGGGATCCAAGCAGAATCTGAGTGACCTGCAGAATTGAATGTCAACACTGCACTATTTGGAGTTTCCACCTACTGACAGTAGGGCCTGACTGACAGAATAAAGGACCTTTGGGTGGGCAGCTAACTTGAGAAGAAGCAAGTGTATGGCAGAACATTAGAAAAAGTAAGAAATGTCATTCTAGAAAGGGTAGGAAGAATCCATATTATGAATAGAGTTCTGTTTATGGGGGAGCGGTTGCTGAGCTGGTGATTGAGAGGGGTTCCCATTTGTTGGGAGTCACGGAGACAAGTCATTTGGGGGAATGGTGACAAATGTGGTTAGAGGATACCATATAACTATATAGCAATTACAGATGGAAACAGGCTAATTTGGCTCTTCTAGTCTGCACTGATCCAAATACCCTCCTCTAATCCCACTTACCAGCATTCTGCCCATATCCTTCCATCCCCCTCCCATCCATATACTCACCCAACTCTTTTTTAATTGACAAAATTGACCCTGCCTCCACCACCTTTCCCGGAAGCCCATTCCACACAGTAACCACTCTCTGAGTAAAGAAGTTCCCCCTCATGTTACTCCTAAACCTTTGTCCGTCAACTCTCAACCCATGACCTCTTGTATCCATCTCTCCTACTCTCAATGGGAAAAGTCTTTCCACATCAACTCTGTCTATCCCTCTCATTATCTTAAACACTTCTATCAAATCCCCTCTCAGCCTTCTATATTCCAAGGAATAAAGACCTAATTTGCTCAATCTTTTCTTGTATTCCAGATGCTGAAACCCAGGCAACATTTTTGTAAATCTTCTCTGCACTCTCTCTATCTTGTTAATATCCTTCCTATAAATCAGTGACCAGAACTGCACACAGTACTCTAAATTTGGCCTCACCAATGCCCTGTACAGTTTCATCATTGTGGTGTTATGAACCCAGAGGACCCCAAAACCCAACAGCAATAGATATTCACCACGACAAATGGTTACTTAAACAAAAGTTGCTTTTAATTAACTTTAAATATGAAAACAGAATAAAACTTTAACTTATAATGTATGTGTAAGTTCAGAAAAGTTATTTGGTTCACAGTCCAATCTCACTTCTCATTCTTCCAAGTTCACTGGTTGCAGGGAATTCTTATACTGTGCACAGAATTTAACATGTATAAAGTTCACCAGGCTTTGGTGCTTGAAAGGTAAATGGCTACCGCTCAGGAAGGTTCTTGTAGGTTTTGCAGAGACAGATGTGCTGTTCCAGGACATCCACAACTGAGGCACTACCATTAGTCTTGCTGATGAAACTTGCCCCATCAGGGTTCTCCAGATGATAACCTCTTTCTTTCAGGTTATCACAGAGTTCCTTTCTGTTTCACTTATTCTAAGCAAAACACCAAACAGACAGTACTTTCAGCCACCCTTCACTATGGAGCTTCTGTTTCAGTTCCAACAAGCTTCCTGCTTCAGTTTCAGCAAGCTTCTCTGTCTCACCCACACTGGCTGAGACAACTTGTTTCACTCCTCTATCTCACACACACTCTCACTCACCCAGAGACTGTTTCATAAAACCATCTGACCTTCTCGTTCAAACAATAGAAGTCAGTCTTCTGGTTCATCTGTTGTTTTTAGGTAAACCCATCAGTGACCTCTTTGTAAACACTCTTCAAAACTCTGCAAAGAGGTACCAGGAGACAGTAAGTATGTCTCTTGGTGTTGCTTTAAAGACAATAGTCCATTCATTCAATTCAATTAACATCTACTTATGAATCCTCCATATGCACTCTTCACAATTTCTGCAAAGTCACTGTGGATATGAATTCTCCAGTATTTCAAATAAGATCTATTTTAAAGTATGTGTATATAACCTACTCTAACTTTTCCCAATTTATCTCTCCAAAATACTTCTATATATTCTGTCACAGTGGTCAGGGGTAGGGAGCAGACTGTGGGGAGTTTGGCTATTAATGATGGTGGGCCTCGAGGATAAACTACTTCTCCTGGCTCACAAGGCAGTACAGTAAATGTGCATATATCATACTTTTTGCATCGATCACCTGCTTTCAGCTGCTGAGTTTCCTGAGGCTTGGAAATCCCATCTGCCTGTGGCTAAAAAAAGCATGCCTGTTAAAGTGATGTTTGGCATTCTCTATATAATATTTAATGAATCCACTTCTTTTAATCAAATTGGCTATCTGCTTCTGTTAAAATTGAATGTGGGTGGATTTGATTGCTGTTTGATTACTTTGAATTTTGATTTCTTAAATAACCCTAAAACACCAATTTTTAAGTCCTATATGAAGGCCATTGTTAACTCAGTTGTCCAAATATTTGTGATAAAGAAGTCAGTATATTAAGTATTAAAGTACAGAATTACAATGCCCTCCATAATATTTGAGATAAAGACACTTTTTTTTCCTTTATCTGTCCCTGTGCTCCACAGTTTTAAATTTGTAATCAAACAATTTGCATGATTAAAGTGCACATTCCAGATTTTATGCATGGTTATTTGTATACATTTTGGTGATTATATACAAATTATAGCACTTTTTAATAAATGGTTCCCCCATTTTTTTGGCATCATAATATTTGGGACATTGGCTTTACAGGTGTTTGTGATTACTCAGGCGTATTCGATTGCTTAATCGGTGAAGCTTTTGATCACCTTTGGAGTCTATAGTTGCCATTGATCAACATGAGGACCAGAGCAGAGCCAATGAAAGTCAAAGAAGCCATTATGAGGCTGAAAATAAGAATAAAATTTGAGAGACTTTGCCCAAACCTGAGGATTACCAAAATCAACTGTTTGAAATGTCATTTAGAAGAAAGAGTGTACTGGTGAGCTCAGTAATCTCAAAGGAACTGATAAGCCAAGGAAGACCTCCGATGTTGATGGTAGAAGAATTCTCATCAAAATGAAGGAAAATCACCAAACACTTGTCCAACAGATCCAAAACACTCTTCAAGAGGCAAGTGTGGATATGTTGATGACTACAGTCTGCAGGAGACTTAATTAACAGAAATACGGAGGCAACACTGCAAGATATAAACCACTACTTAGTCACAGAAACAAGATGGCCAGATTACAGTTTGCCAAGAAGTATTTAAGAGCCTGCAGAATTCTGGAAAAATGGCTTGTGGACAGATTAAACTAAGATTAACTTGTATCAGAGTGATGGCAAGAGTAAAATATGGTGACATAAAGGAAATGCCCAAGGTCCAAAGCATACCACCTCATCTGTGAAACATGGTGGTGGGGGTGTTAAAGCCTGCGCTTGTATGGCAGTCGAAGGTACAGGTGGACTTATCTTCATTGATGATGTGGCAGTAGCAAAACAAATCCTGAGCTATAATGAAACATTTGCTCAAGTTTGGACGGTGCTTCCTACAGCAGCAAGACAATGATCCCAAGCGTATTGCAAAATCAGCAAAAGAGTTTTTCAAAGCTTAAAAACTGGAACATTCTTTAATGGTCAAGTCAGTCACCTGATCGAAATCCAATTGAGGGGACAAGTCCCGAAAACAAGCAGGAGCTGAAGTTGGCTGCAGTAGAAGCCTGGCAGAGCATCACCTGAGAAGTTACTTAGCACCTGGTGATGTCCATGAATCACAGACTTCAAGCAGTCATTGCATGCAAGGGATATGCAACAAAATACTAAACATAACTCCTTTAATATACATACCATTGCTATGTCCCAAAAATTCTGTTGCCCTGAAATGAGGAAACTATGTTTAAAAAGTGCTGTAATTCGACATGATCAAACCAAAATGTTCACAAGTAACCTTGAATAAAATATGGAATGTGCACTTCAATCTTATGTGTGTTGTTTGATTACAAATTTAAAACTGTGGAGCAAATGGGAAATTAAGGAAAGAGTGTATTTGTCCCAAACATTATGGAGAGGACTGTATATGTCATCTTCATAAGGGAATCGCTAATGTAGGTTTACTGAGAAAAAAATATACACTGCTGCTTTGAGACCGCCTTGATTAAATTGTTTCCAGCCAAATTATTATCAATGTTGGGACTTCCTCAGGCTAGTTGTTTCATTAAACTGATCTGCAACTCGATTTGTCACAATGTTAACCCAATTTTAGTTTAACCACACAACCTAATGGCAGTTACCACAAGTGCCTTTGTAATAGTATTCATTTCAAAAATAATTATTTGGCATTATTGAAACCCATGATTCGTACATTTTAGCACAATCTGTTTGTATATGTACTGACCATAATGATATTCTGGAAGTTCTGCATCAGGCCTACGTTTATCAGGCTGTTATTCTCCATGTGATGTTCCTATTGCACCAAATAATCACAGAAATATTACAGTAAAAGAAGGAGGTCATTTACCCCATCACCTCTATGCTGGATCAATCCTAGAGCAAGCCAGCTTGTCCTGTTACCCCACCTTTAGAATCCCACAGTTGAATCAGTCTCCATTTTCTCCTTGGACAGTAATTACAGATTCTAACCACTGGGTGTATATTTTTTTTAAAAAGTTTCTCCTTTTACTTTTGTCTCTTTTGCCAATCACCTTCATACCATATCCTCATGTTTTTGATTTTTTCATCATGAGAACATACATTGCTCTTTTCATTGACTCAGTTAGTGAAAATAGTTTGTAAGTGTTCCAAAAAGACAAGCAAATCCTGGGTTTAATTCCTGGTCGGTGATATTAACTGATTGGGCAAGTTCTGGTTGTGGTTAAACTGTCAGATAATCATGAGCTGGGAACAAGAAATAGTCATTACACTTAAATTTGTTTTGGAATTTACAAAGATCTGGTTGATCCTGTACTTCAAGTCCATTGATCCTTGTACCTGTTCCCTTAATGTCCAAAAGGGTACCTATTCTCAGCAGTCAATCCTGTCTCAACTATTGTCTTTGATGCCTCCAGACTTTATTATTCTACAGGATGTTATTGACCTGCTGAGTATTCCCATTTGTGACGGGCCCAGAGGACCCCAAAGTCCAGCAGTAATAGAAATTCACTATGACAAATGGTTACTTAAAAAAAGTTACTTTTAATTTTCTTTAAACATAAAAACAGGAGCAAACTTTAACTTATTACTATGAACTTAACCCCTTTCTAATTCTAAGCGCACATATATGTAACTTGTGTGTAAGTTCAAAAAAGTTATTTGATTGACAGTCCAATCTCACTCCTCCAAGTTCACTGTTATCAGGCAATTCTTATACTGTGCACAGAATTTAACATTTATGAATTTCACCAAGCTTTTGTGCTTGAAGGGTAAATGGTTACTGCTCAGGAAGGTTCTTGTTGGTTTTCAGAGAGAGATTTGTTGCTCGTTGGACACACACAAACTGATTCCTTCCAATCAGCCACTTCAGTGTCTTGCCGAAGAAACTTGCCCTATCAGGGTTTTCCGGATTATAACCTATTTCTTTCAGGTCACCACAGAGTTCCTTTTCTGTTTCCCTTATCTCAGGCTAACATTGTACAGCCAGCCATCTCCTCTTGATTGGAGCACAAGGGCTTTGAATAGGCTGAATTCAGAACTCACAACCCATCTTCAACATGGAGTTTTAAACAAGCTTCCAAAAGCCACTGCAGAAAACCAGCAAACTCTCTCTCTCTCTCTCTCTCTCTCTCTGTCACACTTAGAGAAAAAACTGTTTGACTCTCTCTCTCTCTCTCTCTCTCTCTCTCTCTCTCTCTCTGCTTGCAAAACCACATGACCTTCCTAAAACAGCACACTCCACCAAAATAGCTTGCTGAGTCCCAAAATCAATGCATGATTTTGAGATGGGCCCTTCCATTTGCACCTTGTTGTGAAAATCATTAGCTCTGGAGGCTATTGTCTTTGCAGACTTGTAGGCATCACCTTATTCCTAACTTTTGCATTTTAAAATGAGATCTGTTTTGAAGTGTTTGTATCTGTTTGTGACCTACACTACTCCCACAATCTATCTCCTTCAAAAACATATCTACATGTGAATCTTTTGAATTCTCTGCTTTGAAGGGCAGGTGAGGCTAGATAATTAAAAGTATATAAAGTGGAGATAAATATTTGAAAGGGTATAC
This sequence comes from Narcine bancroftii, assembly GCF_036971445.1. Taxonomy (NCBI): domain Eukaryota; kingdom Metazoa; phylum Chordata; class Chondrichthyes; order Torpediniformes; family Narcinidae; genus Narcine; species Narcine bancroftii. The sequence goes on from NC_091475.1 coordinate 156,601,679, forward strand.
GAGGCTGTGAGGAACAGATACAGATTAGTTGTGCCATCGAAATTCAACCATGATTTTATTGAGGAGCAGGGCAGGCTTCACTGGTCTGGTGTCCTACTCTATGAAATTGTCAGATTAAATGTTGTTTGAATTTTATTTTCTACAGGTGTGGGGTTTTTTTTAAAGGAATTTTGAATATTAAAATCAAACTAAATTTTGGTGCAAAATGTAAATTTTCCATCTATGGTGTGGTTGTTCAGTGCTGCTTGTGTTGACAGAGTGCTGGATCTTGTGGTCTCCCTTCTCACCACTTGTACGTTGTGATGGAAGCTGCTATCTCCCCTTTTACCTGGCAGCACAGCTGTAATTAACTTGGAGATTTACCTTTAGTAATGAGCCCATTGGTCAGCGACCACTGTTGAAATTGAAACCAGAGTAATTGAAGCAACCATTGTTAGTAACTCAGACTCCCCGTAATCACTGTGCTTGCCAGGGTGCAGATGCAAGTCCACGTCTCATCTTAGAACACTTGCACCACTTGCTACATTACCTCAGGTAACCATCCTACATGGTCAATGCATTGGAGGGCTGGGATTCATGCCAGTTTCCTGGCAAACTAATGGAGAGAATGTGGATTCTAGTAAAAGATTCTAGCCAGGTTTGTGGCATAGCGAGTGGGGAGCTATGAGAGTATTTCAATTGGAGTATCAAAAGCACTGTGATGAATTGGTGTCCAGCTGTGTTGCACTAAACAGTTTACATTTGAAAGTTTCTCTTTGCTAATTGGAGAAGTAATTGAAAAACTACAGTAGCTGGAAGTCTGAAAAGAAATGTTGGGAATACTCAGCAGGTCAATAACATCCTGTAGAGCTCGTCAAACGAATCAAAGACTTGTTGATCCAAACCAAGGCTTTTATTAGCAAAAGACAGGAGCTCTTCACAGGTGGCTGACCAGTCCAGAATGATCCGACCTGGCTAGGGACACAACCCATTAAGGCCCAGACAGTAGGCGTGGCTAAGCTCTCAGCCAATCGCTGTAAGCACAGTCTAGATACTGTAACTATATACACTATATACATTGGTGATAGATCTGTACTATCACACATCCATGGAGAGAGAAACATGGATGATCTTTCACTGGATCTGGAAGTAACTCTTTAGTTACTTTACAACTTTTAATGAAGGGCCTGATTTTTTTTTTCCCCTTGCGTATTTTTCTCTCTTCATGAGTACCCGAATGTGTATTATTTGGAATATCTTGGCATAACACACTGCATCGAAGGTTTATTTTTGCCTTTAAGCTAAATGGATATTTGGTTATTTTTAATTGTGTTAAATATCAAAAAGGTCAAATTTCTGCAATGAGCCTAGATTCCATAAGGCAGCTTCTGAGACTCCTGCAAAATACTGAACTGTGAATATTTTAACCCATCTCACTTTTATACTGGTTGAAATATTCTGTTCAAGGCCATTTGCCCCTCAAATCAAGTCTATCCAGAACTTAGTGATTCACCTAGACTGGATCTTCTGTTGCTGGGAGGATCATTGGTAGCCTTGAAAGGGAATCATATGGAAACATAAAATTATGAAAGGCATAGATAAGATAGAGGTAGGCAAGTTGTTTCCATTTCTATGGAGACCAGAACTCGAAGATATAGCCTCAAGATTCAGGGTAGTAGATTTAGGATGGAGATGAGGAGGAACTGATTTTCCTCGAGGGTGGTGAATCTGTGGAATTCTCTGGCTATTGAAGCAGTGGAGGCTACCTCAGTAAATATATTTAAGACAAGATTAGATAGATTTTTACATAGTAAGGAAATTAAGGGTTGGGGGAAAGGCAGGTAGGTGGAGATGAGCCAATTATCAGATCAGCCATGATCTTATTCATGGGCTGGATGGCTGACTCCTGCTCCTATTATTTTATGTTCTTATGTACTTTCTGTCTAATCTTTCAAGATATTTCATGATTTTAATCTCTCCCAATCTGTTCCAAGCACAATAGAATCTTAAAGCAGAGAAACAGGTGATTTAGCCAATTTATCAATGCTGACCATTGGGCACTTTTTTTATGCACGTTGTCTAAAGCCCTCTCCACCACAGTGATTTAAGAGTTCATCTGAACACTTCTTAAATGTGATCAGTAAACTAGCTTCAACCACACTGTCAGGCAGTTAAGCCAGGTCATTACCACTCTCTAGATGAAGAGCATCCCCTTTGTATTTCCTTTGAATAATCTTTCTCCTTATCCTAATCTATGTGGCTTCTGGCTTTATCTACCTCAGAATTGGGAAAAAAAGGTTCCTTCAATCTATTCTATCTAAATCCCTCATAATTTTATATCTGTCAATTTAGTCTGTTCTTAATCATCTCCACTCAAATGAAAATAAACTCTTCCACCCTAGGTTATATCCTGGTGAATTTCCTCTATTCCATTTTTTAGCATTTGTACATCCTTCCTATGTTTTGGTGACCAGAACCTCATGCAATAGGCCAGCTAAGGTCTGACCAAAGTTTTATAAAGTTGGAGCATAATTACCCTACTTATGTATTTAATGTCCTGATTAATAAAGGCCAGTATCCATGTCTTCCTAACTATATTGTTTATCTGCATTGCTACATTCAATGAATTGAGATCTCTCTGTTCCTCAATATTCCCTTGTATGTTTAGTCTCATTAGTACTCCAAAATGTATTACCTCACTGAAGTGTCAGTTAATGAAGAAGAATAAGGCTGTGTAGTTAACCAGGAATCATGGCTTTTATTAGCAGAAACTAATGGTACAATAATGAAAGACAATGAGTGCATACAGTTATACCCAAGGGGAGTGTCTTTAGTGGTAGAGATAATACACGTCTAATGTCAGTAAAGCAGACTAAGCACAGCGAGAGACTGATAGCACAACACAGATTCACCACACTCACATTTGTCTGCATTAAGTTCCACGCGCCATTTTTCAGCCCATTTCATCAAAACATTGATATCTCTAAGCAGCTAAGTTCTCATTCCACACCATCATCAGTTCTGTTAATCTTTGTGTCGATTGCAAACTTACCAATCTTGCCTTCCACATCCAAATCATTTGTATATCTTAAAAACAACAAGGGCTTCGACATTAATCCTTGTGGGATACCACTAGTCACAAGTATCCAAATGAAAAAGCAACCTTCTTCCATCATCCGGCCTCTCCCTGTTATCAAGCCAATATTGGATCGAGCTTTCTAACCTGACCTGAATCCCATGGGTTCAAACCTTTTGAACCAGTCACCCTTGTGGGATCTTGTCAAAAGCTTGAGTAAAATAGTTACATTACATCTACTACTTTGCCATCATCAATGCACTTTGGTACATCTTCAAAGAATACAATCTAATTGGCTCCTCTAGATCAACCCTTGACAAAGCCACATTGGCCATCTGTAATTATTCCTGCCTTTTCAATTGTTTGTTTGTTCTCTCAGATTTTTTTTTGCATTATGTTCCCTACCACAGATTTTAAGATCCAACTTTTTCAATCTATCCAGTGTTTTAAAAAGGTTCTTCATCACTTTGTTGTCTTTGTCATCTATGTCTCTATTTACTAATATCTCCTCTATGCTTTTAAGATCTTAACCTGCTTGCTGCTTTCAATTATTTATACACAGTTACCTACAAATCTCTGTGTTTGAATACCCCTTTTAGAATTATGTCCTTTAATTTGTATACTTTTCATCATTCATCCAACTGAAATCTGACATCATTTTACATTAAATTTCATCTCCAATTGCAGAGATTTTCTTGCTGGTGGAGAAAGATTTTCCAGTGATGTACTGGGCTGCGTCAACTACCTTTTGCAGGTCTTTCCACTCAATAGTACGGGTTTCCCCCATACTAGGTCAAGATGTTATTGATAATGATGATGAGTTTATTGTCTTATACCTGAATTCTTGTTTGCTTCAGCTGAACAGGTACTTCATTACAATAAAACTACAAGGGCATACAGTCAATTAAAAAGAAATAATAAATACAAAAGATAGCTAATAAATATTCAGTTATCATAGGAAAAAGGTGGTGTTACAGTAATGCAGATAATCCTCTTGTGATTTCAGAACAGTCCATGATTCATGTAATTAGTAGAGGTTCAAGAGTCTGATAGCTATTAGAAACTATTCTTGAACCTCAAGATGCTGATCTTCAGGTCAAAGGTATCAGTGAGAAGTGTTTGTGATGAGGCTGATGTTGGCTGCCTTCTTGAGGCAGCGACTCACATTGGTATCTTAATTGAATGGGAAATTGCAGCCTATGATGGACCTGGCTATGTTTGCTGCCGTCTACAGTGTTTCTGGACTCTTGAATGCTCAAACCAAGCTCGAATGCATCCAGTCACTTTACATTCCACAGCACATGAGTCGAAATCTGATAGCATTCTTGATTATATGCCAAATCTCTTCAGAGAAATCAGATGTGTTGGTATGCCTTCTTCATGGTGGCCTTGATGTGTTGGTTTCAGGAAAGAACCTGATATATAGACACCCAGGATCTTGAAGATACTAACCCTCTCTACCTCCATCCCTTCAATATGAACAGGTGTGTGGTTCTTTAATGTCCACTTCCTAAAATCAACAACAGGCTTCTTGGTCTTGATAACATTGAGAGCAAGATTGTTGTTGTGGCACCACCTAACCAGATTTTCAATCTCATTCCTGTACTCTGACTCATCATTTCCAGTTAGTTGACCAACAATGATGGTGCCATCAGCAAACCTATAGATTGTGTTGAGCCAAAATTGAATACATAGTCATAAGAATAAAAGGAATAGAACAGAGGTCTAGGCATGCAGCCTTGAACTGTCCCTGTGCAATGGCCAGTGAGGAGGAGGTGAGGTTTCCAATCTGCAGTGATTGGGGTGTGCCAGTGAAGAAATCGAGGATCAAGTTGCAGAGTCCCAGATCCTTTGGTTTGGTCATGTTGGTATGACCGTATTGAAGACTGAGCTGTAGTCAATGAGCAGCCTGACATAGGAGTCCTTGTGGTCAAGTTGATCAAACAAAAAGTAGAGGGCCTGCAATATGGTATCTCGACATCAAAAATCAAAACATGACATAACATTAGAATATCAATGTTGCTGAAACATCAAAATGAAAAACAATCAATGTTATTTAAAACCTATGATAATGTTTGATTCCAAGTAAAGAATTAACATATTTTTGAAGTCCTTTTCCTGTCCTTACAATGTCCCTATTTCACAATACAAATGAGATTATCAGGAGTTTTGGCTAATAGAATAAATGTCCACATATTTGTGCAGAATTATAATATTTCACACACCAAGAATGGTGATGATGGAAGGTGAACTTGGAGGGGTGGATGGAATTCATGATCAAAAATGCCTGGTGAAATTTCTTTGGCATGGAAATGGTCCCAATCATATTCCCTGTACTTCCCTATACCATCCAGTAGCATTAACTTCTACTGCGATGAAATGCTTTGAGAGGCTGGTGATGGCCAAAATTAACACGTACTTCAAGATCTGGACCCACTGTAATTCGTCTATCGTCACAGGTGCTCCACGGCTCTCCAATCAGCTGTGGATCACCTTGAAAACATCAATTCATACATACAGCTGCTCTTCATAGACTACAGCTCAGCCTTCAATACTATTATTCCCTCAGTGTTAATCAAAAAGCTACAAATTCTTGGCCTCTGTACCCCCTTCTGCAACTGGATCCTTGACTTTCTCATTGGAAGATCAAAGTCAGTATGAATTGGAAACATTATCTCTTCCTCAGTGCAACACAGGTGCACCCCAAGAATATGCCTTAGCCCACTGCTCTACTCATTATACATCCATGGCTGTGTGGCCAAGCACAATTCCAATGCCATCTGAAACTTTGTCGATGACACCACAGTTGTTGGCAGAATCACAAATGGCAACGAGGAAGCGTACAGGAGGAAGATAGGTCAGCTGATTGAGTGTTATTTTCTCAGAGGAGCCAGATCCCCCGTCCTAGCTCTACATCATCATGTGACGTCCCCCCCTTGATCCTAAATTCAAAGTATTTACTCTAAAAAATAATAAGGAAGAAGAGGGAACTACCCTGGAATGTGAAAATTGCCACTCAAAAAGGACAGAGAGGTAGAAGAGAAGAATGAAAATGGAAAGAATTACAGCTGGAAGAAAAAGAAGGGCCTACTTTGCCAAAGGGACCGAGGGCTGGAGTGGACCCGGCTCTTTATTCAAAACAAGCTCCCCAATTTGCCACACAGTGGACTGTGGCATCCCTACAACAGCAGGGACGCCAGGACAATCTGGGGGTAGAAGGAATGACACGAACACGCAAACATCAGCAGAAGAGAGCCCTGGCTGAATGGCTCACAAAATTGGTGAGCCAGGACCCAGCATCAACTGGGAAAACGGCATCGTTACAAATTATTAACGAAACTGAAGGATATGTGGAAGAAGAGGAAGAAGAAAGACAAGAAGAATTGGAAAAGGATATTATAAAGGAAGAAGAAGAACAGGTAAATCTGGAAGAGCTGTTAGAAGAGGAAGGGGTTAGGTTTAAACTTTTATCAGCTATAGCTAATAAAGATCCTTTAACTATTATAATGGAAGAATTAAAGTTGGTAAGGAAAGATATTAAATGGTCTGAGGTTAAAATAGAAACCAAAATGGATGGGAAGGTAGATAAAGTATACAGACTGATTAAAGAAGTTCAAATGCAATATAAAGCAGTAGATGAAAGAGTTAAAGTACTGGAACAGGGGAACTGACATTTTCAAGATAGACTGAATGACCTCTCAGCAGAAGAGGTCCAATTCTTCTTGTCTTTCTTCTTCCTCTTCTTCCACATATCCTTCAGTTTCGTTAATAATTTGTAACAATGCCGTTTTCCCAGTTGATGCTGGGTCCTGGCTCACCAATTTTGTGAGCCATTCAGCCAGGGCTCTCTTCTGCTGATGTTTGCGTGTTCGTGTCATTCCTTCTACCCCCAGATTGTTTGAGTATGTTAAAGAGAAAAATGAAGAAACACTTGAAAAAGTGGATGCTCTGGAAAATTATAGCTCTTTGAATGATGTAATGACAAACCTTGCTCTCAACGTCAGCAAAACCAAGGAGATTTATGTGGACTTCAGGAGGAAGTCGGGGAAACACAATCCAGTCCTCATCAAAGGCTCAGTAGTGGAGAGGGTCAAGAACTTCAAATTCCTGGGTGTCAGCATCTCCGAGGTTCAGTCCTGGAGCCTCCACATTGATGCAACCGCAAAGAAGGCTTGCCAGTGGCTATACTTTGTTAGATTTCTTTTTTTTTCACAACTTTATTTATTCGTTCAACAAGGTTATTACATACTGTAGAAAAAGTACATATTGTGAACAATTTAAAAAAAATTATAGAAAAAAGAGGAAAAAAAAAGAACCCCCCCCCCCCCCCTCCTCCTCTCAGCCAGCTCTCTTTAGGAGAGCCAACAAGAAAGAAAACTAAAATATAAACTAAAATATATTTACTAAAATCTAATCAAAGTAAATTTAAATGTAAATATTCTGAATATAAAGGCCACTTATTAAGAAAAAAAGAATAATTATCATGTAAAACATAAAAAACTTTTTCCATTACCAAACAAGTTTTCATCTCATTATGCCATCTATTAATATCAATCACATTAGCATTTTTCCATGTACTTGCTATACATTTTTTTTCAACAGATAAAGCTAAATATACAAAAGCAATCTGAAATTTATCTAATCCCAAAACTTTCAAAGGCTTCAACTTACCCAACAAATATATTGTCGGATCTAAAAGTTTTTTAATCTTATACAAATGTTCCAAAAATAAGTTGATTAAAGGATAAAAATTTACCTTCTTTAAAACAATCCCCCAGACTTTTTATACCTTTAGATTTCCAATGTAATAAACATTGGTTATGCATTGAAAAAGGAATAAGTTGATTATTATATAATGGTGTTAAAGTCAATAATTTACCCTTAGAACCTATCGTTCTATTTTTTCTCATCCATAACTTCATTAAATATAGGCACATTATATTGTTGTAATAAATTTAAATTCCACCGAAACAAAAATTGATGTATTTCAAATTCAAAAATATTTGCCATCTCAATTTTAGCCCAACTAGAGGGCCGTTCCAAATCCATTAAAGAACTAATAAATTTAAATTGAGCTGCCTCATAATAATTTTGAAAATGTGGTAAACATAATCCTCCTAATGCATATTTCCAAGTTAACTTATTCAAAGCTACTCTTGGAAATTTACCCTTCCATAAAAATTCCCTAACCATTTTATTTAAATCTTGGAAAAAAAAATTATTAAGTAAACACGGAATTGACTGAAACAAATATTGTATACGTGGAAATATATTCATTTTAATTGTATTTATTCTTCCAATTAAATTTATAGGAAAATCCTTCCACTTAATCAAATCAGCTTTGATCTTTTTCATTAACGGTACATAATTTAATTTATATAAAGATTGATAATCAACATCCACATTTATACCCAAATATTTAATTTGATCAGTCCACTTCAAATTAATAATATTCTTATAAACTGAATAATCTCCTTCACCTATCAGTAACATTTCACTTTTTTCCCAATTAACTTTATATCCAGACAAAGATCCATATTGTGTAAAACACTCCTTCAAGTGTAAAAATGACTGAGCTGGATTTGATAAATACACCAGTACATCGTCAGCAAATATATTAATTTTATACACCTCATCTAAAACTCTCATACCTTCTATCTGTGTATTTTGTCATATCAGCTGTGCTAAAGGTTCACTTACTAACGCAAACAAAGCTGGAGACAAAGGGCAACCTTGTCGAGTTGAACGAGTTAATTTAAAAGGTTCTGAGATCTGAACATCTGTCAATACCCTGGCTATTGGTTTATTATATAAAGCTTTAATCCAACCAATAAAAGAAGGACCAACCTTAAATTTCTCTAAAACTTTAAATAAAAAGTTCCATTCAACTCCATCAAAAGCCTTTTCTGCATCGAGAGATATCACCGTCGGATGGTCAGGGCACTGTCGATATTTATTAATCAAACTAATCACTCTAAGAATATTATCTGAAGCATATCAATTCTTTATGAAACCTGTTTGATCAACGTATATCAACTTAGGTAAAAATTTAGCCAATCAATTCGCTCATACTTTAGCTATTATTTTATAGTCTACCGGCAAAGGAGGAAAAACCCAACACCCAACCCCAACCAACCAATTTTCCCTTGCAACCGCTGCAATCGTGTCTGCCTGTCCCGCATCGGACTTGTCAGCCACAAACGAGCCTGCAGCTGACGTGGACTTTTTACCCCCTCCATAAATCTTCGTCCGCGAAGCCAAGCCAAAGAAAAAAAAAACATTTAACAAAGAAATTGGTCTATATGAAGACACCTTCAACGAATCTCTATCCTTCTTAGGAATTACAGTAATTAAGGCACTAGAGCACGATTCAGGTAAATCATAATGTTCATTAATCTGTCGTACCACATCTCCAAACACTGTAGATAAATCATCATAAAATACCTTATAAAATTCAACCGAAAACCCATCATCATCAGGTGATTTTCCATTTGGCATTTCCAACATAGCCAATTTAATTTTTAAATCAGTAAAAGGAGCCTCCAGCTCCAATATATCTTCTTCCTCTAATACCGGTAATTTCAACATCGATATAAAGGAGTCAATCGATCCGCTCTCCTGTTTTTCCTCAGAAGTATATAATTTCTTATAAAATGAGTAGAACTCATCATTAATCTCACGAGGTTTGTAGTAACAGTCGAATTTCGTCCAACTGCATTAATAACCCTTGATACCTGTTCTTTCTTTAACTGCCATGCAAGTACCTTATGTGCTTTCTCACCCCATTCATTTTTTTTTAAACTTTATTTATTCGTTCAAAAAACAAATAATATGACATATGCAGCAATTAAACATAAACATGAACCTTTTTTTATATATAAAAAAAAGAAAAGAAACCCCCTTCGGCCAACTCTAAGGAGAGCCATAAAGAAAAAAAGAAAGAATATTAAAGAAAAAGTTAAATATACATATTAAAATCTAATCAATATAAATTGAAATGTAAATATTCTGAGTATAACAACCACTTATTAATAAAAAATTATAATTATCATGTGAGACATATGTAATTTTTTCCATTATTAAACAATATTTTATCTCATTATGCCATCTATTAATATCAATCATATTTTTATCTTTCCACGTTCTAGCAATACATTTTTTTCGCTACAGATAAAGCTAAATATACAAAAGCAAGCTGAAACTTATCTAATCCCAAACTTTTCAGAAGTTGCAAACTACCCAATAAAAATACTGTTGGATCTAAAACTATTTATATCTTATATCGTATTCTAAAAAAGATTGAATTTTCTTCCAAAAAGATTGTATATGTATACATAACCAAACAGCATGAAAAAATGTTCCAACTGTATCACCACGTCTAAAACACAAATCTGATTCACGAAAACCATATTTTTTTATTTTTTCAGGTGTCAAATATAATTAATGTAAAAAATTGTAATTAATCATACGTGCATTTATCAATCTAGTTACACCATCATAACAGATATCTAACCAATCTTCTTCAGAAAAAAAATAAAACAAATATCCGCTTCCCATTTAATTTTAGATCTTTCTTTGGCTTGGCTTCGCGGACGAAGATTTATGGAGGGGGTAAAAAGTCCACGTCAGCTGCAGGCTCGTTTGTGGCTGACAAGTCCGATGCGGGACAGGCAGACACGGTTGCAGCGGTTGCAGGGGAAAATTGGTTGGTTGGGGTTGGGTGTTGGGTTTTTCCTCCTTTGCCTTTTGTCAGTGAGGTGGGCTCTGCGGTCTTCTTCAAAGGAGGTTGCTGCCCGCCAAACTGTGAGGCGCCAAGATGCACGGTTTGAGGCGTTATCAGCCCACTGGCGGTGGTCATTGTGGCAGGCACCAAGAGATTTCTTTAGGCAGTCCTTGTACCTTTTCTTTGGTGCACCTCTGTCACGGTGGCCAGTGGAGAGCTCCCCATATAACACGATCTTGGGAAGGCGATGGTCCTCCATTCTGGAGACGTGACCCATCCAGCGCAGCTGGATCTTCAGCAGCGTGGACTCGATGCTGTCGACCTCTGCCATCTCGAGTACTTCGACATAGGGATGAAAGCGCTCCAATGGATGTTGAGGATGGAGCGGAGACAACGCTGGTGGAAGCGTTCTAGGAGCCGTAGGTGGTGCCGTTAGAGGACCCATGATTCGGAGCCGAACAGGAGTGTGGGTATGACAACAGCTCTGTATACGCTTATCTTTGTGAGGTTTTTCAGTTGGTTGTTTTTCCAGACTCTTTTGTGTAGTCTTCCAAAGGCGCTATTTGCCTTGGCGAGTCTGTTGTCTATCTCATTGTCGATCCTTGCATCTGATGAAATGGTGCAGCCGAGATAGGTAAACTGGTTGACCGTTTTGAGTTTTGTGTGCCCGATGGATATGTGGGGGGGTTGGTAGTCATGGTGGGGAGCTGGCTGATGGAGGACCTCAGTTTTCTTCAGGCTGACTTCCAGGCCAAACATTTTGGCAGTTTCCGCAAAGCAGGACGTCAAGCGCTGAAGAGCTGGCTCTGAATGGGCAACTAAAGCGGCATCGTCTGCAAAGAGTAGTTCACGGACAAGTTTCTCTTGTGTCTTGGTGTGAGCTTGCAGGCGCCTCAGATTAAAGAGACTGCCATCCGTGCGGTACCGGATATAAACAGCGTCTTCATTGTTGGGGTCTTTCATGGCTTGGTTCAGCATCATGCTAAAGAAGATTGAAAAGAGGGTTGGTGTGAGAACACAGCCTTGCTTCACGCCATTGTTAATGGAGAAGGGTTCAGAGAGCTCATTGCTGTATCTGACCCGACCTTGTTGGTTTTCGTGCAGTTGGATAATCATGTTGAGGAACTTTGGGGGACATCCGATGCGCTCTAGTATTTGCCAAAGCCCTTTCCTGCTCACGGTCCCAACCCTTTTTATCCATACCATCCTGTAATATTTGATACATAGATGAAATATAACCCTTCTCTGGTACCTTCATAAGAAAAGTCTCAAATTTAGTCATTTTAGGTAAAATCATATCTCTACCAAACATACATTTTACCAAAGATCGAATTTAATAATAAAGAAATAGAGTTCTTATCAATACCAAAACCTTCCCTCATCTGATTAAAAGATAAAAACTTACTCTCTTTAAAACATCTTCCAAATTTTTCACACCTTTAAATCTCCAATGCAATAAACTTTGATTATGTATTGAAAAAGAAATAAGTTGATTATTATACAATGGAGTCAAAGCCGATAATTTACCCCTAGAGCCTGTCATTTTATTTTTCTTTATCCATAACTTCATTAAATGTTTTAGTATAGTCTCATTATATTGTTGTAACAAATTTATATTCCATCTAAACAAAAATTGATGTATTTCAAATTCAGAAATACTTGCCATCTCAATTTTAGCCGAATTAGGAGGCCGTACCAAATCCATCAATGAACTAATAAATTTAAGTTGGGCTGCTTCATAATAATTTTGAAAATGTGGTAAACGTAATCCCTCTAACTCATATTTCCAAGTTAATTTATTCAAAGCTACTCTTGAAAATTTACCCCTCCATAAAAACTCTCTAACCATTTTATTCAAATCTCAAAAAAAAATTTATCAAGTAAATACGGAATAGATTGAAACAAATATTGTATACGTGGAAAGTTATTGATCTTAATTGTATTTATCCTACCCATTAAATTAAAAGGTAAATCTTTCCATTTAATCAAATCAGTTTTAATTTTTTTGGTTAATGGAGTATAATTTCATTTATATAAAGATTGATAATTAACATTCAAAATTATACCCAGATATTTAATTTGATCAGTCCACTTCAAATTAATAATATTCTTATAAACTGAATAATCTCCTTCACTTACCAGTAATATTTCACTTTTTTCCCAATTAACTTTATATCCAGAAAGACATCCTTATTGTATTAAACATTCCTTCAAGTGCAAAAGTGACTGAGCTGGGTTTATTCAATGCACCAATACATCATCAGCAAATAAATTAATTTTATACTCCTCATCTAAAACTTTCATACCTTGTATCTGTGTATTTTGTCTTATCAACTGTGCTAAAGGTTCAATCACTAACGCAAACAAAGCTGGTGATAAAGGACAACCTTGACAAGTTGATTGAGTTAACTTAAAGGATTCCGAAATCAAACCATTCGGTTTACTATATAGAGCCCTAATCCAACCAATAAAAAAAGGACCAAACTTAAATTTCTCTAAAACTCTAAACAAAAAATTCCCTTCAACTCTATCAAATGCTTTTTCTCCATCTAAGGATATCACCATCGGATGATCTGAGGATTGTCGAAATCTATTAATCAAACTAATCATGCGCAAAATGTTATCTGAAGCATGTCTATTCTTTATAAAACCTGTTTGATCAATATGAATCAACTTGGGTAAAAATTTAGCCAATCTATTCGCTAATATTTTAGCCATTTTATAATCTACATTTAACAACGAAATTGTTCTATATGAAGTTACTTTCAAAGGACCTCTATCTTTTTTAGGAATTACTGTAATTAAAGCACTAGAACAAGACTCAGGTAATTCATAATGTTTTCCAACTTGACGTAATACATCCCCAAACACTGCAGATAAATCATCATAAAAAATTTTATAAAATTCAACCAAAAATCCATCATCACCAGGCGATTTACCGTTCAGCATTTCTAGCATAGCCATTTCAATTTCCAAATCAGTAAATGGTTCTTCTGACTCCTGTATATCTGCATCCTCTAATATCGGTAAATTCAACTGTGATAAAAAAAAGATCAATTGATCCAGTGTCTTGTTTTCCTTCAGAAGTATATAACTTTTTATAAAATGAATAAAATTCATCATTAAATCTCACGAGGTTTATAAGGAATAAGAAAATTCCGTCTAACAGCATTAATAGTATTCGAAATCTGTTCTTTCTTTAATTGCCACGCCAATACCTTATGTGCTTTCCCTCCCCATTCGTAATACCATTGTTTAGTCCAATTAATCACACATTCAAATTGATAAGATTGCAAAGTATTATATTCCAATTTCAGCCTAGATAATTCTATTTTCTAATCTTCTGTAGCCTCTTTCTGAAATTCCTTTTCTAACTCATCAATCTGTTTTTCTAATTCAAGACTCAGATTTAATTGATTCTTTTCTATTTTAGAAGTATAACTAATTATTTGTCCTCTCAAATAGGCTTTCATAGCATCCCATAATACAAACTTACTTTGAACAGAATTAGAATTTTCTTTCAAAAAAAATTAATTTGTTTTTTCAAAAAAAATCAATAAATTCCATTTTTAACAACATTGTATTAAACCTCCAATGATAAGCCATTTGAATTTTCTCAGAAGTTGCAAATATAAAATATAACAAAAAGTGATCTGAAATCACCTTACTTTTATATTCCGCTTGTAGTATTTTCCTTTAAATGTGCCGATACTAAAAAGAAGTCAATCCTCGAAAACGATTCATGTCATTTCTCTGTCGGATTAAGACGTCTCCAAATATCTACTAAATTAAGATCTTTCATCAACGCTTGGACCTGAATTGCCATCTTGGATTTCTTAACTTTCTTCGGAGATTTATCTAATAAAGATTCCAAAACACATTTAAAATCACCACCAACTAAAATATTATCATTAGCCTGACCCAAACATAAAAATGCATCTGAAATAAATATTTCATCATCTGCATTTGGGCCATAAATATTAAGTAAAGTCTAAAATTCACTAAAAATCTTACAATTCAATTTAAGAATACATCCTGTCTTTTCCTCCATTGATTGTAATTCAAAAGATAAATTTTTATGTATCAAAATTGCTACATCTTTAGCTCTAGAATTAAATGAAGAAGAATATACATGCCCAATCCAGTCCCTCTTTAATTTCATGCTTTCCTTCACATTCAAATGTGTTTCTTGTAAAAAAGCAATATCAATTTTCATTTTCTTAATATACGCCAAGACTTGCTTATGCTTAATCGGACTGTTTAATCCTCGAACATTAGAAGTAGCAAATCTCAACTTTGACATACCTACTATTATTACTAAATACCAATAATTTCTTCTTTGGCTTGGCTTCGCGGACGAAGATTTATGGAGGGAGTAAAAAGTCCACGTCAGCTGCAGGCTCGTTTGTGGCTGACAAGTCCGATGCGGGACAGGCAGACACGATTGCAGCGGTTGCAGGGGAAAATTGGTTGGTTGGGGTTGGGTGTTGGGTTTTTCCTCCTTTGCCTTTTGTCAGTGAGGTGGGCTCTGCGGTCTTCTTCAAAGGAGGTTGCTGCCCGCCAAACTGTGAGGCGCCAAGATGCACGGTTTGAGGCGTTATCAGCCCACTGGCGGTGGTCAATGTGGCAGGCACCAAGAGATTTCTTTAGGCAGTCCTTGTACCTTTTCTTTGGTGCACCTCTGTCACGGTGGCCAGTGGAGAGCTCGCCATATAACACGATCTTGGGAAGGCAATGGTCCTCCATTCTGGAGACGTGACCCATCCAGCGCAGCTGGATCTTCAGCAGCGTGGACTCGATGCTGTCGACCTCTGCCATCTCGAGTACTTCGACGTTAGGGATGTAAGCGGTCCAATGGATGTTGAGGATGGAGCGGAGACAACGCTGGTGGAAGCGTTCTAGGAGCCGTAGGTGGTGCCGGTAGAAGACCCATGATTCGGAGCCGAACAGGAGTGTGGGTATGACAACGGCTATGTATACGCTTATCTTTGTGAGGTTTTTCAGTTGGTTGTTTTTCCAGACTCTTTTGTGTAGTCTTCCAAAGGCGCTATTTGCCTTGGCGAGTCTGTTGTCTATCTCATTGTCGATCCTTGCATCTGATGAAATGGTGCAGCCGAGATAGGTAAACTGGTTGACCGTTTTGAGTTTTGTGTGCCCGATGGAGATGTGGGGGGGCTGGTAGTCATGGTGGGGAGCTGGCTGATGGAGGACCTCAGTTTTCTTCAGGCTGACTTCCAGGCCAAACATTTTGGCAGTTTCATAATATCTTTATAGAAAAACTCAAATCAATGTATATAGGCCCTCCAATAGAAAAAAAAAAATCACAAATTAAAAACTAACAAGAAAATTAAAAAAATAAAGAAAAAAAAAGAAAATCCCCCCCCAAAAAAACCCACCAAAAGGTAGTAATCCCCTAAACAAAAATTGGGTGTGGGTCACCCACCAGTGGCTGATGACTAGTAAAGAACTTAACGCAAATCTCTCCCTCCCCAGCCAAACAATCAATAACATCAAAATATCATAACAAAAAAAATGGAATAAGAAAATTCTTCTTTTCATCCAAAAGATTCCAATCTCGGAGATCCCATTTCAGAAGGGGGTAGACTCTTTCCATTTCCGTTTTTCCCCATTTCTGCCATTTCTTCCGTTTCTGGAACAACCAGATTTTTCTTTAGGAAATAATGGTGGACTACGTCTTTGTCCTCTTATATCTGGCAATGAATCAGCAAAAATCATTGCTTCATGTTCATTTTCAAAAAACCGAAATTGATAGTCTCCATAAAACACCTTCAACACTGCAGGGTAGCGAAAAGTAGACTTATAACCTTTACGCCACAAAACTTCTTTAACTGGATTGAATCGACGTCGACGTTGAATGACCTCTTGACTCAAATCAGGATTTTAAAAATCTCTGCTATTCTGAATCAATAACTGAGTTTGTTGTCTCGCATTTTGTACTGCGAGTCGAAGTATTGCTTCTCTGTCCAAATAACTCAAACATCGAATTATTACCGGTCTCGGTGGTTGACCAGCTGAGGGTGTTCTTCTTAAAGCTCTATGGGCTCTTTCCAGTACCTCTCACCCCATTCATAATACCGTTGTTTAGATCTATTAATCAAGCATTGAAATTGATAAGATTGCAATGTATTGTATTTCAATTTCAATCTAGACAACTCTATTTTTTGATTTTCTGTCACATCTCTCTGAAATTCCCTTTTCTGTTTCAATCTGTTTCTCTAATTCAAGGCTCTCGGTCGAATAATTCTTTTTAACCTTAGAGGTATATCTAATTATTTGTCCTCTCAAGTAAGCTTTCATAGCATCCCACAATATAAATTTACTCTGAATGGAATTAACATTTTCTTCCAAGAAGAGATTGATTTGTTTTTTTTTAAATTCAGTATATTCTGCTTTTTTTAACAACATTGTATTGAATCTCCAACGAGAAGCTGCACACATTTTTCAGAACTCTCATAAGTAAAATACAACAAAGAATGATCTGAAATTACCCTACTTTTATATTTTGCTTGCAATATTTTCCCCTGTAAATGAGCGGATACTAAAAAAAAATCAATTCGAGAAAAAGATTCCCTTCTCTGTTGTGTTGAGACATCGCCAAATAGCCACTAAATTAAAATCATTCATCAAAGCTCGAATTTGAATTGCCATTTTAGATTTTTTAACATTTTTTGGAAATTTATCTAATAAAGGTTCCAGAACACAGTTAAAATCTCCTCCAACCAGAACATTTTCATTAGCTTGTCCCAGAAGCAAAAATGCATCCGAAATAAATGCTTCATCATCCACATTTGGTGCATAAATGTTGAGTAAAGTTCAAAATTCATTAAAAATCTTACAATTCAATTTAAGAATACGTCCTGCATTCATTTCCAATGATTGTAATTCAAAAGGTAAATTTTTATGTATCAAAATTGCTACTCCCTTAGCTTTAGAAAAAAATGAAGAAAAAAAAAAACATGTCCAACCCAGTCCCTCTTCAATTTCATACTTTCTTTTTCATTCAAATGTGTCTTCTGTGAAAAAGCAAGATCAATTTTCATCTTTTTGACATATGTCAAAACTCTCTTAAGCTTGATCGGGTTGTTCAATCCCTGAACATTAAAAGTAGCAAATTTCAAATTTGACATATTTTAACTAAATACTAAAAATAATCACAAAATTAATAATAACAAAAAAAATTTAAGAATACGTCCTGCATTCATTTCCAATGATTGTAATTCAAAAGGTAAATTTTTATGTATCAAAATTGCTACTCCCTTAGCTTTAGAAAAAATGAAGAAAAAAAAAACGTGTCCAACCCAGTCCCTCTTCAGTTTCATACTTTCTTTTTCATTCAAATGTGTCTTCTGTGAAAAAGCAAGATCAATTTTCATCTTTTTGACATATGTCAAAACTCTCTTAAGCTTGATCGGGTTGTTTAATCCCTGAACATTAAAAGTAGCAAATTTCAAATTTGACATATTTTAACTAAATACTAAAAATAATCAAAAAAAATTTTTTTGTTATTATATAGGACCCCCAAATTAAAATATATAGGCCCTCCAAATAAAAATAATATTCATTAATAAGAAAAACAAAACAAAAAAAAACAAAAAAATACCAAAAGGTAGTAACTCCCTAAAAGAACTGGATGTGGACTACCCACTAGTGACTGATGACTAACAAAGAAATCAGTGCAATCCCCTCCTCCCCAGCCAGCCAATCAAAAATATTAACATATTACCAAAAAAATCAGCCTTGAGATTCCAATCCAGATGGTGAACTCATTTCAAGAGTAGATGAACTCTTTCCATTCCCATTCTTTCCACTTCTGCCAATATTCCCATTTCCAAAACCATCAGATTTTCTTTTAGGAGATAATGGTGGACTTCTTCTTTGTCCTCTGACATCTGGTAGCGAATTAGCAAAAACCATTGCTTCATGCTCACTCTCAAAGAATTGTGACTGATAGTTTCCATAATACACTTTCAACATAGCAGGGTAATGAAAAGCAAATTTGTAACCTTTACGCCATAAAACATCTTTAACTGGATTACATTCACGTCAGCATCTAATGACATCTTGACTCAACTCAGGGTAGAAGAAAACTCTACTATTCTGAATCATCTTTGGAGCTTGCCTTTGTCTTGCATTTTGAACTGCAAGTTGAAGAATTGTCTCTCTATCCAAACAGTTCAAACAATGAACTATCACAGCTCTTGGGGGTTGACCAGGTAGGGTTGTTCTTCTTAAAGCTCTATGTGCTCTTTCCAATACCAATCCATCAGGAAAAGACTCTTCCCTTAACATCTGAGGAATCCAATTTTTAAAAAGATTTGACAGGATCTTGACCTTCTATACCTTCTGGCAAACCCAGAATTTTCACATTATTTCTTCTGCTTTGATTTTCCAAATAGTCTTTTTTTTTGTTAATTCTCTTTCCTGGGCTCCTAAATCTTTAACTGATTTTTCCACCTTTACTATTGTTTCTGTATTGGATTGTACCTGTTGTTTACATTCAGAAAAGGAAGCTTCAAAATTTTTAAAGTTTTCCCAATTTTCTTTAGCTTCTGTCTTAACCACAGTTAGGTCTGAGCTCATATCAGTATTCATTTGAACCAGCTGGTTCAATTGACCAGTAATGATATCCAAATAAGAAGCAATACCTTCAAACATCATATCAACAGGTTGAGATGCAATTTGGAATGCAGAATCCGGTTCCGTAATTTGTAACTCACTTTCTTCCAGCTCTTCTTCCATTTCCTGTGCAGTGGCAGAGTAAGGTAAGCCCTCTTCTAGTTGTACATCGAAAGGCAGCATTCTAGTCGTTTTGCTGAGGGTTTCAACACCCAATGACGACCCCCCGACTTCTCAGGGGGTTGCTGCTGTCCTCCCCCCGCAGACCATTTTAAATAAAATTACGGAATCCTCCATAATTAGCAGCGCTACTCACGTCCACAGTCACTATAGACTGTGTGTCTAGCGTCACAGTCCTCTTTCTCCGCGCTCCCATCTCTTTCAACGGGGTTATTCTTTGCAACAAGCCTCCAGGCTCATGCCCAACTTCTCAGGAGCGCGCTCCTTCCTCCACAAAATGGGTCGAACCAGCGCCATCTTGAGACTGGTGAGTGGCTGTTACTTTAACTTTTGTCCCCACCAGCGATCGTTGAGGCTTGGGGATCGCTGAAATCGAGTCCAAGGCTCCGTCAAGTCGTTTAGGCCCCAATTCTTCTACACTTCGAAACTGTATTTTCTTTTGTAACTGAAACTTAGTTTTTTTTTACATTAGCAGCCATAATGGCTCACCAAAATATCAAACTAAAAATTAAAATTTTAAAATTAAAAATAAAGGGTTAAAAAACGGGTACTTAAAAGTCTGACCAGAGAGGACAGGGATGACACATCTAGTCTCTACGCCATCTCGCCACGCCTCCCCTTTGTGAGATGTCTGAGGAGATTCGGTATGTCACAGAAGACTCTCAAAAGCTTTGACAGGTTTACCATGGAGAGCATTCTAGCTGGTTACATCACTGCCTGGTATGGAGGTACTAACTCTCAGGACAAGAATAAAATATCACAGGCACCAGACTTCACTCCGTCAAGGACATATGCATGAGGCAGTGTCTTAAAAAAGCAGCCTCTTCCTCAAAAACCCCCATCTCCCAGGCCATGCCCTCTTTACTCTGCTACCATCAGGGGAAAAAGTACACGAACCTAAAGCCGAGCACGTAACTGCACAAGGATGGCTTCTTCCCCTCTGCCATCAGATTCCTGAATGGCGAATGAACCTTACTTACTTTTCATGCTCTATTATTGTTATTTTTATTTTATTTATAGCAATGTTGGAAGATGGTTTGCTCTATGATGCTGTTGCAGGACACCAAATTACATGATGTGTTCATAACAATAAATTTTGATTCTAATTCTGATTCATTATCTTTTCTCTGAACATTAAAAGAACTACATTCCATATTTTCTTTAATTCTCTGAACAGATGTAGTATGTCAATCCCTAATCAATCATTTCCTCTCACTTTTCTGTTTTGTTCTTTGCTTATGAATAGATTTCCATTTAATGTCCTTAAATCTTGCAAAATTTAAAAAAGCAACCAATTATTTTATTACATAATTTTAATAATTGAAATTAAACTCCATTTGTTTTCATGTTTTGCATAATAATTCAATGTCCATGTCTCACTTATTTTTCATATGGTTGTTGTAGCACAAGTTAAATGCTTTTGCCTTCCCTTCGAATTTACAGATAATTTTTTTTACACTTGAATTTTACTTTTACAATTTCTGATGCAATAACTGAGTATTTGGAGTGCCTGTGAGTACTTTTTGAATAGATGTATTCAAAAGTCAAATTTATGAAAATGATTCTTCTGTTTAAACATGTTTAAAAATTTTTTACAGAGAATGATTTTCTTTTATGTTTACATTTGCAAACTCTTAATTCAAAAACTGGGGGTTAGAAGTTGAACTGCCAATGGAAACATGTTAAAGTACTCTGCATAGATAGTGGATGAATTTGAAAGTAAAGTGATTGCACTTTAATTACAATATTTAGCACTGTTCCTGATGGACAATTTTCTAGCAGTTTTTTTTCCCAATTGGAATAAATTAAATCTACAGTGCTCTCCATGATGTTTGGGCCAAAGTCACTTTTTCCTTTGTTTGCTCCTGTGCTCCACAATTATAAATTTGTAATCAAATAATTCACATGTGATTAATGTGGACATTCAGATTTTATTAAAAGTTATTTGTATATGTTTTGGTTTGGCCGTGTAGAAATTACAGTACTTTTTATATATAGATCGCCCATTTTAGGACACCATAATGCTTGGGACAGTTGGCTTCACACGTATTTTTAATTACTCAGGTATGTTTAATTGCTTCATTGGTGCAGGAATAAGAGAGCTAGGCTTGCTTCTAAGCTTTTAATCACCATTGCCATTTTTCAACATGAGAATCCTAATCAGAATTTATTGCCTTGAACAAGTCAGGGAATTCAATGTTTTGTGGCAGCATCATAGAGCAAACATTCATATTATAACCACCTTACAACAATAATATATAAAAAATAAAATAATAGTGCACAAAAAGAAAGGCAGTATCTTTGGTTCATTGATCATCCAGGAGACTGATGGCAGAGGGGAACAAGCTATCCTTATTCCATTGAATGCTCGTCTTCAGGCTCCTAATGGTAGCAGAGTGAAGAGGACATGGCCTGGGTGGTGGGGGTCTTTGAGGATAAAGAGAATGCCTCATGTAGTTGTCCTCAATAGAATGAAGTCTGGTGCCTGTGATGTTGCAAGCCAAGATAGCAACCGTCTGGAGTTTATCTTGTCCTGAGAGTTGCCACCTCTAGTGAGTTTTTGAGAGTCTTTGGTGATGCACCGAATTTCCTCAGACACCTCACCAAGTATAGCTGCTGGTGAGCCTTCTTCATGATTGCATCAACGTGGAGGCTCCAGGGCAAATCTTCAGACATGAGGACCAAAGTTGTGCTAATGAAAGTTAAGAAGCCATTATAAGGCTGAAATATAAGAATAAAACAGTAAGAGACATTGCCCAACCTTAAGATTACCAAAATCAACTGTTTGGAAAGCCTGTCTTCAGACTCCCTGCTTCCTTAACACTACCCACCCCTCCACCTACCTTGGTATCATCTGCAAACTTGGCCACAATACCATCAGTTCCACATTTTTCTCATCATACGCCATCTGGCATCAACATGCCCACTCATTCCACCTCTCAATGTTACTTTTTAGATTATATTGATCCTTCTCACCACTTACTTTCCTACCTGAGATTTTTAGTTCCTGCAAACTTCAATACAATACATATTGACTCTTTATCCAAACCCTAATTCTAAATTCTGATCATTTAATACTGATCTTTTTAAAACTCAACAGGAAATATTAATTATTCTTTTTAAAATGTTTAAATATTCCTGCCTGTTTTCTGTCCATTAACCAATCTCCTATCGATGTCAAAATGTTACTTTTATCATTTTAACCTTAATTTGAATCAACAACTTATAAGTTCAACTTGGGGAAAAAATCTTATGAAAATTCATAAAGGACGTCTTCTTTCTTGCCATTATCAGACTCTTAAATGGACCTCTCATTGGTAAAAGGTGATGTCTTTGCACAGTTTTAACTGTACTTTTCTCTATACCCTGCACTTTGTTGCTGTAACATAATATCCTGTAACACTATACCCTGCACACTTGCTTTATTATTGCACCACCAGCTGTTTTTAAATGAATTGATTGACCTGAGTAGCACGTAAAACAAAGCTTTTCACTGTATCACAATACACTGGTTAATAAACAGTTCAATGTGCGTCAAGTGCCAAGACCTAGTGAAAAGCATTTCCATCCCATTCATCAAGTTACGTAAATATGAATTATCTTTGGACATTTTAATGACATATCCTTGGAAAGGCAACATGACACTGGAGTAATGCATCATATTTGGAAAGTGATTAATGCTGCAAGTGTTACAATGAACTTGTGCAGATTATTTTTTTTAATCATTAAGAATATCCTAATTTCAACATTACTGCCATAATCTGAACTGGGTTTTGGTTAGAGAGCAAAGGGCCAATGTACATGTCAGTTCGTGGATTACAAACTCAAGTGAGATTCCAATCCAACTAATGCACAGAATTGTTGATCTCATCCACCAAGTTATATTACATTTAGTGGCTGAGATTTCCTTATTGGAATTTGAGGTGGCTGTGCGATGCTGTGAAGGTTTTCTAGTCATACTTTGTTCTTTCATCATTCTCATTACAAGTATCTGTTGCAGAACATATTTGCATCAATTCTTATCATACCAATGTATCAAAACTGACAGTAATATATTCGAACATAGTTCCCTTAATTGGCAGAATTCTCACTTCTGAGTCAGAAACTAATCGTCTTTCCATACTCTTATTCGTGTAACATTGGTTCATATTTCACCACTGAAAGAACTACTGTTGGATGTCAACTTGAATCATACATTTAATTCAGACTACATTGTTCCATAAAGAGCAAAACATCATTCAATTTCTAAATTAACTTGTAAGTTATGGGTTATATTTTATATTATATATAAATATGTTTTTAAAAGAGAGAGATTGTGGAGGATTTAGTCGAGGTCACTTCACAAGCAGACATTAACATTTCACAAAAGACATCTCATTTGAAATGTAAGAGCTATGCATAAACAGAGACATGTCCACAGTGACTTTACAGTAGGTGTTGTTTGGACTGCTGTTGTGGAATAAATGGACTGTTGTCTTTAAAGCAACAGATGTCCAGGCAGAAACTGATGCTGGTGCCAGCAATTTGGTTGCAGTTTGCTGTTCTAAGAGGGGTCATGTGGTTTTGCAAACAGAGAGAGAAAAAAATGTGATTCTTTGGAGAGAGAGAGAGAGACAGAGAGAGAAAGCGAAGTCAGTTCGACAGTTCTTCAGTAGCTTTTGGAGGCTGCAACATGGCAAACTGGCAGGCTTGTTGAAACCCCCATTTTGAAAATGGGATGTGAGTTCTGAGTTCAGCCTGTTCAAACCCCTTGGAGTCTTTACCGGAGGAAATAGCTGGCTAGAGTGTTTCTTCTAAAATAAGGGAAACAAGAGGAACTCTGTGGTGACTCGGAAGAAGAGGTTACCATTTGGAAAACCCATAATGGGGCAAGTTTCTTTGGCAAGACACTGAAGTGGCTGATTGGAGAAAATCAGTTTATGTGTGTCCAACGAGCAACAAATTTCTCTCTGAAACCAAAGAGAACCTTCCTGAGTGGTAATCATTTACCTTTCAGCACCAGAGCCTGGTGAAAATTCATAAATGTTAAATTATGTACACAGTATAAGAATTGCCTGATACTGGTGAACTTGGAGAAGAGAGAAGTGAATGAATGGACTATTAAAGCAAAGAACTTTCCTGAACATATACACATTAGATACATGTGTGCTTACAATTGGAAGGGGTTAAGTTAAGTAAAGCAACTTTTGTTTTAGCAACAATTTGTCTTGGTGAATTTCTATTGCTGCTGGGTTTTGGGGTCCTCTGAACTCGTAACAATGCAAATTAACTGATTGTTTATTTTCAGTTTGCAATACTTTGCATATAGTTAACATCTGTGCAAGTTGCTTAAAATTACTCTTATATTGAACAAGGCCAGGCATTTAGAATAAAACCTGAACTTTGTGATGACATTTGCGAAGAGTATTGAACTTTGCAACTGGCACCCTCCAAGTAGACATTTGAAGATCAAATGATGCAACTGGATCAATGATTAATGATGGTGATGTAAAGAATGCTTGATTGCACTTCAGAAGTTGTCCACTTGCTACCAAGCATTTTCAAGTATACAAAGGACTGTACATTATGCCAGTTACATCTTGTGAACATTTAGTCAATTTTTAATAAATTCACAATTCTCTTTTGCGTTGTGTATGTCTTTCTGAATTTCAAAATGAATGCTGAATCTTTTCATATTTTCTAACTTTCAGGTGCTCATGAATTGAAAACATACAGTGCCCTCCATGAGGGCCCTTTATTTGCCCCTGTGCACCACAGTTTTAAATTTGTAATCAAATAATTCATGTGATTAAAGTGCACATTCAGATTTTATTAAAGTTTATTTGTATACAATTTGGTTTGACCACGTTGAAGTTGCAACATTTTTTATACATAGCCCCATCATTTCAGGGCAACAATATTTGGGGCAGAGCAATGTACCTTAAAGTAGTCATGTTTAGTACTCTTGCATAAACTTTGCATGCAATGTCTGCTTGAAGTCTGTGATTCATGAACATCACCAGATGCTGAGTATCTTCTCTGATGATGCTCTGCCAGGCCTCTTCTCCAGTCATCTTTGGCTCCTGCTTGTTTTGGGGGCTTGTCCCCTTAAGTTTTCTCTTCAGCATATGGAAGGCATGTTCAGTTGGACTTAGATCAGGTGACTTGCTTGGCCATACAGTAATTTTCCAATTTTTAGCTTTGGAAAAACTCCTTTGTTGTTTTAGCAGTATGTTTGAGTTCATTGTCTTGCTGCAGGTTGAAGCACCATCCAATGAGTTTGGAGGCATCTGCTTGAAATTGAGCTGGTAAGATATTTTTATACACCTCAAATTAAGTTTGCTTCTGCCATCAGCAGTTACATAATCATTAAAAATAAGTGGACCAGAACCTGTGTCAGCTGAACATGTTGAGGCCATAAAACCACCACGACCATGTTTCACAGATGAGGTGGTATGCTTCAGATCTTGGGCAGTTCCTTTATGCCTTCACAATTTGCTCTTGCCATCACTCTGATATTAGTTAATCTTGGTCTCATTTGTCCACAAGAGCTTTTTCCAGAATTTTGCAGGCTCTTTTAAATCGATCTCGGTAAACTGTAACTGTGCCTCACTGGTGGTTTGCATCTTACATTTTAGCCTCTGTATTTCTGTTCATGAAGTTTTCTGCAGGCTCATAATGGCTTTTTTGACTTTCATATGCACAACTCCAGTCATTATGTTGAAAAATGGTGACTACAGACTCCAAAGGTGGTCAAAATCTTAGAAGCAAGCCTAGCTCTCTGATACTGTAGGCCATTTCATAATCGAGATGTAAAGGCAGAGAAACTCTGCCAAAATGCATAATCACCTAGCTTTCTGAATGTGCCGAGGCGGTCTCTGAGCCGCATATTCCAACCCCTCTCTGAGCGGGATAATCTCCACAGCACAGCCCTCCGCCGTTCTATCTGAATGTACAGCTGCGATAAGTGGCTGTTTAGGGTGGACTGATGATGGCGTCAGCCCACGACCCATCTCCCCAATAGTTAATGTTCTGATAAAATAGCCCCAAATGGACCCCTCACCCCTCTCCCTCCAAGTCAGGGCTGGCAGGGCAGCGGTAGCCCTTGGCGCAGCAGGGGCTGTCGGGACACCGGGGGCCATTGGGGCAGCAGGAGCTGTCAGTGGGGCCCATCCGGCAGGGGGTGGCTGGTGCAGGCTGGGACAGCCAAACCAGGCCCTTTTGGCTTCAGGGCCGCTCTCTGCGGCTCAAAATGCGGCAGAGCAATGACAGGCTTTCCTACCTATAATCTTTCATGCAACTGGAACTGTTATGGGAACCATAGAGTGGTTTTAGCTGCGTGGGGATTATGGGTAGGGAATACGACCATCTCTCTGCCGCATATTTATGACGGTTGGCACTATGGCACCAGTCGCCCCACTTCCATTGGATCTGGAGGGTGCTACAAGGCACCTCTGGATATGAATGGGATGCTGGAGCAGCCTTTTAGGGCTGCTGTCTGAAAAGTACATTCCCGTTTTTCCATCGGCTCCATAGCCAGTCTCAAGGCAGAGGCCCGACATGAAATGGCCTTGTATCTGCAGCAATGAAGCAATTAAACATACCTGAGTAATCACAAACATCTTTGAAGCCATGTGTTCCAAAAATTATGGTGCCCTAAAATGGGAGAACTATGTATAAAAAGTGCTGTAATTTCTACATGGCCAAACCAAAATGTATATAAATAACCAAAATAAAATGTGGAATGTGCACTTTAATCACATGTGAATTGTTTGATTACAAATTTAAATTTATGAACCACAGGGGCAAATAAAGGATAAAAAATTGTCTTTGCTCCAAATGTTATGGAGGGCACTGTAGTTATATCTGGAATAGTTTAGTCTCGTTCTCATGAATTGTACTGTTTTGTCAATTATTTTTATTCTTCAAATCTAAAGTCCCCAATAAGATTTTGACCACTTGAGTTTGATCTCTGAATTGGAGTACTCAAATACATTTGATAGTAGACATATCAAGGCAATGTACCTTTGAATGATTTTCTTTGTTTCTCCAAATGCCTGACTCTAATAAGCATCCACACCAACCAGCCAAATTAGAATGCCACTCATTCTACTGAATCAAACCAGTACTGAGTGGTTTAATGCCAAAAGAAAATGCTTGTTGGGAAGGTTCCTTTGTGCCCATCTACTTATTTGCATCTAGAGATGCATCCAATGTTCTTTAGTTTTACTGCAGAAGTATAATAAACAAATTAGTTTTAGGACAGTGTCAGAAATTCTTTTCGGCAATGTATTATTCACAAGTCAAAACCTAGGGTCTTGTATATTTCACCGTGATCATTGCCCTTTGGAAAGTGCAACAGTTAGCGCAAAGCTGTTACAGTACCAGTGATCGTGACCGGGTTCGAATCCCATGCTGTTTATAGGGAGTTTGTACATCATTCTCATGACTGTGTGGGTTTTCCCTTGGGCCTCCAGTTTTCTCCCACTGTTCAAAAACGTGCATTCGGGTGTAATTGTGCAGCACAGGCTTGTTGGCTGAAATAGCCTGTTACCGCACTAAATGTCAATGTAAAGATAAATTACATGCACATTTGCTGTCCAGTAAAAGGGACCTAAATAGTTATTAGAAGCTCCATTTGTTTGTTTGGGTGTGCTATAAATCACGAAATTGGAGGTCATTGCAATGAGTGTTAAGCATTCAATAAACATTTGAAGTGCAGTCTGAAAAATATCCAGGAATGGATCATGACATCAGTGAGACATAAGTATTTTCATGTGAAGTTGCTTTCATTAGGCAATGCAATATTGGCAAACACCTGTAAATTCTGGGCTGTCATAACTGCTATGTGACTGAAACAGTAAAATGGTTCAACCAGGGTTGTGAACTGGTGTCCACAGTGGCAGCAGTGCATTAATGCAAGATGATGGTGGCAGCATGCAAGAAAAGCATCAGGGCCATTTTTCCTCAGGTATGCAACATGATCATATGTTCCCAGCCACAGCTTTAAATTAAATTAATGGTACAGTTTAGGGGGAAAATATTTATAACTTTAAAATCATTTCATTCTTGAAGGAAATATAACTTGTGGGCTAGGGAGGCTTGTTGTTGTCAGTGCAAGCAGGCCTTTAAAAAAAAACCATGCTCAAATACTGATGAGGTCACACCTCATTTTGTTGATAAAATCATTTGTGTTCTGCTTCATTATTTTTATAAAATTATTTTGTCTGCCTTTACCCTTCATGTTCACATTTATGGCACATGCTCCAAATTTATCTTGCTCTTTCTCATAAATTTTCCTAAATACCTTTTTAAAGGTAAACTTGTATTTATGATAAGTAATTGTTAGTACAACCACAAGTTAATGTCATCATTCAGACAGTGTACCATGCTCATTGTCTGAGCATCTGTCCATGGAATCCAATTTTATGAATGGTTATCACTAGTTAAACCTATTAAATACCATCCCTATCTGCATTGATGAAAGGGAATCTGAAGGGAGAAAAGGATAGACTCACCCAAATTTGTGGAAGTCATTCCGCAGCTTTTGCAGGATCGGAGTAAACCATGGATTGTGGAAGAAATCAAGCAACCCAACCCAACATTACGGTTCTGAGCTGTGAGAATAAAATGTGCAGAGAACAGGAAAAAACAGGTCTCAGAAAATCTTGCAGATTTAAACAATTTAATAAGCATGCTTCAATCTTAAGTAAGAACAAATGCTAAAACCAGACAGCATCTGTAGAGAGTGAAAAACTGAACATTTTAGGTTGATGGTCTTTCACCGGAAAAAAAGTAAAGATGAAAATCAAACGTGCTTTAGTTACAATGACACAGAGGCTGGAGAGAAAATATGGAATGGTAGTGATCGGATGGAAACCAAACGTGCTTTAGTTACAATGACACAGAGGCTGGAGAGAAAATATGGAATGGTAGTGATGGGATGGAAATCAAATGTGCTTTAGTTACAATGACACAGAGGCTGGAGAGAAAATATGGAATGGTAGTGATCGGATGGAAATCAAACGTGCTTTAGTTACAATGACACAGAGGCTGGAGAGAAAATATGGAATGGTAGTGATCGGATGGAAACCAAGGAGAAAATAATTCAAGTGTTGATGATGTTGGCTGAGAAAAAGTGATAAAGACTTGTTAATTGTTCTTAATCTATCTATGAGATGAATTTGAAGAGAGAAAAATGCTGGAACTGTGAGATATAAATGGAGATCGTTGTTGGAAGTAAAGGGATATATCTGGCATGACTGGTAGAAGAATAGACATTCTCTTTGTTCTCTCCACTATTCTCCTGGAACTTAAAGCATATTATTCCTGGTTATAATAACTAATAGCTTCAAGTTATAACCCTGTTTCCACCTCTGTAGGTGCTGCTAGATCTGCTGACTCAGCATTTTTTTCTTTTTTATTCTGGATCATTAGTCAAGTGGTAGGAGCTTGATTTGATATATTGGCAGAAGTAGTGTTCTCGGAACATAGATACAGTGTTGTAAGCAGATAAATGTGGTCATCCATGAGTCAATGACTGCTGTCTGCAGAAGACTTCATAAACAGAAATACAGAGGCTAGACTGCAAGATACAAACCATGGCAAAGGTGGAATGCTTTGGATCTTGGGCAGTTCTTTTTGCCTCTACACTTTGCATAAGAATTCTTTTGTCATCAGCAGTGGAGGTCTTCCTTTGTGATTCCCAAGCTCACCAGTTCGTTCTTTCTTCTTAATGATGTTCCAAAGAGTTAATTTTGGTATTCTTGCTTTTCAGCCTCATAATGACTTCTTTGACTTTCATTGGCACAACTCTGGTCCTCATGTAGAAAAATGCCAACTACAGACCCCAAAGGTGATCAAAAACTAGCTCTCTTGTGCCTGCACCAATTAAACATACCTGAGCACACACAAACATTTGTGAAGTGAAATGTCCCATTCATTATAGTGCCCTGAAATGAGGGGACTATGTAGAAAAAGTGCTGTAATTTCTACATGGTCAATCCAAGAAATATACAAGTAACCTTGAATAAAATCTGGAGTGTGAAGTTTAATTACATGTGAATTGTTTGATTACAAATTTTAAATTGTGGAGCACCGTGGCAATTAAAGGAAAAAATTGTCTTTGTCCCAAATATTATGGAGGGCACTGTACATGCTAGTTGTTTGGATTGAATAGATAAATATTGTTTGGAATGAAGATTACTTTGGCCTTTTATTCATCCATTGTGATCAACTAGATACTATCAATCGAAGGATAGCAAGAATGGAATCCTGAAGTGAGAAATATTTTCTTTCTTTATAATAATTCACTTAGGTCAGCAAAATTAATAATGATCTTTTATTGCTGTTGAGAGAGATTAGGATATGCCACTTGACCCACGGTGGAGCATGCATTGTTTTCCATCTACCATTGCCTGCTTCCAAAGTACAATTTTCCATTTTCACCCAGTGATAATGTGTCATGATGGTGTGTGTCTTGGTGGTGAGTTTGTGAGTACCCATGATTTCCCCCAAACAATTACTATTCTTGCCCTCCAATAATTTGGCATCATAGTTGAAGAAGTATTGGGGCTTGGTAAATGATGCATTTTTATGGA
This sequence comes from Narcine bancroftii, assembly GCF_036971445.1. Lineage (NCBI taxonomy): Eukaryota > Metazoa > Chordata > Chondrichthyes > Torpediniformes > Narcinidae > Narcine > Narcine bancroftii. The sequence continues at coordinate 156,632,853 of NC_091475.1, forward strand.
GGAAGGGAATGTTCAGTTTTGTCAATTAACCAGACTGATATCTACTTTATTGATTTTGAATATTTTGGGTACTTTTTCAGGCAAACAATGCACCTGAAATGCATATGTGCACACCAGTGTTTCTAGAATGGACAGAATGATACCTTAGAAATCAGTAGTTCTTTTGAATGATATCAGTTCCAACTCAATCAGTGACAAACCAGAAGCCATTGATGGAAATAAGAGACACATGGAGGAGCTGAGGTATATTTTTGCTGTAAATTGCATAATTCCCACGTGCTGTGAGCACATAGTGTTAGCTAAATTGTCAGAGCACATTTTGTCCAGGTTGGCATCAAGTGACCTTGCGTTACGGTTGACATAACTGTGCTTATTTTGCATAGTGCCAGTGTGTGTATATAAAACATGTCCTAAAGTACTGTTCAAATTACTGCAAACAAATACAGATTCAATTTTTAAAACAAAATTGAAAGCAATTTGACAATAATGGCAGTGGTATTAACAGTAAAACAGGGCCTGAGTGTATAATCTAGAGTACTTTTATACCCACTAATTCCCTCCTGGGCATTCTTTTTGACAAGCAAGAAATTTTTGATTTAGATGTGCAGCAATGAAAATTGGATTGTCTCTTTCATGGCTGTATACAGTCTTTTACATCTGTGTTTTGTCAGATGGGAAGAGAAAAAAGTGATATATCGTGTATCATCAATTTTTTTTGTACTTTAGTTGTGAAGGTTAAATTAAATTGAGCATCGGGAATTAAATTTGCTGTTTCAGTCTGCTTTGTTTCGCATTAAATCTGGAATGTTTACTTTTTAAAACTCATTTACCATTAGAGTAAAAAAAAATAACTGTACAATGGTGCATGAACAATTGGGATGCTGGAAATCTGAAATGTAAATGAAAAATGCTTGAAATATTCAGCCGGTCAGGCAGGCCTACTAGAGAGAAAAGTGTAGCATTTCAGGTCAATGACCTTTCATCAATCAGTGTGTCATTGACATTTAGGTCCAAATGCAGAGAAATCTTTACTGTAAAATGTGAATAGAAAATATATGGAAGTGCTTACATGTCAAAGCAATATTGAAATAAAACTAATTGTGCCACTCCAGTGGTTTGATAATCAGAAAGTGCTCTTTATTAGATAACTGATTCTGGTTTCCATGACAAAATGCTTCTCTTCCTGCAAAAAATACAGCTTATATTTGGAAAGCTTTTTGAAGCCTTGACGATAGTTTTTGGGTGATTCATAAGCCATGTGTTACCATGGTCATATTGACGCTGTTGTCATTAATGTTACCTGATTGAAGGAGAGTCAAGGATTTATTTTAATAGCCCGATCAAAATGAGTGCTGTGTAATCATAAGGAGGATGAATGAAAATGTGATTCATGGAATTTCTGGTTGTCGACATCAGGGCTGCTCATGAACACCCTTTTCATTCTTTTTAATTTATATGTTATATATCAGTTGGAAAATATTAGCAGGTTTAAGAAAAGATTTAGAGGACCTGAGGTAAATCTCTTCACGTGCCAGTGACACGCATGAGCAAATTAGTGCATATTTTTTAAAATATTGAGTTTAACATATAAGCATAAATACATATGAATCTTTATATAATTGTCAATTCTGTATACAAGTAACATGCACAATAAAAAGCCAATTAAAAAAATAGATAAAATTACATCAATACGTATAATAACTCAAAAACATTTAATGGAAATTATCTCTGCAACCAAGTTATTTCAAATTAGTGCATACTAAGAAGCAATTTACTTCAGAACTATCCCCAAACCATTAGACATCTCACACTTAACTAAGGTGGTGGTTAGATTTAACCAGAGTTTACCGTACTATGCTGTATTTCTTTCATCCACTTCAAGACCAACAATGCACATTAAATGACAATTAATGCAGGTGGCACTGAAATGGAGGGAATCTGATAATTTTCCATAACTTAAAGTATGCTTGCTAAAGTAAAATACCAACTTGTGGCAAATATTTTTGCTCATATTTATAGATCTGTGAGCATATATAACAAGAGAGCAGAAAAAGCTGGGAGATTCTGTTTAAGACAAAATGTTTAATTGTTCACGGGAATATAGATCATTATAAATGCTGAAGTAAATTCAGTTTGATCCTTATTCCTGTCTGCAATGGATGTTTTTCGATTGGGTGTATGCAAGGCTTCTGAAATTAATTATTGTTCATTCAGCAAATTGGGAAATGTTTATTGGCATTGTTCTGTACAAGAATTGTGATAACACTTTGCAAAGACTACAAAGCTAATTTGACTATCGATTAAGATGTGAATCTTTTGCCTATGGGTTTAATAAAATGATAACAGCTCAAATTCAGGTAGTGAAAGTGAATTAATAACATCAGCAGTGGTTTACTCCAGTGTTCTGACAAATATATTTATCATAAATTGAGACTTTTCCCTGAATGTGCTGGGACTTTTTCTCCTTGGAACTTAGAAGGTTGAGGGGAACCTTACAGAGGTGTATGAAATCATGAGGGGAATAGATAAGGTAAAGAGTTTTAGTTTATTTTCCAAGGGCATCCTTGGAACTTAGAAAGTTGAGGGGAACCTTACAGAGGTGTATGAAATCATGAGGGGAATAGATAAGGTAAAGAGTTTTAGTTTATTTTCCAAGGGCATGCTTGGAACTTAGAAGGTTGAGGGGAACCTTACAGAGGTGTATGAAATCATGAGGGGAATAGATAAGGTAAAGAGTTTTAGTTTATTTTCCAAGGGCATCCTTGGAACTTAGAAGGTTGAGGGGAACCTTACAGAGGCGTATGAAATCATGAGGGGAATAGATAAGGTAAAGAGTTTTAGTTTATTTTCCAAGGGCATCCTTGGAACTTAGAAGGTTGAGGGGAACCTTACAGAGGTGTATGAAATCATGAGGGGAATAGAGAAGGTAAAGAGTTTTAGTTTATTTTCCAAGGGCAGTGGAGCTAAAATTGGGAACAATATGAAAGGGATCTGTGGAGTACACAGAGGGAGGAAGTTTTATGGAATGAGCTTCCAAAATAAATGGTAGAGGTGGCCATAATTGTTGTATTTCAGTTACATTTGGACAGATACATGGATGGGAAAAGTTTAGAGCAGTGGTTCTCAACCTTTTTCTTTCCACTCACATACCATTTTAAGTATTCCCTATGCCATAGGTGCTCTGTGATTAGTAATGGATTGCTTAAGGTGGTATGTGGGTGGAAAGAAAAAGTTTGAAAATCTAATTGGCTCATTACGTGCACAGTTTCATAACTCTGAAAGAAATGGGCCAATGACAATTTTTCTCAAGCATTTGCTAGACACAATTGTGTCTAGAACAGTGATTCACAACCTTCTCTTCCCACTCACATGCCACCTTAAGCAATCCCATATTAATCACAGAGCACTGATGGCATAGGGATGACTTAAACTGGTATGTGAATGGAAAGAAAAAGGTTGAGAACCACTGGTTCTCACTGGATATGAACTGAATGCAGGCAAATGGGACTAGCTTGGGTTGAAACTTTAGTTACCAGGGTCAAGTTGAGCCAAATAACCTATTTCCATGCTGTAAAATTTTATGACTCTAATTAATTTTATTTGATGTGATTTGATGCACATTATTGCACTCTTTTTACTCTCCATTGTGAATGGTTAATGATCCTTCAAAGAAATATACCTTGCAGATGCATTTCCTTGTAATTCACAATTATTTATCATACCCTGCTGATTGGATAATCTGTTCTCATGTTTACTTTGGCAAATGCCTCTAATTTTCAATGCTTATATACATAGAAGCAAAACAAATTACAGTTCAAAGCCAAAGGAAGACATCTTGTACACGAATACCAATTAGTCTGCTTGTACGTTTATATATTTTTGACTTTGTATGTGTTGGCAATTTTATTTTGCTTATTTATTGTGTGTGTGTGTGTGTGTGTGTGTGTGTGTGTGTGTGTGAGAGAGACACTGACCACTGATGGCAAAAAATTAAGATTGTTAGGGAAAACACATTTCACCAGATTATAGGTTTTTAAAAAGATATCTTACCCATTGCAGAATAAAGAATTCCAAAGAATGTAATTGTTTAAGATCAGTTATCCTTTGCCATTTGTTTTCAATATACACCAGAAATGTGTAGACATTATCTTAATCATTACACCTTACCTCTCAATTCAATCTCCTTTAATAGCATCTCAAATCCCGAATCCAGATTTATCTTTTTGGAAAATTCAGAATTAATTTATAACTAAAGTGAAGCTCTATTTGAATTTGTTGAACATGCATGACTCTTTCAATGCAACGTTTTCTGGATCTGTCTCAACTTTATAAACCTTTTGACATCACTGGTTCTAGAAGTTGAAATGGAAACTCATTTGAGGACTCTTTCTTTACTCATTATTTATTATTGAATATTTATCTTTCTGTATTGCACAGTTTGTTTACATTTATTTATTTTTTATATATTTTTTATTCTTGAGCACAGTTTACCACACCAGTAATTAGAAATTCTGCCTTGCTCACAGTAAAAAGAATCTCAGGATTGCATGTGATGTCATGTATGTGATCTGACAATAAATTGAATTTTGAATTAAAATAGCAAGCTATCACCCATCAAGGAAGTTCTTAATAATTATCAAAATAATATTACTAATGAAGCTATACTGTATATTGGAGAACACAATAAAGACAGGTGCTTATTATAAAAAGTGAATTAAATAATATTTTATTGTTCATGATGGTATAAAGGAAAATGGCATCCACATACAAAAATTCTGGTTTCCAAGGTGATGTTCATTAGGTGTTATCTGAAGTGGTGAGTGGGAATATCCTGCTTAAGTAGGATTAGTAAAGACTTCATCTGATGAGTATGTGTATTTGGAATATCTCTGTAGATCTATAAATCTCTCAATTTGTAATTAAATGGCTTTGTATATTTCTGTGGTAGAACCAGGGGCACTGTGGTGTAAACAATAATCATATCGACATGATGGAGTGATTAAACGGCTTTAATTGCCAAAAACCTGAGCATTACTGATACACTTCTTGGCCAGGTTCCAGATACAAGAGCAAGAGAGGGCAAGTCCAGAGATGCCAGCCTTTATTGGGAAATCAGGGGAGGAGCCAAGGGAGGGGTTAGGGAAGATCAGGGAGGTTCGGACTGGCCAGTCCTTACATCTATACAAATGCCTTTCACCACATTCACCCCTCCTTTGAGATAAATCCTGGCGGGTGATGTGGTGACATGGAACACATACTGTACTTTGCTACATATATATATATATATATATATATATATATATATACATAGTTCATAGAGTCGATCACAGGTGCAGCCTGTCCAGTGGTCTCGTGATCTTCTGTGACTTCCAAGGCGCTGGGTGAGGCCCCTTTTTGTGATCGAGCTGGCAGGACTGTGTATCTGTGTGGGTGGAATTAGAGTTATAGAGTCCTTTGGTGCCTGTTGTGGTGGTTTACCCCGCTGTTTGTTGTTAAACATAAATGCAATGGCCCTCTGGTCCATCAGCAGGGTAAATGGTCTACCAGCCAAATAATACCTCCAGTGGCGCACAGCTTCCACTATGACCTATGTCTTTTTCTCAATTGCTGAGTTTCGGATTCTGGAGTGTTCTAGAGAAAATTGCCACTGGCCTGCCTGCCTGATTCAGCGTGGCTGCCAGGGTAACATCAGAGGCTTCACTTACCACTTGGAATGGGATGGATTCATCAATGGCCTGCATCACCACCTTGGCAATCTCATTCTCTTTTTAATTTTTTTTTATTTTTCACACTATGAACCATATTGACCCAAATACACATAAACATTTCCCTCTTGAATATACACAGTGTCATTTTCTCCCCTCCCTTCCCTCCCTCCTTCCCACCCCCTCCCCACCCACTAAATGTTCAACATATACAATACATTAAACCCATTAAACAATGTCATCACACAATGAAAATAAACAAGAAAATTGTGTCATCTACTTTTACACATTGGGTCATTTCATTTCGTCTTCTTCTCATTCTGTCATTTTAGGTGGTGGAGGTCCACGGTAGGACTTCTCTGTTGTGTTCCATGTACGGTTCCCAACTTTGTTTGAATAGTTTGATGCCTACCCGACAGTACACACACATCTCTGCGGACTGGGCTTTAGATGCCAGGGATATTCATCTCTTTTCCGGAGACACCTTCAGTGTACAGCGCTTTATTAAGTCCGGGTGGATAAAATTTTCGGTGCTCCCTGTGTCAAACAAACAACCCGTGACGCGACCATTTACCTCAATGTTCATCATCAATTGCACCAGCTGGTGAGGCCTGTTCTGATCCAGCGTCACAGAGGCCAGGATTAGCTCCAATTCAGAGTTACCATTGTACCGTTCCTGTCAGTAATATGTCGGGCTTGGTGCCTCAGAAGATGGCCGCCCCCAGTACATGCACATGGCTGGGACCTGAGGTGAAGTTAGCAATCGCTGATCCAAAGCCAGAAGTGATGTTAGTGATCGTCGTCTTAATGTTGATGACCCATCCCTCGGATTGCACACAGCATTGCTGGTAGTGAGCTTCCCCCATCACACCTTCAAATAGTGCCCTTTCTCTTTGCAATTTGAGTGAGCACACTGCGTTCTTGGCCAGGCAGGACTTCTGGGGGTGCCTGGCCAGCCCGCAGAACCCGCACTTCCCAGTCCCAACTGCCACTGGTGCCATATCCCAACATAGTGGCACCCTCATACCGCATGCAGACGCTGGACCGCTGGCAGTGTGAGCCTCACAGCTTTGCACCACAGTCTCCATTGCCTCCCCCAAGTCCTTCTTGCAATGTGGAGTTACCTTTTTCAACAGCATCCCTTAGGTTGTAGTGGCGCATGAACATCTGCATCCCGTGCAGCCACCTCTCGAAGGTAAAATCTGCGTTGGGCTCCCTGGATTCAATCGTGAGCGTGGTTGGCCGGCAAACGTCTCCCATTACCCGCTGCAGAGTTGATGTAGACCCCAGGGATGCGACCACTACTGCACCTCTTGGTTGGGCTGACTTCACCATCTGTGGGCTGGGTGACCAGGCAACTTTCTGATCGCTGCTGCTTTGTCCTGTATGCTGAGTTTCCATGACTTTTGTTTTGGTAATTAAATTGTGGTGCACACAATAATCACATTGACATGATGGAGTGATTAAATGGCTTTAATTACCAAAAACCTGAGCATTACTGATATACTACTGGCCTGGTTCCAGGTACAGGAGCAAGAGAGGACAAGTCCAGGCACGCTAGCCTTTATTAGGAAATCCGGGGAGGAGCCAAGTGAGGAATTAGGGAAGGTCAGGGAGGTTCAGACTGGCCAGCGGATACATCTATACAAATGCCTTTCACCACAGGTATTTCCATATCTTCTTGTTCTTGTTTTCCATTGCAATGAGTACTTAATTTCTTTCCACCTAGACTTTTGACTTCTTTTCATGAAGTCTTCTGCAGAGATTAGTCTTTGGCATATCCACACCTGTGTGCCGAACGGTGCTTCTGAACTGTCAGCCATGTGTTTGGGGACTTTTCTTCAAACTCATAAGAATTCTTCTCTCATCAGCAATGGAGTTCTTCATTGAAATACCAGCCTCTTTGAGATTACTGAGCTCACCAGTATGCTTTTTATTCTTAATGACGTACAAAACTGTTGAATTTGGTAATCCTAAGATTTGAGTGATAACTCTTACAGTTTTAATCTTGAATTTCAGCCTCATAATGGCTTCTTTGACTTTCATTGGCACAACCCTGGTCTTCTTGTTGAAAAATGGCAACTACAGGCTCCAAAGATGACCAAAAGCTTATTAGCCAGATAAGCTCTCTTATACCTGCACTAATTAAGCATACCTGATCACTCACAAACACTTGTGAAGCTAAATGTCCCAAATACTATGGTGCCCTGAAATGAGGGGACTATGTCTAAAAGGTCAAACCAAAATGTATACAAATAACCCTGAATAAAATCTGGAATGTGCACTTTAATTACATGTGAATTGTTTGATTACAAAATTAAAACTGTGGAGCAAAGGGGCCAATAAAGGAAAAAAAGTGTCTGTCCTGAACATCATGGAAGGCACTTACACTGAAGCCTTTTTCACATTTCACTTAGCTTTGTATCATTAACAAATTTGATCTCTCATCAAAATTATTGAGTGCTAAAAGCTGGTCATCACTTCACAATCCAAATTTTATAATTTTTTTTTAAATTAAATTTAGAAATACAGCACGGTAAACAGGCCATTTTGGCAAACAAGCCCATGCCACCCAATTAGCCTATAACTCCCAGTAGGTTTCGAAGTAAGTGAGAGGAAACGGGAGCATTCGGGAAAACTCACACAGACATAGGGAGAACATACAAACTCCTTACAGACAGCGCAGGATTCGAAACCCAGTCTGCTTATTCCTCTTTTTGTTTTTGTTCACGAAGAAATCCTCAATCCACATCAGGAAAATATTACAACCATGAACTTTACTAATCTCTTATGTGGTATGTATTAAAGGTCTTTTGAAGATCCAAATGCCCCACACGAACTAGTTTAGGCTTATCTGTTCTGTTAGTTACAATCTCAAAAATATCTGACAGGTTTATTAAATGTTAATTTATTTCAAAAATTCAAATTGGCTGTCAATACTATTTTTACTTTCTTGGTACTCTGTCGCCATTTCCTTAAAAAGAGATTCTAGTATTTTACTTTCCATTGATGTCAAAGCAACAAGTCTATGGTATCACGTTCTATCTCCCTCTCTGTTAGAAATGATTCCAGAGTCCATGATAGTTTGGAAGACAGCTAGTTTATTTACCACCATAACAACGTTCTTCGAATCCATTAATGGCAGGTCATGAGGCCTGAGGGAATTATTAGCTTACAGTCCCATGAAATATTCCAGTGTACTAACTTTGTATTCATGTTAATTTCTTTGAATTTTATGGAATGTAATTAGTTTAAGTCAGGGGTTCCCAACCTGGGGTACATGTACCCCCAGTGGTACATTTGGACTTTTCATTGGGTCTGAGAGAATAACCACTACTGTACAATACATGGTGTTGTAATCTGCAGTCAGATTGGACATTGTTGTGTTTTTTTTTATTCTTAATTTTTAGGGGTACTCAGGAACCTATAAAAATGCCCAGGGGTACAGAGGAACTAAAAGGTTGGGAACCCCTGGTTTAAGTGAATGGGTGAAGACCTGTGTATATAGTGGGAAAATGAGAATTTGTCCATTAGTCATGAAAAATAAAAAAGCATCTTGTCTAAAGGACTGAGTGATGAGGAACTCCTGCATGATTCCTAAAAGGCTGGTATGCAGATACACAGTAAAACTTTTTATTTATTACTAGGAAAGTAGAATACAAATGTAATAAAAAGTTAGTTATTTAGGGTATTGGTGAGGACTATGTCGACAGTATTGTATTGTTTAGAAATAACCTTTAATAAAATCTGGGGTGTGCATTTTAATGACATGTAAATAGTTTAATTACAAATTTAAAACTGTGGAGCACAGGGGCAAATAGAGGGAAGTAAAAGGGTCTTTGTGCCAAATATTATGGAGGGCACTGTATCTTGGCACCATTAGCTTCTCAATCTCCTTCTTTTATTCTGTTTCATCATTTAATATTTGATCTATGGCTGTGGTATCATCAGTGAAATTAGAATGATATTTGACTGTACAATCATGGGAGTAGAAGGAGTATTATAGAGGGCTGAGTAGATATCATTGTGGGATATCGGTGTTGAGTGTGACCATGGAAGAGAATTTTGCTGCCTATCTTCACTGATTGTGGTCTGTTAGACAGGAGGTCAAGTTGTGGGGTGGGGGAGGCCAAGATCCCAAAGTTTGAGGATGTTGGTTTGGGTATATGGAATTGAAGACGAAGCTGTGGACGATGAACAGTAGTGTGACCTGGGTGTCCTTGTCATCCAGGTTGTCCAGGGCCAAGTGCGGGGCTAAGGAATTGGTGTCTGCCGGACATCCGTTTGGGCTAAAGGCCAATTGAAGTGGGTCAAAGTTGGCTGGAAGGCTGAAGTTAATGTAAGCCATGACTGGCATTTCATAACAATTAACATTGGTAAACATCAGAGCCACTGGTCAAAAGTTATTTTGGCACATTATTGTGTTTTTTCTTCAGTACTGGGATGATGGTGGCCCTTCTGAATCAGATGGGAACTTTAGTCTGTTGCAGGGACAAAATTTCTTAATTCTTGAAGTCAAACACATACTTTATAAAAATTAAAACCAAACTTCAATTTTAAACCAAACTTTAATTTACCATATGGAAAGATGTAATAAATATTAAAAAAGAGATTGATAATAAATATTCATTCTTACAGTCGTGAAAAACATTTAGACATAGACATACAGCATGGTAACAGCTCCTTTTGGTCCACGAGCCGATGCCACCCGATTTCATCCAATGGACCTACAACCCCAGTACGTTTTTGAAGGGTGGAAGAAAGCAAGAGTACCAGGGAAAACTCACACTGACACAGGGAGTACATACAAACTCCTTACAGACAGCACTGGATTCAAACCGTAACGCCCTGAAAAATTTTGTGTTTCCATAATGCCTTTTTGTAGGGTCAGAGTAGTTTATGATTTGAGGAGTAAGGTGAAGTTCAAGACCCTGATAGCTGTTGATAAAACTGCTCTTGAACTTTAGAGTTGCTGGACTTAAGGCTTCCCAAAGATAGAACTGTGAAGAGGTTGTGACCAGTATGATGGGGGCCTTTTCTGATGTTGACTGCCTTCTTCAGGTAGAGAGTGAGTGAGAGAGAGAGGGGAGAGAGTGAGGGAGGAAAGAGTGTGAGAGAGAGGGAGGAGGGAAAAAGAGGGAGAGAGAGAGAGGGAGAGTTGTGAGAGAGAGGGGAGAGAGAGAGGACAATAGAGACAGGATGTGAGAGAGAGAGAGAGAGGTGGAATGTCTCTGACTTGGCTTTCAGATGCAAACTATCTTTGAGCTTCATCCATGGTTTCTGATTTGCCTGTATTTTTCTCTTAGTCATACAGTCTTTCACATACTTCCTGATGAATTCAGTCATGCCAGTAGTGCCTACATCAAATTGGGATGCTGAATCTTTGAATGTGGACCACTCATTGTCATCTAAGACTTCTGTGATAATGGACAGGAAGGCTATGCAGTCTTTGATCTTTCTGTCATATATTCAACAAAGAGAGATGCAGCACTAACCTGTCACTATGTTCTGAGTTCTAAGTTCTAACCCTAACCCTAGTTATAAATGATGGGCATGGGCTCATTGACAAGCAAAGTTCCTATCAGTTGAACCTGTCCTTTGTGAAAAAATATTTTTTCAGGTTAACACCCTTGACCAGAAATTTATCAGGCATTGATCAACACAGAATGTCATGTGCATTGGCAAGAAATGGGCACAATGAATTCTGTGGAATGGTTTCCCGAGCAGACTGTCAAAAACATTCTGCAGAACTCAAATAACTCATTGTCAGAATACACCAACAAACATCAAGACCTCACTTGGCTGAAAAAGAGAGAGGACCTCCCCATCAAACCCTTTCACTTGGCATCTCACTTGCAGCTCATGCTGCTTTCTTGATGGCTTTAATGAACATTTGATGGTTGCCCCTTTTTTTTTGGATTGCAGATTTGCAAAAAAAAAAATCTGCAAAATAATGCAAGGCCCTTGTTGACTTCATTTCATGCAGTTTTCCTGACAGGAGATTTACCAAGATAAATTTCAAGTGCTGCAGAAAGATCATCAACTTAACGAAAGTTTGCCTGAAAACTATTGACCTTCCAGTACAATGGGATGTCGACTGGCACATTTCAGGTTATAAGGAGAACATGCTGAGATTTGATGCAGCCAACTCTCAAGCTTTGTGGACAAGGATTGCAGTCGATGATCCAGCCACAACTAGACTCTGAAAAGCCTCTCAAACACTCTTAAGTGGCAACCAAAGAGGCAACATGAACAAAGGCAAGAAAATACTAATACTACAAATGTGGAATGGCTGATAACATTCTAAATATATAGACTAAATGACATTATGCATTTAGGGAAACTATGCACTTTTTTGTGTTTCTTGTATCTATTTTTACAAGTAAATTTTATGACTAAAATCTGTTGAACTTTTTTATTCCAATTTGCACAAGTGCTTACATTGAGTGCAATGAAAGTCATGGACTAATTGTACCTGGTTATACTATTGTAGCCCCCACCTGTTCCATGCCTACTTTTGGGGAAGGCTTAATAAGTTTTTAGCCTATTCAACTTTAGATTAAGTTTACATTGATATCTTGAAAGTAAAATGGTTATTGCTGCTCAAAATTATTGCAATTATTCCTGCAAATTGTCTCTCCTCTTATTTTCAAATCTACTTGCAGAAACTAGAAGTATGAGGCACTCTTCTTCATTATTCCCCGACATACGTCCGAGTTCCGTTCTAACCCACCAGTCGTATCGTGAAAAGGATGTAAATCTGAAGTACGTTAACATGGCATGTAGAAGCCATAAATCAAGTCATTTTCTATTCCAAATCGAGCGTCTTCCTTGGCTTCTTGACAGATCTATCTGCAAGGGATGGGCTTTTCCTCTTGTTCGCCATCTTTGGCAAGCATATGCACTTACTGAATGGCAACTGACCTCTCTCTCATCCTCTCTCTATTGTCCTCTCTCTCTTCTTCCCCCCTCTCTTATCGTATGCACGCAGCCATTATTTTTTTCAGTCGTAGGTCAGGAGGGTAGCAAGTCGGGGAGAGGCTGTAGTATGATGATATGTGGCATTGGTGTGAGTTATCAAGTACTGAAATAAAATTACAATAGAGTGAGATTGAATTTAAAATTATGGTTATCAATAAGTGGTAAAATCTTTTAATTTTTTTTGCAAAATCCTTTAAGATATCATATTGAGTTCTGCAATATTACCCAATGTCCCTCTGAAAGTTAAATTTCAATGGACATTGATTTCAATATGCTTAATGCTTATCTGACATTGTATAAATACCATAATGTATGTGAGGTTAAATATAATTATTTATAAATAATTATTTGGATTTAGAATGGCTCTATGTTCAGTAAAAACGATTTTATGTTGCTGAATTTTATAGAAATACTTGGAATTATTTGGATTATCTTGAGTAAAAGCATTAGAATACTAAAATTTAAAGTTTAATTTGACATCTCTTTAATTAATTTATCATTTGTTTTCAGCAACTGAGTGTGTTTGCCAAGAAAATAATATTTAAAGAAATCATCTTATGCAAAAATCTTTTAATTGCTTAAAATTAGCTCATGAAGTGTCAATAACTATTTGAGGGAGAAAGACTTCAACTGATGTCTGCTTTCTAGATTCTTACAGTTGCAAGACTGTAAGAAAGTCAGCAGGGATATCTGATGTGGACATCTTTGCTCATCCCCATCTTGTTTGCAATCACACATTCCAGCAGGGGTCAGTGGATAATGATGAACAGCAGGAGACTGTTTTTATTTCCTATGCCAGAGTATTGTCATTAATTAGAATGCTCTCATTGTCAATCTGGCTACTAATAACAGCAGAGTGCACAATTGAGGAGTAAATCTGAAGTTGGTCCACTGTGCCTGTTCTATTACCTGTTTTGTTTCTGCAGAATTGTTTAATTTCATTCAGTTTTTCTAGACCACTCTGTTACTTTACAAAGTAATAATAGCTATTTAACTTGACTAATAAAAATAGAAGTATTTTGAATGAAATCTAGCAATAAAGTTTGTAAAAATAGGCAGGATGTTTTTCACAAAAATACATACTGTATCAGCTCAATGTTGATAAGCGTTTCCTTTTTAATGTAATTTTATCTGAATTGAAGAAGATGTCCTTTAAGATTGGCATTTCTTATTATGAATTTGAATTTCTGCTGAATAAATATAGAGAATGGAAATTTCCTCCAGCTATTTATGCTGACAGCTGCTCTAAATAATAATGGCTTTTTTTTTAAAAAGCATATAATTCACCTTTTCAAATACCAAGTCACAAGTTCATTCTTAATGCACAAATAATAGCCACTGTTGTTTTATATGAAGTTTTTTTCTCTTGAAGCTATGAATGTATTTAAATTATTTTTATTCATTCTTTCTTCTGATCTTTGAATCATATAAACCTGTAAACAAATGAATTAAAATGGAACATGCTAACTAGCAGGTAGTGTGGGGGAGTGTAGGGGGGGGAACAGTGTAAATCAGAGTTGAATATTGATGGAAAATAATTATTAAGACTTGTTCGCCTGGATAAAGATATGCGAAAGCCCTCTGGTGAACAGAATAGAGGAAATTGACTGATAATGATTGCCATCTGCAGTAAAAAGCTGCTGTCAGTATTTAAAGACATTTGTTGTTTGATGATATGAGGTATTAAACCATTCCATCATGTGCCATCATAGACTGCAGTAATAGGATGACGAGTTGAAATAACAGAAAACACTGATGCTTCAACTTGGTGAAATGACTCTGGGTTTGACTGCACATTAGTAATGGGTCATTCCTTCTTGAGCTCCACTGCCGCTGCTCTGACAGGGTAGCCCTGATTTCTTCTTGTTCCTGGGAAGATTCAAACGTAATTGGGAAGGTCCGCTTGTTTCCAGGTGAGAAACTGGGGTTTTTTTTAAGCGATACCCATGGAATAATAGCATTGTACTGCTTTCAGGTGCCAGTTTAAAATGTTTCTATTGAAATTAACTGGAATGGAGGTTTATAGAAATCCATTTCAATGTGTTTGGTTTCCCTGGTGATTTCTCTCAGTTGGCTGTCGAGGTTATCCTGCTGTGGAAAATGTGTATATGTATTGCAATATAATTTGCTATTTGTGCTTTGAAGGAGTTATTGTGATTTTTACTGCTCTCATAACTCTTTCCTTAATAGGTGATTATATTGTAGTTTATATTTAGAAAAAAACATAGACTTTTGAAAATCTCTTCGGTAGATCAAACATTGGATTAAAATAATAGGATGGATGCTCTTATGGTCTTTCTGTGCAAAGTGCTGTACGATCATTATAATTCTTAAGACAGTATTTTCATTTGTAATGTTGGATCATTCTGAAGCAGAATGCAGGTATTTTGCAGGCTGATGTATATAACTATCGGAGATGTACCAGGTTCTGATTGTTTTCATATTTCTTTCCCTGTATCCTGACAATGTTTAAAATTACATTACAATATTAGAGCTATAAATCAGTATTTTTGAAAAATTCAGACCCTTACATATACCAAATTTGCATTGTGATAAAAATTCTACTGTAATTATTTTTCATGTAAATGCCAATGAAAACATACATGTTTGAAGTAAACCAGTTAAAGTTGTTTCATTTTTTGCACTGTAATTGCTGTGCAGCTTTTTAATGGAATTGTTCTCGCTGTGTTAATGCATCTTACATACACAGTATTCTAATATAAAGTGCCTAACAATTTTTTAGAAGATGTTTCATGTATATTCAACATTTTATTGACAAATATGCATCTGGACAATTGCAATATTGAAGTCATTTAACTTTGCAGCTACAACATGCCTGTTGTAGGTCTGTATGAAGCTATTAACAATAGAACCATATGAAATAAGTTTGTTGGAAATGCATTCGTCCATCAAAAAGTGAAGATAATGAATTCCATAAATAGTGTTTAAACTACAATGCTTCCTGTTGTAGATGTGCATGGTGGGGAAGGGGTGATCCGGAGCAATAGAGAGAGTCTTAATATTTTTGCAATTTTACAGCAAATAAGCCTGATATTGAATGTATTGTAAAATAAAATTATGATTCCAGATATTTTATGTTTTTTTTTCTTTCTCTGCTTCACATTCCCAATGAAGAGTACAGCCGTTTTGAGGCAAAAATCCATGACCTGCGGGAGCAGATGCTAAATCACAGTATGAGTTCTGGGTCTGGCTCCCTAAGAACCAACCAGAAACGCTCGTTATATGTCAGGTAAGTACAATTATTTACCACTATTTCAATTTGCAGCTATTTATTACATTAGTGTATCATGTGTATATTTTTATATACTCCTGAAATTAAATTGGATCTTGACTAAAAGGGGCAGAGTGTCAATGTGGAGCAAACTGCACATACCTAATGCAGCCAAGATTAGAACCATGAATTTGGCAAAGCCACATTGCCTTATTCACTGCAAGATTAAGTCATAGTTATGTCCCCAATCATTGTTTGGAAGCTGGTCAAAATCTTTAGCTGATTTTGGGGTGTCAACGATGACAATCTGAGGTGAAATGAGCAGAGAGCAGCAGCAACTAATAAGAACTTGTTTGTAGTTCATAATGAGAAATGTAGGTGAAGTTCAAACTTGCCTTCCATGAGCATCTTTAACATTTCACTTTTACCAAGGAAAAGGGCATGGATAGTGACAGGGAGAATGCTTATGCATTTGGGCATTTTGAGGTCAAGAAAGAAGTGGTATTGGGTCTTTTTGGAAGTTACTGAGATGGATGATTCTGGGCCTGATGCTATTTATCCAAGGTTATTGAAAGAGATAAGTTAAGAGATTGCTGGGGCCTTGACAAAGATCTTTGCATTCTCACTACCAATCAGAGAACTCCCAGAGAATTGGAGATGGCTAATGTTATACCTTTGTTCAAAAGGGGAAAAAAGATGATCCAGGACATTGTAGACCAGTAAGCCTCACATCAGTGGTAGAGAAAATAGTAGAAAGCACACTTAAGGATATGAAGTACGTCATTATGGCTTTGTGAGAGGCAGGTCCCCATAGTTGTCTCACACTGGACAGCATGAATTAAAGGTGAAGGAGAGGAAGTTTAAGAATATTTTATTCAGTGTAGTACATGCTTAGAAAAAGCAGCCAGGAGTACTGGTGGAAGTATATATAATAGTAGTATTTAAGAGGCTTCTAGATAGACACATGAACATGAAGAGAATGGAGGGATTAGGTGCACGCAACAAATTTTAGTTTGATTTGGTCATCATGTTTGGCACAGACATATTGATCGAAGGGCCTGTCCTATGCTCTGCTGATCTGTGGTCTATGTCTGCTCTGAATCTAAAGCAATTGACTGAAAAAACAAGTTGGAGGAGCATTTGTCAATAAGGCAGGTGTGCACCACTTGCAAAGAGAATATGCATTAACGTGATCTTTTCTATTCAACATGTGCAGACCCATTTTGCACAAGGGAAACTGGGTATTGTAATCCAATTCCCATGACACAACTTTATAAAATTAATTTGGATCATGCTTAGCCCCTAATTGGAAAACCATGTCTTAGAATACTATTTCCGCTGATGAAGCAACGGTCTTGTGTGATTTGGGGCTATCTAGTCACCTTTGAATCAGCATGTGGGGTTCTGAGCAATGATCATGAAAACCCTTGCCTTCATTATTAGATCTAACGTGACACTAACTGCCAGCTCAACCCAAAGCCTTCCTATTGCCATTTATTAAAGAAGAACATAAGCATCTGCAAACTTGAAAACAATGTTAATTACTGAATCTGAGCTCCTTTACATTCAGTGATATATTGTATATCTGCATATTTTCTATAATTAGCTCCACCACTGGGTGGTGATATGAGAGGTGCCATAGATCTTCTTGTTACTCACTTCTTGCTGTTGGCTGTGAATTTTGTTAAGTATAATCAGGCTGTGCTTCTTGGCAGAATTGTATGTGTAATGTACTCTTAATATCAAAATCTGTGCTTTATGAAGAGCAAACTTCTGTCCAAGCTTTTGAAGGGAGAACAAATTACAGGAGTGCTGTTTGTCTCTTTCTCAATTGTGTTTTCCATCTCTCGGCTTGTGCTTTTGTGCATAATTTAATTAATCTTCTTTCTGATGTGAATTTAAGTATTATACAGAAATAGATAGCATAAATAGCTTTTATCTATCCAGATACTTAGGAATTTGCTAAAATAAAAGTGTTCTTCTTAATGCAAAAAAAATGTGCGAGTCTTCTTAATGAAGAATATGAGTGAGTCATATTGTTATGTACTTTGAGTTGTTGATTGTATAGTGAATGTCAGTAGAACCTGGAAGAAAATTCTTCGTCTCCCATAGTCATTCAGAAGCAGCAAGTAGAAAATGTCATGAGTAAAGAAAATAAATTTAAAATGCGGAAACAACTGTGAATAAATAATAAATCAAAATTTGTGTATGATTATTTCACTTTATTCTTGGAAACAGTTGTCAATCCTTTATTTTCACTTGGGTATAAGAATTTTTGTGAGCTGTTTTCTTTGCCTCATTCTTTGTGGTGCAGGAAGAGAAGGTCAGGGAGTATGAGACAATGAAATATCTTTTCCTACTGCTTCACATATGCCAGCTATGATTTTTTTGTGTCAGTACTTGGTGGTAAATTCAATTCAGACCAAGCCTTTCACACAAACGTGCTTCAACCTATCTCTGTCTGATTATGTAAGTGGATTCTGCTGCTTTTACTAATGCAGTATTCATACTGGGACAGCAGTTTTTCTATTACAGTTTGCAGTGATCAGAATCATGTCCAGGAACAGCAATACAATGTGTAAAAGACACCAAAAAAGGTAGAAATGGATTTAAAATAAAGGGCAGAAGGGAGGTGGTGGTGGGGGGGGGGGGGGGGGGGGGAATAGATGACAGTGGAAAACTCAAGTTTATAGAAAAATAGAAATGAAATTGAAGATATGGTGCCATAAAGAGGAAATGATGAACATGAATTGCAATGGAGAAAAAAAGGACAAAATCTGGGTGCAGAAATTCTGATGACTTGGACAAAGTTAGACATTATACTTTAGAGTTCCAATGGAGAATGATAGCTAGCACTAACTGAAAGGGAAAATGTCTGCATGTTGTATAAGGAAGATAAAGGGGTGCCAACTTAAACTTCAGGAATAAATGGAGCTAAATTGAAATAGGGATTTGTTGGGAGGAAAAATATGCCAATTTCACCTGAAGGTGAAAACTCTATTCTGGCTTAAATAAAGTTGGACACAGAAGAAGATGTGGGAGACTTTGCAGGAGATTTTTAAAAATGATTCTCTAAAGAAGTGGGAGCTGGGTTCCATAATATCTCTTTGAATTGCATAAAGAACATATAACATACTTCTGTATTGAAATGAGATTTCAATATAGGATGGTGATAGTTCAACTTACTTCTCAGGAATGAATGGCTTGGTTTGCTTGTTAAACATTCAAATGTCAATTTATTGTTCTTTACTTTTGAGTTAAATATCTACCAAATGTAAACTATAGAAGTGCAAAGAATTAATTTATTTCTAATGCAAAATGTACATTTTTCCAGAGAAACATGGCTATTGAATTCTATAAAATACTCTGCAAAGATTACAGATTTCCTGCATTAGCTAGTCATTATTTTTTTCATATGACTGAAAGAACATTGAATGCAGCTACATCTTACATTATGGAAGCTAAAGGAACTATTTATGTTGGCTTACAATCAAAATCTGTTTTTGCTTGAATTCCATAAAAACGTTTTTATTGGTTTATCTGTTGCTCATGTTCCACTATACCTGAATACAAAGAATTCTAATGTTTACATATTGTTGAGAAACAAAAGCATAATTTCTTGGCTAACATTTTTTTTAATTCCTCTTCCAATTGATTTAAGTTGGAAATCCTTGTGATCTTCATGTGAGGTAAAAAAAATGTATTCAGAAAGGTTGGGTTAAACCTAAGTTGAATCTCTCACTGACATCATGTTATAGTTGATCAAATCTAAATCAGTGGATAAAATATTGCTGATACTTTGAATTTATCTGATACATTAAACAGTATTTCAGAATGCTTTTTTGAGATTTGGGAGTTGAATGGCACGGTTAGCATAGCGGTTAGTGCCAGCTACCGTGGTTCAAATCTGGCACACTCCGTAAGAAGTTTGTATGTTTTCCCTGTGTGTGCATGGGTTTCCTTCAGGTACTCAAGTTTCCTCCCACCATTCAAAAAAATGCACTGGGGTTGTAGGTTAATTGGTTGTAATTGGGTAGCACAGACTCGTCTGTTACCGTGCTGTATGTCTAAATGAAACAAAATGTATGCTAGATGATGTCAAATTTCATCTCACCACTGTGATGTGGAGTTAAATAATGTGAACTACAATATTGATTAATGATCTTGAATTAATTTCAACTAAAAGTGCTGTCAGTTGAAGAATCCTCAAAAGCAGAGTTAACCTTCTTAATTTTGATATCATTTGAAATATACTTCAACTAACATCTGATTTCATTCGATTAGGAAATAAGAAAACTAACTCCTTTATTTAAAATGGAGGGAGACGACATGCAAAGTCTTCAAACCAGCTAACTTGACATCTATAGTATAGAAAATGTTAGAAGCTTTTTCTAAAGATGTAATAGCAGAGCACTCAGAATAATTCAAGTTAATCAAGCAAAGTCAACATAGTTTTGTAAGAGGGAAATCAGGTTTGATCAATTTATTGTTCTTTGATGAAGTAACATGCGCTTTAGATATAGCAGAGCCAGAGAATTACTATACTTGTATTTCCAGGAGACATTTTATGAGTTCTACATAAAAAGATTTTGCAGAAAATTTTAAAAGAAACTCATGGTGTAGAAGGTAACACATCTGCATGGACGGACTTAAAAGTTCTTTATCTGGTACGCAGTATTAAATAAATGTGTTCTGCCTGGATCAATATTGGGTCCCAACATTTTACAAGTTACATAAATAACTTGGATGAGGAGACCAAAGAAACAGGTGAAGTCCTGAAGGAAGAAAATATCAATAATTCAGGCAACTCTTGGCTGGTGAGCTTCGCATCAGTGATAGGGATGCTATTGGAGAAGAGACTTAACATTAGGGAAAACATGGCCAGATTAGGGACTTCCGGCATGGCTCTTTGAAGAACTGGTTTGAGTTTTTCAAGGAGGTGATGAAGGTAGGACAGTAAATTTGTCTTCATGGACTTTATAAGATATTTGACAAGGTCCTTCATAGTAGGCTGATCTCGAAGGTAATGATGCATGGGATCCATGGTAAATTGATAGTTTAGATCCAGAACTGCCTTGCCCACAAAAGAAAGAGGGTAGTCTTCTTCTAGCTGGAGGTCAGTGACCAAAGGTATTTCACTCAGATCAATGCTATGAACCCTGTTCATGATATGTATGTAAATGACTTGGATGAAAAAGTAGATGGATGGATTAGTAAGTTTGTAGATGTCACAAAGATTGAAGGAGTCATGGACAGTGCAGAAGGTCACCAAAGGAACCAGCAAGCTATCAATTGGTTACAGAAATGGGAAAAGAAATGGCAGAGTATAATCTGAGCAAGAACATTTTGCACTTTGGGAGGTCAAAAGCAAGGGGAAAGTACACAGCTAATAAGAAGACCCTTAACAGCATTAATGTATAGAAGAATCTAGAAGTCCAATTCCATAACTTCCTGCAAGTGGCCACAGAAGTAGATAGGGTGGTAAAGGAGGACAAGGATTTGAGAATAAGAGTAAGGAAATCATATTGCAGCTACATCAAACTTTGGTTTGGCTGCACTTGGGCAATACTGTGGGCAATTCTGGTTATCCCATTACAGGAAGGATGTGAGGCCTTTAGAAGAGTACAGAAGAAATTTGCTGTGGTGAATCTATGTTGAGTTGTCAGTCTCTCACTGTCACTTAGTCTACTTTACTGGCATTGGACGTGTATTATCTCTACCACTAAAGACACTCCCCTTGGGTATAACTGTGTATGCACCCATTGTCTTACATTATTGTACCACTAGTTTCTGCTGATAAAAGCCATGATTACTGGTTAACTACACAGGCTTCGTCTTCTTCATTAATTGGCACTTCATTTGCCAGGATG
Organism: Narcine bancroftii; assembly: GCF_036971445.1. Taxonomy (NCBI): domain Eukaryota; kingdom Metazoa; phylum Chordata; class Chondrichthyes; order Torpediniformes; family Narcinidae; genus Narcine; species Narcine bancroftii. Next base: position 156,654,641 of record NC_091475.1, read on the forward strand.
TTTTTTTTTGTCTGAACTATAGGAGATGAGCTAGTAGGATGCTAGAAGTTTGGTGAATGTAGGTTGTTTTCTCTGGAACAGTGAAGGCTGAGAGAATACTTGGTAGGAGTTTATAAAATTATGAGAGAATAGGGTAGAGAGTCAGAATCTTTTTCCAAGAGTAAAACCATCAAATACTGGAGGGCATGCATTTAAGGAGAGAAGGGGAAAGTTTAAAGGAAATCTTCAGGCCAAGCATTCTGCACAGATGCAAAGAATGGACTGGCATGTGTGGTGGTGGAAGCTTAAACAATGAATAGTATGATTTATAATTTGCTGATGCCACAGGTAGGAAAGTAATTTACATAAGGAACTACTAAGAAATATTTGAATGACTAAAGATGTAGCAAATTGTGCATTTTAGAAATAGAGGTAAATGATTTAAATGGTGAGAGATTGTAGAATTCTGAGTTGCAGAGGAATGTGTATGTGCAAATTCCTAGAATTAAAATGCAGACGTACCAAGTAGTTAGGAAAGTTAAAACAATATTATTGATTATTACCAGGGAAATGTAATTCCTAATATTTGTTGTTATTGCTACAGTATTTGTTTCCTTATTTAAGTAAAGATGTAAATGTTTTGGAAGTAGTTCAGAGAAGCTTTACTAAGACCAATGCCTACAGCAGGTCTGTTGTGTATTGAGGAAAGTTGGACACGTTAGGGTTTGGCTACATCATTAAAGAATTTCAGTGCATAATTATGTTACTTATGTTTATGATAATAAACATTATTGTTATCATCATGTTTTCTACTGAATTTAGAAGAGTGAGAGATGACAACTATGATTCTGAAAAGGCTTGATAGGGTGAAGAGAATGCTTCCTTGTGGGAGAATATAGAAGTAAGGAGACATTGTTCAAAAATAAGGGTTTATCCATTTATAGTTAGACAAAGAGGGTTGTAAGTCTTTTGCTTTGTGAGAGGCAGGTCGTGTCTTACAATTTTAAGTGAATTTTTTAAAGAGGTGATAAAGATGGTTGATGAGGGTAAGGTAGTAGATGTTGTCTACATGGACTTTAGTAAGGCGTTTGATAAAAGTCCTTCACTATTTTTAAGACAAGAACAGATGGATTCTTTTAAATGAAAAGCTACTGGAGGCAGGCTTGAATGCAGAGTTGGGTTTACAGTCAGATACACAGATGTGTGGCATGGTAGCACAACATTATTACAGTGGCGGAGACCTATGTTTGAATCTGATGCTATCTGTAAGAAGTTATTACGCTCTCCCCATGACATGTATAGGTCTTCTCTGGATGCTCCAAAAGTGTAGAGGGTTGGTAAATTAATTGAGAATTATTGGGTGGCACAGGTTTCTTGGGTCAGAAGGTTCTACCACTCTGTATCATTTTTTTTAAATTAGAAAATGGTGAAACATAGAGGGGAGGAGCAGGTGACCCTATTTCTCCTCTTAATTTATATATTCATTGTGTACAATATTCCCAAGATCTGTCAATTTCAGAGTTGTCTCCCCTAGCTAATTATCTGAACAAACAATCTGGTCTGTTTTTGCTGGTATTCTGACTTATTGGCTCCTGGTTTGTTATGAAAGGATACTATTTTTCTTTTAAACCTCAGTTTAAAATTGTTGACATTTCCTTATTAATAGTAACAAAAACTAGAGAATGTAAACCTGAGAATGAGTCACTTCAAGGAAATGATGCAAATGATGAGGAAAGCTGCAAAATACTGTGCCTCACATGGCCAATTTGTAAGATGTCATTTTCAAGCTTCTTGCTTCCAGTGTCAATCTGTCCCCTGAGAAAATTTGGAAGAGTGGCCAGCAATACTTTAGTGGGCATTTTAAATTACTAGGACGACCTCTTCAAACAATTGCCATCATTATAAATATTCAAAAACTGCTATTGCATTCGGAATACCAGAATGGTTAAAAAAAGATAATAGTATAGTATCTGTCTCAAAATTCTAGTTTGAAAGACAATTTTTCTTACAAGTATTGGTCTTGATTCTGTGGTCAAAGACAAAGCAATAGCTCTAAAGAAACTAGTCCACAAAGACCAAGTAAAATCTATGGTATGGGCTTCCCCTTTACCAATGTTGAATATTGTCAGATGTTGATTTTAGAAAGGAGATGATATCATTGTTATTAGCTGAGCTCTGGTCCCGTTGAAAACTCTTACCAACCACAATAGGTAAGCCAAAGACACAACTTTTCATTCACTGAACCTGAGGTAAAGATTGAAGCAGGTTGACAAGATCAAGGCAGCTGATGAAATACAAACAAATTATTAAAAAGAATAAAGAAAATGCTTTTTTAAAAAGTCCACAGAATTTTGAAATAAAATTAAAAGGGAATAATCATCAACAAAAAAACTGATTATGAATGAGCTAGAGAGATTACTGAATAATTATTGGTTCCCATTGGATATTTTATTGCTATATTTGTTCATAAATATCGGCCGATATAAAAAATTTCATTGATTTCTTCAAAATTAAGCAGAAGATGCTTTTAAAGAAATTGATCCTGAGAAGAAAGGGAACTATTGACAGCAACACCTGGATCTTTATGTTTAACTATACAAGTGTATTCTCCAAAAATTGCAACACATTTTGTTTTGTAATAATGGCAGCCACTGACAATTTCATCACTGGTACCTTTGCAAAAACATAGGTTATTAGAATTTAATCAATAGAAGGAAAGGCAAACTGTGAAAAAATAGATATGAATGAGGAATAGGAGCAGATACATTGAGTTGGATGGTTATCGATCTATCAAAGTATGTTATGTTGTATAAACTTTATATGCAAATATATAGGGCTGATATTTGCCCCTGTCTAAACCTGCTGGAAAAACCAGCCTAATTCTTGGTGGCAAGTCCCTGTGCAGCAGGAGGGATTTTCATGATGTATAAGGCATTATACACTGGTGGAGGTAAATACGACCCACCTAATATCAATACCTTCAATGTTTCTACAAGTCAGAAACATTGAAAAACAACTCAAGTTAGGGCATCTCTTCAATGACTTTAAACATTAACCAAATTTAAGCAATAGAAAAAAAATCACTCCTGTAAAACTAAAACAAAATCAATTGAAATAATTAAAATAATCTATTTTGCAATTTTGGAATTGGCACATTTGCACAGAAAAGATAAAGCGATTGTTACTTATGTGGAACAATGTCAGTAAATGTCAGCAATGCATTTCTACCATGATGTAGTACAGTAGTAAAACTTCAGTCAAAAATGATCTTTTTCCTTGCATGTATCTGTAACATCATTGCACATGGTGATCAGTATGATTTCTTATCTATTGTTGTGAGGGTGCACTTTATCACTGGTAACTTCCAAAAGATGGAGCAGAATTTGGCCCCTTAGCCCTTTGCACCTCTTCAGTTTAATCTTTTACTGGAGTGCCACCTGTAACATGCCCTTCAAACTCAGTGATTTAGTCTCCATAATCCTTCTTAGGTGAAGAATTGCAAGAATTCACTTCATCCTGGATGAATAAATCTCTTATAATTTCAATGCTGATTGGTTGGATTGTATTCCCTTGTTTTTGAAATCCCAGGTGGGAGGGTGTAATCCCTTTATCTGTCCATCAACTCCCTTTATCTGTCCATCAACCCCCATTCCAATGTTAAAAGTTGCAATGGAATCAACACTCTTTGTTCTAAATTCTAGTCAAGGAATCTCTCATGAATAGACGATTCTTTGATCCTAAATTCCAATCTGGTGAACTTTCATCAGAATCCCCCTACCATGAGTATAATATTTGTTAGGTAAGAAAACCAAACCTGTAAAAGATATTCCAGGTACAGCGTCACTGGAGCTGTTTATTACTGTAGTGGTACATACTCAAATCTGGCATTCCAATGATCTTGCAGTGAAGTCAAATGTAACATTTGTTTCAGCTTAAAATTATCTGCTGGAGGAACACAGTAGAGTCAGACAGCATCAGTGGGAGAAAAAAATTAATGGTCTATATATCAGGTCAGAAACTTTCATCAAAACTGAATTTGCTTTTCCAGTCACTTACTGCGTATTGACGTAGTCTGCTTAACATCTCCCCCGCAGGACAATGCAGCCGTCCTAGGAATCAATCTTGGGAGTCTTAACACATTCTCTCTATTGTAGTTATTTTTACTTGCATCGGAAAATCATACACTATTTCATGATACTCTCACAAGCTTTCTATCGTCAATAATTTGGCCTTTCCTTGATCCATTTGGGCATTGACTTGCTTATGCTGAAAGCCAGGTGTTTATTTGTTACTATAGTTTTATGGAAAATGTGGCTTAATAATGGTGAAGTATATCAGAAATACATGACTAGTCCGTGAAACCTGCCTACCTAGTATATTTGTGACATTATGTTCTGTTCACTCACTGCCAAGAACTCAAAGCGTACTTTTAATCTGATTCTCATGCTGTTTTAACACTGAACCAGATCTTTCCTTTTTTATTATAATTGGTCTGATTGTAATTGGCCTCTGGGCTTCTTTGATTCTTTTTATTAGTCCTCCCACTCATAAAGTGATATTACTGGAAGCAGAACGGCACTTGTGTGTGCTTTTGTTACTATGACCTCAGTACATTTACAATTTAAGAACGGTGTGTGCTTCATGTGGGTCTCTTTGTGTTACTCTGTCTGACAAAGCATCTTCAACTTGGTCTGTTTTGTTTTGACTTTTTATTTGGGATAGAACAGTTCAAGGTGGATGAGTAGCAAGGAGATGAAGCATCAGCCTCAGGGGAGGGGTGCTGCCTGAGCCGAGGACTTCTGTTATACCTTCTCGAGAGAGAGAGCAATTTTTGTCCTTTCCAATTTAGAGAAGTGACCACTGACACTCCTGAAGCTGGCAATCTTTCCACGTCTAACATGTTTGATTGGCGATATCCTGGTATTTCTAGAGAACCAATTTCTTGCATCCCTTCCCCTTTTATAAGACCAAGAGAAATTTCTGAGAAATTTGTTCCGGCTTCCTACTCCTTTCAGATTTCCTTTTAATATTTTCAAAATAAAAACAAGGGATGTAATCTCATTTTTAGAGATCTATCTCCACTGAAATAGGCTTCCGACTAATCGGCTTGAAATTGTGACTGGAAAGCAGGAAGGTTTTCTGTTGGATTAGCTAATTTAATAAGAAGCTATATGTGGTAGGATTATAATGAATCTCTAGAGGAAAGCATGTCAAATTTAAATTGGAGTGAAAGTTGACTGCAACTAAAGTTAACTTACTAAAAATGGCAGAAACATGAAAATTGAATATAAAATATTGTGTCCAGTCTTTGGTCTTTACTCCAGATCATGAAAGTAAATAAGAATTAGCTTCATGCCTATCAGATAGGATCAAATAATCCTTGATTGCTCCAAGTTGTCCCCATCCATGAGTGATTGCTTAACTGTGTAAAAAGGTGAGTTTAGAGTGGACTACCTTCTGTCAGCTTCTCTTGCTTTTCCTATGATCATTTTGTCCTTGAAGAAAATTGTAAATAATGTATCTCAACAAATATTCAGTCTTTCACAAAAATGAATCTGGTGGGCACGATGGCAGGTACCTACATTTACTTGAAAGTTCACTGCATCAGACCTGCTATATAGTATCATTGGTGCCCTGGACTTTGCCCTTTGAAATCTATTCTGCTGAGTACCACTCAGTGCCTTTTATGTTAAATATGAAGAGTTGTCAAAAAAGTGTTTTAGAGTGAGAATGAAGATAGGAATGTATAAGTAATATTTTAAATACCATTAGATCATAAGAATCAGATACAATTATGTTGATTTAGAGGCTTTCAATCAGGCAATTAAGTAGGCAAGGCATTCCGATCAAATACAGGCAAAGGAGATTAGAGTCGATGGGTGAAAGAATGAGCATGAACATGGTGGGCTAAAAGGGCCATTTCTATGCTGTACACTGCAGTGACCATATAAGTCTTGATGCAATTTTTAGATATTCCACCTATTGTCAAATATAGATTCCCTTTTAATTTTTAAACAGTTTTTAAAAATTTAGATATACTGTACAGCACGGTAACAGGCCATTTCAGCCCACGAGTTCATGCCACCCAATTTATACCCAATTAACCTATGTAGATGGTGGGAGGTAACCAGAGCCCCCAGGGAAAACCCACATAGACACGGGGAGAGCATACAAACTCTTCATTGACAGCGTGAGATTCAAAGCCCGATCCTGATCACTGGAGCTGTAAAGGCATTGCGCTAACCACTACGCCAACTGTGCCACAACCAACATCCTATTAAAAGGATGTTATTAAGGTTGAAGGTTCCTTTTATTGTCACATAATAATACATTAAAAATGTGATATACTTCAACTTTTATCTGCCATAAGGCAAATAACTGTGTAATGCCTTGAGCATTGCCCGGTGCCCCTAGTAATAGGAGAAAGAGAAGCAAAAGAGAGTCCCATCAGAAGCTTTGGGTATCTGTGGATTTGCTTCTAGTGCTCCCGCTGCCTCTGCGGCCACAGACTCCACTTCAAACCGTCAGCAACCAGAGCTCCAGATCCAAACTTCCAATATGATCAGGAAGCCTTCAGTGCCTCAGGCACTTCAGGAGTCCTTCTTACCCTTTGCACCTTCTTGAATCCTGGTTCCAATATCTGGTTCCCATAAGCCAGTTCCAGGAGCCTGCAGCCTGTGTGGGTCGTTTCAGCTGCAAATCGCGAGCAGCCCATAAGCTGTTTGAGTCCTTAAACTGCTGAGGCGCTCACTGGCCTGCTGCATAGTCACCATCTCCTATGCTTCTACTTCTCAATCGTGGGGGTGGTGGTGTTCTTCCCAATTCTATTCCTGTCCACCGGTCTGCTGCTTCCCAGAGTCTGCAACACCTTGTGGTGTGATGCCCAACACAGGCACCCCCATCTTGGGCACAAACCCCATGGTTAAAAAAATGTCGGCTACTTAATCATGCATTAAAGCATGTATGGAACTGACAGTATTACGACCAAGCAGTAGGACCTTGCAAAGCTGCACTTGTCTTCGCTCTCCACTCTCCTAGGTCTGCACCAACAGCAGCACTGCCATATTTTTATCAAGTAAAATCAACTTAGTTGTATGAAAGTAAGCACGTTTAACAAATGTAGTGAAGTTCTTTGAAAATGTTACACAGAAGGTGGGTAAAGTAACAAGATCAAGCATCATTTATTGTACACAAAATACACAATATTTGTTTTCCTTTTTTACCCTGTAAAGGTACACAAGGAGGTGCCAATAGTCCATTGCCCTTATCAAGATAAGAAGGAAAAGCAAAAGGGAGTCCTTTAAGAGACATTGAGTGTCAGTGGACCCTGCTATGCATAGTCACATGGCCTCTTGTCCATTCCAGCAGTGAACCTAGACTTGAAGCATCCCATTTACCCACCACACCCCTAGTTCCAAACCTCTGATGTGATTAAGCTGTCAGCACCCGAGGCTCTTTAGGAGTCCTGCTTGCCATTGACTCCCACTCCTGCTACCTGGTTTTCAGAACCCAGTCGCCAGCAACCCACAGACCAGCGTGAGTCCTTTGGCTGCTGAGCCACACGCTGCTCTTCTGCTGTGATGCCCTTCCCTGTAGAGTCTGCTCCCAGGCTCCTGTTTGTTGACATGGTGTGTTCTCCCGCTCTGGGATCTGTAACACTCTGCTGCTCCTTCTAAGCCCACAATCATCATAGTCTGGACTGTCAAGCGTGGGCATTTCCATCTTGGGCATGAACGCCCAGGTTCTTCAATGTAAAAATACTGCCAGCTTAATTTTTCAGGCAATTTAAATATATGGAGCCATAAGGCATTGAAGGATGTCTTTTCCACTCCTCCCGCTCTTCCCAGGTTTGTACTAGCAACAGCACTGCCGTTACGGCAACTATAGCAGCACCGCTATCTTGATTATATGTGATATATTTTCAGAGAGCATTCAATAAGTTTTCACATAAAGCATGACTGCACAAGCAAGAGATCATGACATTGGGTGAAGGATTAGATAGCAGAAACAGAGAGTTGAGATAATTGAATCATTTTCAGATTGGCAAGCTGTAACTTGTGGAGTATTACAGACCTCAACTACCTGCATTCTGTATGAATAACTTAGAAGAAGGGACTGGATGTACTGTGGCCAAATCTGCTAGATACTGTAGATGGGTGAAGCCAAGAAGTGGAAAGGTTAAGTGTTAGGAGTTGTCCGTCAGGTAGGTGGGAAGAGGGTTGGAGGGGAAACATAAAGTTATGCAGTTGTTGACTTTGGCAGGAAGAATAGATGAAAAAAAAATGGAAAGAAGCCACAAAATGATGCTGAAGTGAGGCATTTGGATGTCCTTGTACATGAAACATTGGAAATGCAGGCAATTAGAAAGGCAAATGGAATATTGACCTTTATTGCAAAGGGGATGAAGTATAAAAGTAGGGAAGCTTGTATGCTGCTTTGTTCTTGTTCAAAGAGAGATATTCTTACATAATGAGCAGTTCAAAGTTTTGCTTTGATTAATTCCCAGGCTAAAGAGATTGACTTATAAGGATCTTGTTGGAGTTTTGAAGAAAAAAGATTCTGAGAGGCCTTAGCATACCAAGAATATTCCTCTTGCAGTGGAATCTCAAATGAGAGAAAATAATTTCAGAATAAAGTGTTGCCTATTTAAGACAGAGGTGAGGAGAAATGTCTTCTCTTAAAGGATCATTAAGTGTGGAGGTGATTCGATGAATATATTAGTAGCTGAGAAGTCTCAATCACTGAATTCAAAGCCAAGATAGACAGATTTTTGTTCAACAGGGGAGTCAAAAATTGTAGAGTTTAGGTGGGCAACCAGAGATGAGGCCAACTGATCAACCTTGATCTTGTTAACTAGAAGCTCAGGGGATCGAATGTCATACTCCTCTTACATGGCACAAACACAGAGTTGTTTACTAATCGGCCTTTGCAATCCTCCACAGAAATAAACAAAATGTTCCAGAATGTCTGTCTCTCTCATCACCACTGCAATATTTAACTATTCATTAATCTCAACCTCAGGTTGTGTCACCTCATTTCTTTCAAGCAATAATAAACATGTTGTATTTTTAGTTTCTTCAGATTTTCAGTGAATAGAATTCCAGGGAAGATTTTACTTTTTTTAAAGTGGTGTATCTTCATTACTGCTCAGCTCTGCTCTCCTTGCACACCCACCCCAACCACCCCAGCTCCATCTGCTCACCCGTATCAATGTGCATTGATTAAAATGTTCGTCCGCAGAGTTTCTTTCTGAGGATGAGAATCCACAGAATAAGAAGAGCAGGGATTATAGATGTGAAAACAGAAAATGCTGAAGTAGCTCAGCAGGTCAGGCAGTACCTGTGGGAAGAAAAACAAATGTGTTGTATTGATGCACTTTCGTCAAAACAGCTGACCCTTCATCGGAACAGATCCTTCCATGGTTCCGATGAAGCATTTTTGACCTGACCAACTGAGTGTAATTCCAGCATTTTATTTTTGTGTAATTTCACACTTGCAACATCTGCAGTTTTTCAAGTTTTATTTGCTGTGGGCAGCAGGTACAGCCAGTTGTGTACTACAAGGGGATGTTTTATGATTTGTAACTCCCAACATGATTCTGAAATATTAGCAAATTCTAATTACCAAATAAATTACCAAATTCTAATTACCAAATAAATATTTTGTCCATGCAATGACTAAATTAACGGTATTATACAAACTTTGTCAAATCCAAATCTCCTCGATGAAAGCTGTCCGTGTTCCAAAAGTAGAGATGACCTCCATTTTCTCCTTGAACTCCCACCTCTCCAACCATTTTAAACCATTTTCAGAGCCTCATTTTCCTACTTTCTCCACTACCATGCCAATAAATGGAGAAAGGTCAATGACCTTGTGGTCACTAAATTGAGATCATCCCATCAACTTCCTCTGTGAGTCTCTTCCTTTTCTTGATCTGCTGAGCTTGACTTACCATAAGGTTGCTACCCTGACTTGCCCCAAAATATATTTATTTCATGCTCTCCATTTCCCTCTTCTGAATGAACTGTTCTTGCTTATGCCTGTTGACCCTACAGACTGATTCCCACCTAGCTGCTGATCATCTCTTGCCCCAGTATTAACATCATTGCCTTTCAGTTCTTGCAAACTATTCTCTTCAAGCCAATGTATTTTTTTTCCTCATCAGATCCCTTGAGTGCTCTGTGACTTCCCAAAGTTATGTTCCTTTTCCCACTGTTCCATGTTGGAATCTCCTCAACCAGGTTTCTCCCCCTGTCATGGCAGATAAGAACTCTTTTTCAAAATCATGTCTTACATTTCATGATTTTTAGAGACAATAGTACACTATTTTCCCAGTTTTTTCTTCTTTCTGCAACTTTTGAACTAGTTGTCAAAAGAATCCTCCTCCATTGCCTCTCCACAATTGTTGGTAGATGGGGTCCCTGTTTACGCAACCAGCCATAATCAGAGAATCCCTTGCAGTGGTTTCTCTTCCTCCTGCTGCACATTACATTTTGGAGCCCTCAAGGATTGACTCTTGTCCTTTGCTACTTGTAACTAAAGGCTTCAGTTGGCTATATCAGAAAATTCAATGTCTGCTCACGACACCCAACTCTACCTCTCTACCACTTCTCTAATCTGCTCTATTGCTTCCTATTTTATAAGATGTTTGTCGAACACTTATTCTTGAAAGTATTCCATTGGACAGAAGATGCAAGAGTTTGAAAACTCGAACCTTCAGATTTAAGGTTCGTTTCCTTCGAGACCTCTCAATGGAAAAAGGTGATTACCGTGATCCCTGCCCCTAGACCCCTCAGTAGGAGAAACATTCTCTCTGCATTAAGCCTGTCCATGCTTTAAGAATCGTGTACGTTTTGATTAGATCCTTTCTCATTTTTCTGAACTCTTTTAAAAAAAACAGTCCCTGTCTATTGAATCTCTTCTCATGCAATAAACCTGCCATCCTTGAAACCTGTCTAGTAAATCTTCCCTGCATCTCCTCCATGGTAAGTACATCCTTTCTTTGGGAAGAAGTTGTTGACCTTCAGTAACCTTTGTACAAGAGCACTATGTATGTCCATTTCAATGTTAATATTATCTAAATCTCTCATCATTTGACAAATGCTCCGCTTTTCCTTTATTCACAACAAAGAGGGATGACCTCACATTTTTCACATTATATTCCATAGACTATGATCTCATGCACTCACAAGCTTTTTCATTTCCCTTTGAAGCTGCTTTACATTATTTTCCATACTCCCAGTACCTCATTATTTACTATTATCAGAAAACATGGACATATTTTAATACTCTCAGCCAAATTGTTAATGTATATCCTGAACATCTGGGGCCCAAATAGTGAACCCAACAGAACCCCACTAGTCACAGGCTGCCAACCTGAGAAGGATCCATTATTCCCATATTTTGCCTTTTGTTCAATATTCAATTTTAAATCCATGTCTGTATATTACCCTAATTCTACATGTTCTAACCTTCATGGGGGACCTTATGAAAAGTCTTATCAAAATCCAAATACATAAGATCCACTAGTCACCTCTCATCTTTTCCACTAATTACATCCTCAAAGAATTCCATTAGATTTGTCTATCATGATTTTTTCTTTCTTTATTTGACTTTTCTTAAGCCAATTATTTTCAAAGTGCTCTGTTATTTCATCATTATGGAGTCCAGCATTTTCCCAACCACTCCCAACAAATTGGTAGTTACCTGTTTTTGCTCTCCCTCTTTTCCAAATCATAAAGTCACATTGGCTATACTCCAATCTCCAGAACTTGAAAGATGACAACTAAAGCTTTCTCCAAATTCACGTCTGTTAAAATTGTAGGATGTGGAAATCGTGTTCTGAGATTGATTGGCTTCTCTATTGCTGAATTCCAATTATTGGTTATTTCTTCAGGTTCTCATTCTCACCAGACAATTTGTTCACTAATTGAACAAATTATGCAGTGGATATATTAGTGGATTCATGGATATATTAGTGGATTCATGGATATATTAGTGGATTCCTGGATATATTAGTGGATTCCTGGATATATTCGTGGATTCCTGGATATATTCGTGGATTCCTGGATATATTCGTGGATTCCTGGATATATTCGTGGATTCGTGGATATATTAGTGGATTCGTGGATATAGTAGTGGATTCGTGGATATATTAGTGGATAGATTTCTGTGAAAACAGATACAAACTAACTGTGTTAATTCCTCTGCTGTTTTCTTATTTGCCAACATAAACTCAGCTGTCAATTAGGGAGTTCCTGGTGCTCACCACTCGATGAAAAATTGTTTTCTCAATTCCCTTCCAATCCTTCTATAATTTTTATTAAAGTGGTTTAATTGATGTTGAAACTTGAGTAACATAATTGGACTTTAACGTTTTAATATTCATGATCTTTGCAAGCGCCTGCAGAAGGTGGACTTTGTGATCCTGAAAACTCAGAATTGAAACATCAGGAGCAGAGCACACTGTCGTTTCCACACAGCCTTCTTTTAAGCCAATAGCTGCTTAGTGACCACAAGTTGTCGAGGTTTATGGGTGAACTTAACTATAAACCCTCAGTGGAATGTTGCTCCAGTACTCTAAAGTAAATTTGCACTCATTCCTGAAGAATTTTTCAAGCAAATAAAAATGAAATGTATTAATAAATAAAAAGATGAAATCTACTTTCTAGGTCATCAACGCAAGATGAATTAAGCTATCATTTTGTAAAGGCAAATCTTTCAACCCTTGTACATTTTCTGCAGTTACCATAGTAACAAACATCTTTAAGGGGAGTACAGTCTGTTTGCAGAAATATGAAAACAATTCTGCAGAACTATTGTTCTTGTCTCTGCCGTCATTACTAGTTTCTAGTTAATAAATCCAGAAAGGAAACAATTCATGTTTCCTGTATTGTCATTATTTAATTCTTGTGTAAATATGTTAACCATCGCCTTCCCAAGATCGTGTTATATGGCAAGCTCTCCACTGGCCACCGTGACAGAGGTGCACCAAAGAAGAGATACAAGGACTGCCTAAAGAAATCTCTTGGTGCCTGCCACATTGACCACCGCCAGTGGGCTGATATCGCCTCAAACCGTGCATCTTGGCGCCTCACAGTTCGGCGGGCAGCAACCTCCTTTGAAGAACACTGTAGAGCCCACCTCACTGACAAAAGACAAAGGAGGAAAAACCCAACACCCAACCCCAACCAACCAATTTTCCCCTGCAACCGCTGCAACCGTGTCTGCCTGTCCCGCATCGGACTTGTCAGCCACAATCGAGCCTGCAGCTGACGTGGACATTTACCCCCTCCATAAATCTTCGTCCGCGAAGCCAATCCAAAGAAGAAAAGAAGAAATATGTTAATGCAATAGGAGATCATAAATCCTTTTTGTTTATATATAGGAGATCATAAATCCTTTTTTCTTATCTACAAATGTTAAATCTAACATCTTTGAGACTGTGTGAAACATGAAGGTAGGCAAAAATAAAGAAGGAAAGAAATAGTGGTCAAAATCCCTCAATCCTTCTAAATAAAAACAAAATGCTGGAGAAGCTCAGCAGATAAAACAGGGTCCTTTATGTAGCAACGGCAAAGATACAGAACCCAGGTTTTAAACTTGAGCTTTTTATCAAAGTATGAGAAATGCCAGCAAGCATCTAAACAAAAGAGCGGGGGAGGGGAGGTGGTGGCAAGGCAGGAGATGATGGGTGGAGAAAGGAGGGAGGGGACAGCGGAATGAGGGGGAGGGAGGATGGTAGGGCTGGTGAAAGAATTGGAAGGACAGGAAAGGAGGAGGGGGAAGAAAAGGTAAGCAGGTTTAATGGAAAGTAGTAGTCAATGTTCATGCCATGTCTGGAGGGTGCCCAGACAGAAAATAAGGTGTTGTTCCTCCAAACTGCAGGTGGTCATGGTGGGACAGTACATAAGACAGATGTGTGAGTGCGGGAGTGTGACCCAGAGTTGAAATGGTTGGCCACTGGGAGGTCACTGATTATAAACAGAGCAGAGCTGCTGAGTGAAGTGATCTCCCAGTTTCTCTCCGATGTAGAGAATGCAATAAAGGGTAAACCAGATGCAATAGATAAGTCCTCTGGATGTGCAAGAGAAGTATTGCTTCACCTGAAAGCCCTGTTTGGGGTCCCAGACCTTAGTGAGGGAGGAGATGTGGGTGCAAATGTTGCACCTCCTGCAGGTACAGGGGAAGGTGCTGGAGGTGCAATGGGTGGGGAGGGATGAGTGCATGAGGGAATCGTGGAGGGAGCAGCCCTTCTACCATATATTTAGTAAGAACTAGAATTATCTAATTTTAATTTCTGTTAAGGTGTTTTCAATGTCTAAACCAATGCAAGAGTAAACCAAAGACATTTGGTCCCAAGTTGATGAATTCCCACATCTCCATGCTCAGAAACACAGCAAGTTCTTAGTAGCTGGTTATCCAGTATAATATAAGCCCAAAAAATCCTCTCCAATCTCTACGGGATCTTCTCACGTCAATGTCCTTGCTGCTGCTTCAACTCTCCACCTACTCCTGTTCTACCTTTCAACCTTACCAGCTGTCAGGCCAGTAGTTTGAATGCTTGTGAATACCCTTGGCATTCATATGCATTTCCACATGTTCCTACATATTCACAAACTATTAAAATATTTTACATTGCAAAAAGCTAGGAAACACAAAGGTAATTAAATGCATTCAATAAATTCAAAAAAGCTGTAAATGCCCTAACTTGCTTGATTCCCTTTCCATTTACATTGAAGTGAATGGAACTGCTGAACCTGCAGCATGTATAACCTGGCAAAGACTGAGTAGGTAGATTTCCCTCATTGCTATTTTGGTTAAACTGCTCAAACTACAGGGGAATCACGTTGCTCTCCATTGCAGGCAAAATCTTCGCTAGGATTCTACTAAATAGAATAATACCTAGTGTCGCTGAGAATATTCTCCCAGAATCACAGTGCGGCTTTCGCGCAAACAGAGGAACCACTGACATGGTCTTTGCCCTCAGACAGCTCCAAGAAAAGTGCAGAGAACAAAACAAAGGACTCTACATCACCTTTGTTGACCTCACCAAAGCCTTCGACACCGTGAGCAGGAAAGGGCTTTGGCAAATACTAGAGCGCATCGGATGTACCCCAAAGTTCCTCAACATGATTATCCAACTGCACGAAAACCAACAAGGTCGGGTCAGATACAGCAATGAGCTCTCTGAACCCTTCTCCATTAACAATGGCGTGAAGCAAGGCTGTGTTCTCGCACCAACCCTCTTTTCAATCTTCTTCAGCATGATGCTGAACCAAGTCATGAAAGACCCCAACAATGAAGACGCTGTTTACATCCGGTACCGCACGGATGGCAGTCTCTTCAATCTGAGGCGCCTGCAAGCTCACACCAAGACACAAGAGAAACTTGTCCGTGAACTACTCTTTGCAGATGATGCCGCTTTAGTTGCCCATTCAGAGCCAGCTCTTCAGCGCTTGACGTCCTGCTTTGCGGAAACTGCCAAAATGTTTGGCCTGGAAGTCAGCCTGAAGAAAACTGAGGTCCTCCATCAGCCAGCTCCCCACCATGACTACCAGCCCCCCCACATCTCCATCGGGCACACAAAACTCAAAACGGTCAACCAGTTTACCTATCTCGGCTGCACCATTTCATCAGATGCAAAGATCGACAATGAGATAGACAACAGACTCGCCAAGGCAAATAGCGCCTTTGGAAGACTACACAAAAGAGTCTGGAGAAACAACCAACTGAAAAACCTCACAAAGATAAGCGTATACAGAGCCGTTGTCATACCCACACTCCTGTTCGGCTCCGAATCATGGGTCCTCTACCGGCACCACCTACGGCTCCTAGAACGCTTCCACCAGCGTTGTCTCCGCTCCATCCTCAACATCCATTGGAGCGCTCACACCCCTAACGTCGAGGTACTCGAGATGGCAGAGGTCGACAGCATCGAGTCCACGCTGCTGAAGATCCAGCTGCGCTGGATGGGTCACGTCTCCAGAATGGAGGACCATCGCCTTCCCAAGATCGTATTATATGGCGAGCTCTCCACTGGCCACCGTGACAGAGGTGCACCAAAGAAAAGGTACAAGGACTGCCTAAAGAAATCTCTTGGTGCCTGCCACATTGACCACCGCCAGTGGGCTGATAACGCCTCAAACCGTGCATCTTGGCGCCTCACAGTTTGGCGGGCAGCAGCCTCCTTTGAAGAAGACCGCAGAGCCTACCTCACTGACAAAAGGCAAAGGAGGAAAAACCCAACACCCAACCCCAACCAACCAATTTTCCCTTGCAACCGCTGCAATCGTGTCTGCCTGTCCCGCATCGGACTGGTCAGCCACAAACGAGCCTGCAGCTGACGTGGACTTTTTACCCCCTCCATAAATCTTCGTCCGCGAAGCCAAGCCAAAGAAGAATTTTGGTTAACATAATCCAGGTAAAGGGACTTTCTCTACTTTTCTTTTTGAGGGAAAATGAAACTGATAGCAAATGGATTTATTAGCATTCCCAACTTCTCTAAACCTGAGGAGGAAATTAATGACACCTCTTCCTCCTCCTCCTCCTCCTCTTTATAGTTGATCACTCACTGAAGGTGCATTACCACAGAACTCTTGAACAAAAGGAGATGGTTATGGATGTACAAGGTCAAACATCCCAGCTCCAGGACACCACTGCAGGAGTCATTCAGGGCATTCGTAGTTCCAACATTCTTCAACTGTATCCTAAATAGCCTTCAAGACATGAGGTGCGGATGTGTGCACGATGTTCAAAGCTATTCACAACTGTCCAAAAAATGAACTAGCCCAGAACTTTACAGCAGAACCTAAATAATTCTTGCACAACAAAAGTGCCAGTGAGTGAACATCTTCAACAACAGCACGTCCTAATATTCAATCCCATCTTCCGCCCCTCAGTGAACATCTAGACACACCATTGACCAGAGACACAACTGCAATAGGGATAAATTCTCTGGCAACAAAAGCAGATCAGAGGCTTGGTATCCTTTGGTGAGTTGCTCACCTGCTGAAAAATGCTTGATTGTTTGGCAACTCATCCAACAACGAAGCACTCAGTACCATCACTGCTGGTTTATTGTGGTTGCAGTGTTCTCCATGTGCAAACTGCATTGAAATTGCTTGTCTCTGCTTCTCTGAGATCAGGTGTCATCATTGTGACTTCTCCCACCATCATGTTCCCTTCCAAGTTGCACATTATCTTGATATGAAAAGACATCACAATTCCTCATCAATACTGGTTCCAAATCCTGGAATTCCTTATTTAACTGCATTGTAAGAGCACATTGTCCAAAATAATGGCAGCAATTCACAAAGAAGCTTCACCACCATCTTCTCAAGGAATGGGCGATAAATATTGGACTTGCCAGCAATTGAATTAATACATAAAAAGTTGATTCATTGCTTACTGAGGGTTTCTTCTGAACTGGTGGCTTTTGTGATACTCCTGATATCACTGATTGTTTCCTCTCAAGTCACGAAGCATGCTTTAAATAGATCAACTACACTGCTCATTGAATGTCCTTCCAATTATTGAACATATAGTATCACTCTATGTGGCTTTGATACCATGATATGTGAAGAACAGAGCCAGACCATGAAATAAATTATCCAAACATTTTGTGAATTTCTAACTGCAGAATCTTCTACATATTGATAGAATGGGAAAAGAGCTATTAAGGAAATTAAAAGGTTGGGAACTTGAACAGCTATTGGTGAAGTCCAACTATCAGGTCCAACAAGCAACAAGTCCTGTTCCAGAATGCTGCAAATATCTGCCAGAATGTGATACTCTACCCTTCTGAGATGTTGGTGTTCTTAAATTTTACAGCAACTTGGTAATTTTGGCTGTCTGTAAGTTAGACCAGTTCTTAATTTCCTCCTCCCTCACCCTTCATTTGCAACTGCTGGAATGTGAGGTCAACTTTTTTTTTTCTCCCCCAAGACTTGTATATGACATTCCTTTGTGGATCTCTAAGTATAGCATTAGAAATGGGGCATCTGCATGAAAAAAGTTTGGTGAAAATTCAACAAAATTTATAAACTTTGCCTGAGTTTCACAAATCTTCCTCCAAGGTTTGCTAAACCATTTCCCAACAGAATCTCTACAACACAAGCCTTCTGTGTCATTCAGGAATACAACTGTCAGGCTGCAGTATTTCTGGTCAGGTTTGTCTGACAATTTTTCAGCCCTTAATAATTGCCACTGTGCTCACTTTATTTTCACTGGTAAATTCCAGAAATCTCGAGAAGCACATGTACACTGAGCCATATTCCCAAACGATGACCTTTCTAAAGTGCCCCTCATATGGGAATTAGGAAAGCATGGTTTAAATACATAGTGAAATGGGTTTTGAATGTACTGTCACATTTAAAATATTTAACTCCTTATCTGATCACAAATTCCATGATAGTTTTCATGAATGGAGGGAGGTTAGTAATCAGATACGGCAGCAATTGATGAAAGAAAAACCTGGGTACAAGTGATTTTTAAAATTTTTTATAGAACAGTATATTATCGTAACCTAGAATTAATATCCTAAAAGGGTGGTATGAACAGATTCTGTAACGATGTTCTTCAGGAAATTTGCAATTTTTTTTCTTTACAGTAGAGAGAGCTGGTGGATGACACAATTTGGATAGATTTTTTTCTGAGCATTGGCAAAGATGCTAAAAGTCGAATGGTTTCTTTACTATATTATTCTGTGATTCTACAATAAAAAGTATGATTTGCTGCCAGCGTATATTCAGGCCAAATTCTATTTGAGACAGCATTATTTTTCTACTTTTCAGTGAGTTGTAATTTAAGTAAAATTTATTTGGCAATGTATTTTCTTAGTTTGTGGAAGGGCATGAAAATGTTTTGTCACAATA
Source organism: Narcine bancroftii (assembly GCF_036971445.1). Taxonomy (NCBI): domain Eukaryota; kingdom Metazoa; phylum Chordata; class Chondrichthyes; order Torpediniformes; family Narcinidae; genus Narcine; species Narcine bancroftii. The sequence continues at coordinate 156,673,495 of NC_091475.1, forward strand.
GCTTTGAGGTTAAACTATGAGATATGATACACGCCACTTCAGTGGAGGCATTCATTTGGTAATAGCCAAGAAATAATTTCAAACAAATATGTAAAATATTTAATTCAGGCATCTAACAGAGTAATTTTAATCCTAGTGTAATTTTCTTAATAGTCTTCAGTTGAAAATAAAAACTGCAAAATATTACAACAATCAAAGGAGCATCTCTTTCTTATTTGCTACTTTTCATATTATCTGATTACTTATTTTTAATCCAATAGATGGGTGTCCTGGTTTCTTTGTGTAATACGTGTTCTGATTTTTTTTTAATAGAAGATTATTTTTCAAAACCATGTTAACCATCTTTGTCGATCAAGTTTCATCTGATATTTCACTCATACCCAGTGTTAAGGCAGCCTTCAGCTCTCACATAATGACTCGTTTACATTTAATGGTAATATGAGATGTTCCAAAGGTTGGACAAAAGCCATTTCTCATACAAGGAGCCCACTAAAGCCTTTGCTAGAGCTTTTGTTTTCTCCTTGTCTGCAAGTAAATTTAAAGTGAATGAATTTTTAAAAATCATTACAGTAGATGTAATTTATTTACAAAAGCTTTTGGTTTATATATAGTTAGGTTTTATTTAAGTTGACTGAATGGGCAACTAAAGCGGCATCATCTGCAAAGAGTAGTTCACGGACAAGTTTCTCTTGTGTCTTGGTGTGAGCTTGCAGGCGCCTCAGATTGAAGAGACTGCCATCCGTGCGGTACCGGATGTAAACAGCGTCTTCATTGTTGGGGTCTTTCATGGCTTGGTTCAGCATCATGCTGAAGAAGATTGAAAAGAGGGTTGGTGCGAGAACACAGCCTTGCTTCACGCCATTGTTAATGGAGAAGGGTTCAGAGAGCTCATTGCTGTATCTGACCCGACCTTGTTGGTTTTCGTGCAGTTGGATAATCATGTTGAGGAACTTTGGGGGACATCCGATGCGCTCTAGTATTTGCCAAAGCCCTTTCCTGCTCACGGTGTCGAAGGCTTTGGTGAGGTCAACAAAGGTGATGTAGAGTCCTTTGTTTTGTTCTCTGCACTTTTCTTGGAGCTGTCTGAGGGCAAAGACCATGTCAGTGGTTCCTCTGTTTGCGCGAAAGCCACACTGTGATTCTGGGAGAATATTCTCGGCGACACTAGGTATTATTCTATTTAGTAGAATCCTAGCGAAGATTTTGCCTGCAATGGAGAGCAACGTGATTCCCCTGTAGTTTGAGCAGTCTGATTTCTCGCCTTTGTTTTTGTACAGGGTGATGATGGTGGCATCACGAAGATCCTGAGGCAGTTTACCTTGGTCCCAACAAAGCTTGAAAAACTCATGCAGTTTGGCATGCAGAGTTTTGCCGCCAGCCTTCCAGACTTCTGGGGGGATTCCATCCATACCTGCTGCTTTGCCACTTTTCAGTTGTTCGATTGCCTTATATGTCTCATCCAGGGTGGGAACCTCATCCAGCTCTAGCCTTAGGGGCTGTTGAGGGAGCTGGAGCAGGGCGGAATCTTGGACTGAGCGGTTGGCACTGAAAAGAGATTGGAAGTGTTCTGACCATCGGTTGAGGATGGAGATCTTGTCGCTGAGGAGGACTTTGCCGTCTGAGCTGCGCAGCGGGCTTTGGACTTGGGGTGAGGGGCCGTACACAGCCTTTAGAGCCTCGTAGAAACCCCTGAAGTCGCCAATGTCCGCGCTGAGCTGTGTTCGTTTGGCGAGGCTAGTCCACCACTCATTTTGGATCTCCCGGAGTTTGCGCTGAAGATGGCTGCATGCGCGACGGAAGGCTTGTTTCTTCTCTGGACAGGACGGCTTTGTAAGGTGAGCCTGGTGGGCAGCTCGCTTCTTTGCCAGCAGCTCCTGGATTTCCTGGCTGTTTTCGTCAAACCAGTCCTTGTTTTTCCTGGAGGAGAAGCCCAGTACCTCTTCAGTGGATTGCAGTATGGTAGTCTTCAACTGATCCCAGAGGGTTTCAGGGGACGGGTCCGTGAGGCGGGTTGCAACGTCGAGCTTTGCTTTGAGGTTTGCCTGGAAGTTTCCTCTCGCTTCGTCTGACTGCAGTTTTCCAACATTGAACCTCTTTCTGGGGGCTTCATTGTTCCTGGGCTTTGGCTTGAAGTGAAGGTTGAGCTTGCAGCGAACCAGCCGGTGGTCAGTGTGGCATTCCGCGCTAGGCATGACCCTGGTGTGGAGCACATCTTGTTTGTCACTTTCTTGCACCAGGATGTAGTCCAGGAGGTGCCAGTGTTTGGATCGGGGATGCATCCAGGTGGTCTTAAGGCTGTCCCTCTGCTGAAAAAGGGTGTTTGTAATGACAAGCCGCTGTTCTGCGCAGAGCTCCAACAGGAGGCGCCCATTGTCGTTGCACTTGCCGACGCCATGCTTGCCCAGGATTCCTGGCCAGGTTTCTGAGTCTTTGCCGACACGAGCGTTGAAGTCGCCCAGGATGACAACCTTGTCGGCTGTAGGGGTACGTTGGATGAGGTTGCGCAGGTCGGTGTAGAACTTGTTCTTTTCTGCTGGTTCCGCCTGGAGGGTTGGAGCATAGACACTGATGAGGGTGATGTGACGCTTGTTTTGAAGTGGGAGTCGCATGGACATGATTCGGTCCGAGAGGCCTGTCGGAAGGTTTTCGAGTTTGGAGGCAATGAAGCTCTTGACCATGAAGCCTACACCAGATAGGCGTCGTTCATCCGAAGGCTTGCCAGACCAGTAGAGTGTGTAGCCCGCGCCGCGTTCTTGGAGGCTGCCTACATCTGCCAGGCGGACTTCACTGAGAGCGGCTATGTCGATGTCAAGTCTGAGGAGTTCATGTGCAATGAGGGCAGACCGACGTTCAGGTCGGTGGCTGTCAGCCTTGTCTAGCATGGTTCTGATGTTCCAGCATGCTAGCTTGAGTTTGTGAGCATCTTTTGAGGGGGAGGACGTGGAGGGGGAGGACGTTGAGGGGGAGGACGTGGACCTGTCCTCGGGCCTGCGCAAAGGAGCTTTTAGGTGGAGTGCAGTGCGCGCAGTACTGGCCCCACCCTTTACACCCATGGTTCGTGTGCCGTGGCCAAGCAAGCTGGGACGTGGCAGCGAGGTCCTTGGGTCGTAGGTTTTATATCGGAGTGGCCTTCTCCTATGCAGGTTTCTTACCCGGGCTGGAGGGGTCTGCCTCCCCTCCTAGGTCGGTCCATACTGCCCGGACCGGGGCCGAGGCCGCCGCAGTTCACCCTGTGCCTGGACTGGGGCCGCCGCCTCCCACTCCCTGCCCGGACCGGGGCCTCCGCCTGCCTCACTCGACCGAGGCCGGGGCCGCCGTCTCCCCCTTGCTCCTGCCCGTATCGGGGCCGCCGCCGTCTACCCTTCGCCCGGACCGGGGCCGGGGCCGCTGCTGCTCTCCCTGTGCCCGGACTGGGGCCGCCGCCTCCCACTCTCTGCCCGTATCGGGGCCTCCGCCTGCCTCACACGACCGAGGCCGGGGCCGCCGTCTCCCCCTTGCTCCTGCCCGTATCGGGGCCACCGCCGTCTTAAGGCATCTAGTAGCCTTTCAAAGGTCACCATTAAACAAGGTTCCACTGCCTTTCCACAGCACACCAGCTTGCCATATTCAGAGCCAGCTCTCCAGCGCTTGACGTCCTGCTTTGCGGAAACTGCCAAAATGTTTGGCCTGGAAGTCAGCCTGAAGAAAACTGAGGTCCTCCATCAGCCAGCTCCCCACCATGACTACCAGCCCCCCCACATCTCCATCGGGCACACAAAACTCAAAACGGTCAACCAGTTTACCTATCTCGGCTGCACCATTTCATCAGATGCAAGGATCGACAATGAGATAGACAATAGACTCGCCAAGGCAAATAGCGCCTTTGGAAGACTACACAAAAGAGTCTGGAAAAACAACCAACTGAAAAACCTCACAAAGATAAGCGTATACAGAGCCGTTGTCATACCCACACTCCTGTTCGGCTCCGAATCATGGGTCCTCTACCGGCACCACCTACGGCTCCTAGAACGCTTCCACCAGCGTTGTCTCCGCTCCATCCTCAACATCCATTGGAGCGCTTACACCCCTAACGTCGAAGTACTCGAGATGGCAGAGGTCGACAGCATCGAGTCCACGCTGCTGAAGATCCAGCTGCGCTGGATGGGTCACGTCTCCAGAATGGAGGACCATCGCCTTCCCAAGATCGTATTATATGGCGAGCTCTCCACTGGCCACCGTGACAGAGGTGCACCAAAGAAAAGGTACAAGGACTGCCTAAAGAAATCTCTTGGTGCCTGCCACATTGACCACCGCCAGTGGGCTGATAACGCCTCAAACCGTGCATCTTGGCGCCTCACAGTTTGGCGGGCAGCAACCTCCTTTGATGACTGCAGAGCCCACCTCACTGACAAAAGGCAAAGGAGGAAAAACCCAACACCCAACCCCAACCAACCAATTTTCCCTTGCAACCGCTGCAATCGTGTCTGCCTGTCCCGCATCGGACTTGTCAGCCACAAACGAGCCTGCAGCTGACGTGGACTTTTTACCCCCTCCATAAATCTTCGTCCGCGAAGCCAAGCCAAAGAAGAATTTAAGTTGACTAATCTTTCAGCATATTTAACATTAAACTGCACCAAGTACAAGCAGTAATTTTAATCATAGTTGCGGCTTGAGAACAAAATCCATTCCATAAGAAAACTAGTTTATTTCAGACAAACATAATTTGGTCAGCCTGTCCAATACTCAGTGAGCAGCTCACCAAAGTGGAGCAGGGCTGTAGAGAAATACAGCACATGTATGACACAAAATTTGGCCACCTATGAAGGAATAGATTAAGAACACACTAATTCACCTTATGTGATGACTGTTCAGCTGCCTGGTTATTATCCTTCACCAATTTTTTAATTTTTTTTATTAGGGATCTGGAATTCTAGTTTAAATTTTTGATCAGGTGAATAACAATGATTGAAGAAAATCAAAAACATTGTTACTCCTTTAAAAATATTTTGCTGCATTGTCCACAAAAGAAACACAGAATAAGTAGTTGGTATTTTAAATATGTAACTCATATTCCCCACATTTTAATTTTTATAAGATTAGCTTACAAAAATAGAATAGCATGTTTTTATAAGAAATGAATGTGTGAAATGCCTAATGGAGTTCTATATTGTGATTGCGTATCTGTTTTATTTATAGAAAGTGAAAATATTATATTTAATTCCATATAATGTTTCACAGGAGAGTGATATAATTTCATCCTTTCATAGCGTGCCTTGTTTTCTTGAAGACAGTTAATGCTGTGACCATGTTTACATAATTCATCCAGATTATAAATGCCAACAAATGATTGTATATTTTTCTTTAAAAATTTGCTAGAATCATTAATTACAGACTCTCGCTCATGAGTAATTCATTTGAACATAAAATTATCCTAAATATTTATATAGAAAGTAACTGAGATCTTAAATAAAGCAAAATAATGATTGTCTTGTTAGTTATAATACTGCTTTTTATTGAAAACTATCAAATGATGACTAAAATTATAATTGTTTTATTTACTTTGTTTTTTAAAAATGGGGACTAGAGCTAGAGCCAGAATCAGTGAAAAGCATACCTATGCTGAGTAGTAAATATTCTAAAAGTTAAAAAGAATGGAAACAAATTTAAAAATGGATAGTATCCTGCATAGATGTTTGCTTCATATATTGAATTCTGGGTGATTTGTTAGCTTGTATGAAGAGGAAAACAAAGTAATTTTATCCTTGTCTACTTCTCTGTAATAGGTAATAAAAAGATTGAGACTGAGACATAAGCTAGTAGATTTTTTTTTAATATAATGTTCTGCAAACTCTTGGTGGATATCCTTTGAAAATGGTGCTCCAAAATGCTCAAAACTGAGGTCTTTTGATTAAAGGGCAGGTGGTTTGCCAACATTCTGATGTTGATTCTATGAATGGTTTTTCAATGCATTTAGTACTGCTGATTGCCTGTATATGTCTTCAGGCTACTATAACATAATTTGCCACAGCCAGCTAAAGTTAGCTGGCAATGTTTAAAACTTGTCTATATCTCCTGAGTATTGTAGGCAGAATACATGCTGGCCATCATTGAAGACCTGAGAGAAGGTGGAATTGAACATTGGATAAAGTGGGATCCAAAGATTTTTGATCCTGCATTGCTACAGTAGTTCAAAAGGAGGAGAGAGATTCTTTATCTGCCAGGATGAGAGACCCTACAACTACAAGCAGTGGGAATAAACTGCTGCTGCAGTCAATGCACAGAGTTTATTCCCAAGTACCTGAATACAAACAGTTCAATAACTCCATACAAGTGGTCAAGATGAGTGCATCTTGAAATACCATGTTCTTTGAACTGCATTTACCAATAATAATTCAGCCATTGTGGTTTTCTCAGAAATGCAAAGTTCTGATGAAAAGTCTTCTATCTGAAATGTTAATTCTATTTCTCAGTATACAGGTCAGTATTACCTCACCTTTGTGACCTAATGAGTATTTTCATCACCCAGGTTATTTCAGAATCCCAGCAAATTCAATGCTGAACTTCTCCATTTTGGTTTTCACATTTTCCTATCCCTCTTTTTTATTTTCATCTCCAATTTACATCTCTTCAAGAAAATCCTATGTGATTAGACATCAACTCTTGTGGCATTTAGTCTCCCCAAATATTTTCTTTGTGCACTCCACTGCCCACCCACTCCTTTCTCTGCAATTTAAGTATGCTTCATTTGTATTTTTTCTCAGTTCTGTTAAGAATATAAGAAATAGGAGCAGAAATAGGCCATCTGGCCTGTCGAGCCTGCTCCGCCATTGAATGTGATTATAGCTGATCTGATGGTAGTGTTTCAAGCCTAGAGGACCCAAAAACCCAACAGCAATAGATATTCACCAAGACAAATTGTTACTTAAAAGCATCTCTTAATTATTTTTAAACATGAAATCAGGATCAAACTTTAACTTATTACTATTAACTTAACTAACCTAACTTAACCCCCTTCTAATTCTATGCACATATGTAATGTGTCGGCAAGTTCAGTAAATTTCTTTGGTTCACAGTGCAATTTCTCTTCTCAATCCTCCAAGTTCACTAGTTGCAGGCAATTTTTATACTGTGCACAGAATTTAACATTTATAAAGTTCACCAGGCTTTGGTGCTTGAAAGGTAAATGGTTATCTCTTGTCACTTTTGAGAGAGAGATATGCTGTTCGCTGGACACCCATAATTGATTCCTTTTAATCAACCACTTCAGTGTCTTGCTGAAGAAACCTGCCCCATCAGGGTTCTCCAGATGATAACCTCTTTCTTTCAATTCACCACAGAGTTTTTTTTTTCTCTTATTCAAGTGAAACATTAGGCAGTCAGTCCTCTCCTCTTGTATGAACCACAAGGGCTTTGACCAGTCTGAACTAAGCACTCACAACCCGTCTTCCAAATGGGGTTTTTCCACAAGCTTGCCAGCTTGTCCTGTTCCAGTCCCAGCTGTTGCTGCTGACTGTAAAACAGCAGAACTGATCTCTCTCTTTCTCTCAGAGAAAAGCCTGTTTGACTCTCTTTCTGCTTGCAAAAACCACATGATCCTCTTAGAACAGCAAACAGCACTCCCAGATAGCCTGCGGTTTTCAAAACAACAATCCATTAATGAAGTCTCTTGGGCACTCTCCAAAGTTTTTACAAAGGCTCTTGGAACTGGCCTGTCTAGGTTGAGAAGAGCTCCAGTACTTTAAACGAGATCTGTTTTGAAATGTTTGTATGTGACCTACACTAGAAAACCTGCCCCAATTTATCTCTCAAAAACATATCTATAATCTGTCACAGTAGGCTCATCTCACCTATCTGCCTTTTCCATATATCCCTTAATTTCCTTACTGTTTAGAAATCTATCCAACCACGTCTTAAATACAGTATATTTACTGATGTCACCTCCACTGCTTCAATGGGCAGTGAACTCCACAGATTCACCACCTCTTGAAAAGCAGTTCCTCCTCATCTCTGTCCTAAATTCACTATCCTGAATCTTGAGACTATGTTTCTTAGTTATGGTTTCCTCTACCAATAGAAACAACTTACCCACATCAATCTTATTTATGCCTTTAATAATTTTATATCTCATTCTTCTAAATTCCAGCAAGTACAGTCCCAGACTATTCAAATATCTCCTCATGAGCCAACCCCTTCAACCCTGGAATCAGCCTGGTGAACCTTCTCTGTTCTGCCTCCAAGTCCAGTACATCCTTCTTCAAGTAAGGAGACAAGCACTGCACACACTACTCCAGATGTGATCTCACCAGTACTTTGTACAGTTGCAGTATAACCTCCTTATTCTTAAATTCAATCCCTCTGGCAATGAAGGCCAACATTCCATATAGCTTCTTGATAGCCTGCAGTACCCGCAAAGCAACCTTTTGCAATTCATACACAAGCACTTCCAAGTCCTTCTGCACAGTAGCATGATGCAATCGTTTGCCATTTAATTAATATTCTGATCTTCCATTCTTCATTCCAAAATGGATAACTTCACATTTGCCAATATTGTACTCCATCTGCCAGACCCTTGCCCACTCACTTAATCTATACTTAACTCCGTATCCTTTGCATAATTTGCATTTCCACTCTATTTAGAGTTATCAGCAAACTTGGATACATTATACTCTGTCCCTTCTTCCATGATGTTTATGTATACTGTGAACAGTTGCAGCCCCAGCACTGACCCCTGTGGCACCGATGGCCAACCAAAAAAATTCAACCCTGCACCCCAACTCTATGCTTTCTCTTTATTAACCAATTCCCTATCCATGCTAATACATCATCCCCAATTCCATGCATCCTCATCTTCTGTATATGTCTTTTATTCGGCATCTTATCGAAAGCCTTCTGAAAATCCCAGTTCCCTGCCTTCAGCCTGCACCTATTTTTTGAATAGTGGCATTGCATTTGCCATCTTCCAATCCACCAGGGCCTGCCCAAAGTCCAGAGAACTTTAGCAAATTATCTCCAAAGCCTCAACTATAATTTCTGCCATTTCTTTCAGTACCCTGAGATGCATTCCATCAAGACCAGGGGATTTATCTATCTTTAGACACTCACATTTTCTGAGAACAACCTCTTTAGTGATCTAGGGTTCACCAATCCTATCCGTAACATCTGTCTTTGGCATGTTCAATGTGTCTTCCAGTGTGAATACCGACACAAAATAATCATTCAAAGCCTCAGCCATTTCCTCATTATTCAATATCAATTCTTCCTTCTTATCTTCCAAAGGTCCATTCTTCACTCTAGCCACCCTTTTACACTTTATATGATTATAAAAACCTTTACTGTCTGTTTTTTTATATTTTGGGCTAATCTTTTCTCATAGTCTACCTTCTCTTTATTGCTTGCTCCGTGGTTATTTGTTGCTTCTTAAAGGTTTCCCAATCTCTGGTTTCCCACTACTTGGCAACTTTGAACTTATGAGTTTTTAGGTTGATGCCTTCCTTGATTCCCTTAGTTATCCAAGGCTAGTTGCCCCCACCCTCACTGTCCTTGCTTTTAACTTTTATAGAGCACCGTGGAAAATCTCTTTGAAAATCCTCCACTCAACTGTCACTCCATATAGTCTGCATTCCCAGTCTACCCTAGCCAATTCCTCCCTCATCCCCTTGTAGTTTCCCTTGTTTAGGCGTAACAAAATTGTTTTAGACCGAACTGCTGTACCCTCCATTTGTATGATAAACTCAGTCGTACTGTGATCAGTCTTTCCAAGAGGATCCCTAATTTACAAGTTCACTCATTTACCTGCCTCATTGCACAGATCCAGATTCAAGGTAACATATTCCCTACCTTGTAGGTTCAGTAGCATGATGTTCAAGGAAGTTACCCATATGCATTCTACGACGTCCTCCTCAAGGTTGCCTTGACTAACCTGATTCACCCAATCTACAGTATATGCATGTTAAAGTCTCCCACAGTAACTGCTGTTCCATCCTTACATTCCTCGATATTTCTTGGTTCTTATGCCACTTTAATGTTATTATTAGGTGGCCTATAGTCAACTCCCACTAGTGACTTTTTTCCCTTTACTGTTCCTAATCTTTACCCAAATGGACTCAAAATTCTGCTCCTTAGATCTTACATAATCTCACACTATTGCCTGATCTCATCTTAAGAGCACTAACCCACCTCCTTCCTGCCTGTCTTTCCTTATCACCCAATATCCTTGGATATGTAATTCCCAATCCTCTTCACCTTACAACCACATTTCAGTAATGGGCACTAAATCACACCCCCTTATACTTATCTGTGCCACAAGTCCACTGACCTTGTTTCAAATGCCATGGGCATTCAGATAAAGTGCCCTTATACCCATTTTTAAAATCCGATAATCTTCGCTTCTTTTGCATTTGACTTTTATCCCCTCTACTCTTAGTTTTATGTTTTTAACTTTTACTTTTTCCACATTCTTCTTTTATTTCATTCATCCCTCTCCAAGGCCATTAATAATAAATGTTGTTTCTCTTTCCATTGATGCTGCCCGACTTGCTGAGCATTTTCTCTTTTTACCTCCTTCTCACAAATGACCCATCCCACAGCCTTTAATTGTTTATAAGCTACAGATGAGGTAAGAAAATGGCTGAGATATACATCCAGTGGTTCCCTGATCTCAGCTAGGGGTCACTTTTGTTCAGAAATGAGCAGTTTAGTGTGTCATGGTTTTACCTGCAAAGCTGCCATTCCAGCTTTGTGGATCAAACCTAGGATGAAGTCTTGTAAAACTCCACAGATGCTGAGGAAGCCTATCAACCTGACCCCATAAGTACAGCCATAATCGATAGGATGGCCATGCCTGGTTGTATGCTGTCAATGGCCTTGGCAATGTTCAAAATATGCGACTTGCAATTCCAGCCATGGTTTGATTCACAGTCAGCTGCTCTTTAAATGATTAAATTACTAATCTGTGCTATTTTCCCTTAAGAGTGCAATATGCACTGTGCATTTTTGCATACCTAAACATGCTATTTCAAAAATTGCAGGTATGAAAATCCACAGGAGAAATGTGTGGTTCCCAAGCAGTTCCATTTTTGTGCATTTTTAAAGGACTAAAAGTTTTGGTCCATTAACAGTAAATTTTATGAATTATTTGGATATGGGCATTATAGACATTCCTCCATTCAATTCTAAATCCTAATTGCCATTACCTGTTTCTTGATCTCAGTACCAGGGCAGTTAAGAGCTAGCCATATTGGTCTGAGAGATTGCCTCATTGTTGAAATACGTGGATTGTTGTATTGTTCTATACTTTCATGGTAGATATGAGCTGTACACCAGGGAGTATTAAGTCTGCCTGTTTGAGAATACACTATTTTATCTTGTATCTCAAATTTCCTTATGACATAGAAGGAGGCCATACACCCCAGTGCCAGCTCTCAGCACATGCTAATCCATCTCCCATATCCATCAATTCCACCCTTATTCTCCAATTTTCAACCTACCCTTGGTGTAAATTTCCTGTAACTTAACAATTAACCTACCAACCAGTATGTCTTTTAATGACATGTTAAATGATAGATCCAGACAAAAACATCTAACAGCTCATGCTGTTAGATTCAATCTCAGAAAATGTTAGTCCATTACTTTTAATGAAAGCTTGGACTAGCTCAGAAGTATTGATTACTTTGTTAATAAGTTGCAACATTAAGTGTCCAACTCTAGTTTTCTGTGTATTTTTGAAGTTCTACTCTAGATATATTTCTTGGATGTCATGGCTCAGACCTTCTTCCCTGAGTACTTTGAAGTAAAATCAAGGATCAAATGGAGAACCTTTCTGACCACACCTATAGTGTTTAAACTTTTTTATGATTCCAAGTTGATTTTCAGGCAAGAATTTATTGGTAAATATACTAAATGTAGAGATTTAGTGTTATCCTAACAAGATTTTTCCTCACAATGTCTTACTAGTCAAGATTCATAATGATTTTCATGGCATATTTTACTGGTATTATATGGCGAGCTCTCCACTGGCCACCGTGACAGAGGTGCACCAAAGAAAAGGTACAAGGACTGCCTAAAGAAATCTCTTGGTGCCTGCCACATTGACCACCGCCAGTGGGCTGATAACGCCTCAAACCGTGCATCTTGGCGCCTCACAGTTTGGCGGGCAGCAGCCTCCTTTGAAGAAGACCGCAGAGCCCACCTCACTGACAAAAGGCAAAGGAGGAAAAACCCAACACCCAACCCCAACCAACCAATTTTCCCTTGCAACCGCTGCAATCGTGTCTGCCTGTCCCGCATCGGACTGGTCAGCCACAAACGAGCCTGCAGCTGACGTGGACTTTTTACCCCCTCCATAAATCTTCGTCCGCGAAGCCAAGCCAAAGAAAAAGAAAACATATCTTGGAACTTAGTAGTCTTTCAGAGCTGCTCTGTTGAAAGATTATTGACCTGGGCACCGAGGCTGAATCTTTAATTCCCTCAGGAGGATAGGTTTAGTTCAACCAGAAATTAGAATATAAAAGCAAATTGAGCTACTTATCAAGTCTTGGTTTTAAAGGACAATGACAGGAAGGAAAATTGGCTGCAGGATGTCAATCAGTTATTAAAATGTGTCTTTATTTAACAGTCGTTTTATTTTAACCACACGTATCATGCTCCCTTGACACCTGAAAACCGTACACCTATTGGGAAGCCTGAGTTAATGAAGAAATTGTTTTTATAGCATTGTTTGCAATCCAGGAGAATTCAGAGAGCTTCTCTTTGGCACAGCAATCTTTCTCGTACTATCAACTTCCTTTTCCACTGCTGTGGGATTACCTGGTCACCATCATTGTCTGGCCAGCAATCTTTTGCTATGATTGAGCATCTCTTACAATTTAATAAAGTTCTCAAATCAAGAACCCACTGACTCTTTTAATCTTCTGAATTTCAAACATATTGGCTAATTTAAAAAAAAACAAACTTAATTTTTTTATATTCCCATTTTGATCACCCTATCCAGAAATAGGTATGTTCTGCATCCACTCTTCTCAGCTTATAATCAGTTATTTAAGGGAACGTCCATAATTCCTTTTTCACATTATGGTGAGAATCAAAGGTGCAATGAATTCCACTGCTGGCCATCTCCTCATCTACCATGCACGACTGTCAAAGAGCTACACTCTAACCAATTCATTTGCCAGCTAAGGCTGCGGACTAAGATGAAGCAATCTTAATGGATTAATGTCTGTTCAGAACCAAAATTGTTTAAAAATATTGTTCAAAATGGCTCAGAAATTCTAATATTAGTTAAAGTCATGGAAGGCAGTAGAACAATAACTATTTCATAAACTTATGCTTGAATATTGTCTTGAGCTAGCTGTAGGGAGGTACAGATTGATTTACCAGAATCAGGATTTATTGTCATGAACAAGTCATAAAATGCAGTGTTTGCGGCAGGATCATAGTGTAAACATTCATATTATAACCATCTTACAACATGACTATAAAAAAATCAAATAAATAATAATAGTGGATGAAAAGTAAGATAGTGTCTTTGGTTCATTGATTATCCAGAAATCTAACGGCAGCAGGGAAGAAGCTGTCCTTGTGCCCCTGAGTGCTCATCTTTAGGCTCCTGTTCCCCAATGGTAGCAGAGCAGAGGACATAGCCAATGTGGTGGGGGTCTTTGACGATAGAGGCTGTTTTTTTAAGAGACTACCTCGTGTAGATGTTCTAAATGGAGTAAAGTCTGGTGCCTGTAATATCGTAGGCAGAGTTAACAACTCTCTGGAGTTTATTCTTGTCCTGAGAGTTGGCACCTCCATTACCAAGCAGTGATACAACCAGCCAGAATGCTATCCACAGTACCATATAACCATATAACCACTTACAGCCAGTTCGGCCTACTGGTCCATGCCGTAACAATCCCCACCCTCCTAGTTCACCCTGTGCCTGGACTGGGGCCGCCGCCTCCCACTCCCTGCCCGGACCGGGGCCTCCGCCTGCCTCACTCGACCGAGGCCGGGGCCGCCGTCTCCCCCTTGCTCCTGCCCGTATCGGGGCCGCCGCCGTCTACCCTTCGCCCGGACCGGGGCCGGGGCCGCTGCTGCTCTCCCTGTGCCCGGACTGGGGCCGCCGCCTCCCACTCTCTGCCCGTATCGGGGCCTCCGCCTGCCTCACACGACCGAGGCCGGGGCCGCCGTCTCCCCCTTGCTCCTGCCCGTATCGGGGCCACCGCCGTCTTAAGGCATCTAGTAGCCTTTCAAAGGTCACCATTAAACAAGGTTCCACTGCCTTTCCACAGCACACCAGCTTGCCATATTCAGAGCCAGCTCTCCAGCGCTTGACGTCCTGCTTTGCGGAAACTGCCAAAATGTTTGGCCTGGAAGTCAGCCTGAAGAAAACTGAGGTCCTCCATCAGCCAGCTCCCCACCATGACTACCAGCCCCCCCACATCTCCATCGGGCACACAAAACTCAAAACGGTCAACCAGTTTACCTATCTCGGCTGCACCATTTCATCAGATGCAAGGATCGACAATGAGATAGACAATAGACTCGCCAAGGCAAATAGCGCCTTTGGAAGACTACACAAAAGAGTCTGGAAAAACAACCAACTGAAAAACCTCACAAAGATAAGCGTATACAGAGCCGTTGTCATACCCACACTCCTGTTCGGCTCCGAATCATGGGTCCTCTACCGGCACCACCTACGGCTCCTAGAACGCTTCCACCAGCGTTGTCTCCGCTCCATCCTCAACATCCATTGGAGCGCTTACACCCCTAACGTCGAAGTACTCGAGATGGCAGAGGTCGACAGCATCGAGTCCACGCTGCTGAAGATCCAGCTGCGCTGGATGGGTCACGTCTCCAGAATGGAGGACCATCGCCTTCCCAAGATCGTATTATATGGCGAGCTCTCCACTGGCCACCGTGACAGAGGTGCACCAAAGAAAAGGTACAAGGACTGCCTAAAGAAATCTCTTGGTGCCTGCCACATTGACCACCGCCAGTGGGCTGATAACGCCTCAAACCGTGCATCTTGGCGCCTCACAGTTTGGCGGGCAGCAACCTCCTTTGATGACTGCAGAGCCCACCTCACTGACAAAAGGCAAAGGAGGAAAAACCCAACACCCAACCCCAACCAACCAATTTTCCCTTGCAACCGCTGCAATCGTGTCTGCCTGTCCCGCATCGGACTTGTCAGCCACAAACGAGCCTGCAGCTGACGTGGACTTTTTACCCCCTCCATAAATCTTCGTCCGCGAAGCCAAGCCAAAGAAGAATTTAAGTTGACTAATCTTTCAGCATATTTAACATTAAACTGCACCAAGTACAAGCAGTAATTTTAATCATAGTTGCGGCTTGAGAACAAAATCCATTCCATAAGAAAACTAGTTTATTTCAGACAAACATAATTTGGTCAGCCTGTCCAATACTCAGTGAGCAGCTCACCAAAGTGGAGCAGGGCTGTAGAGAAATACAGCACATGTATGACACAAAATTTGGCCACCTATGAAGGAATAGATTAAGAACACACTAATTCACCTTATGTGATGACTGTTCAGCTGCCTGGTTATTATCCTTCACCAATTTTTTAATTTTTTTTATTAGGGATCTGGAATTCTAGTTTAAATTTTTGATCAGGTGAATAACAATGATTGAAGAAAATCAAAAACATTGTTACTCCTTTAAAAATATTTTGCTGCATTGTCCACAAAAGAAACACAGAATAAGTAGTTGGTATTTTAAATATGTAACTCATATTCCCCACATTTTAATTTTTATAAGATTAGCTTACAAAAATAGAATAGCATGTTTTTATAAGAAATGAATGTGTGAAATGCCTAATGGAGTTCTATATTGTGATTGCGTATCTGTTTTATTTATAGAAAGTGAAAATATTATATTTAATTCCATATAATGTTTCACAGGAGAGTGATATAATTTCATCCTTTCATAGCGTGCCTTGTTTTCTTGAAGACAGTTAATGCTGTGACCATGTTTACATAATTCATCCAGATTATAAATGCCAACAAATGATTGTATATTTTTCTTTAAAAATTTGCTAGAATCATTAATTACAGACTCTCGCTCATGAGTAATTCATTTGAACATAAAATTATCCTAAATATTTATATAGAAAGTAACTGAGATCTTAAATAAAGCAAAATAATGATTGTCTTGTTAGTTATAATACTGCTTTTTATTGAAAACTATCAAATGATGACTAAAATTATAATTGTTTTATTTACTTTGTTTTTTAAAAATGGGGACTAGAGCTAGAGCCAGAATCAGTGAAAAGCATACCTATGCTGAGTAGTAAATATTCTAAAAGTTAAAAAGAATGGAAACAAATTTAAAAATGGATAGTATCCTGCATAGATGTTTGCTTCATATATTGAATTCTGGGTGATTTGTTAGCTTGTATGAAGAGGAAAACAAAGTAATTTTATCCTTGTCTACTTCTCTGTAATAGGTAATAAAAAGATTGAGACTGAGACATAAGCTAGTAGATTTTTTTTTAATATAATGTTCTGCAAACTCTTGGTGGATATCCTTTGAAAATGGTGCTCCAAAATGCTCAAAACTGAGGTCTTTTGATTAAAGGGCAGGTGGTTTGCCAACATTCTGATGTTGATTCTATGAATGGTTTTTCAATGCATTTAGTACTGCTGATTGCCTGTATATGTCTTCAGGCTACTATAACATAATTTGCCACAGCCAGCTAAAGTTAGCTGGCAATGTTTAAAACTTGTCTATATCTCCTGAGTATTGTAGGCAGAATACATGCTGGCCATCATTGAAGACCTGAGAGAAGGTGGAATTGAACATTGGATAAAGTGGGATCCAAAGATTTTTGATCCTGCATTGCTACAGTAGTTCAAAAGGAGGAGAGAGATTCTTTATCTGCCAGGATGAGAGACCCTACAACTACAAGCAGTGGGAATAAACTGCTGCTGCAGTCAATGCACAGAGTTTATTCCCAAGTACCTGAATACAAACAGTTCAATAACTCCATACAAGTGGTCAAGATGAGTGCATCTTGAAATACCATGTTCTTTGAACTGCATTTACCAATAATAATTCAGCCATTGTGGTTTTCTCAGAAATGCAAAGTTCTGATGAAAAGTCTTCTATCTGAAATGTTAATTCTATTTCTCAGTATACAGGTCAGTATTACCTCACCTTTGTGACCTAATGAGTATTTTCATCACCCAGGTTATTTCAGAATCCCAGCAAATTCAATGCTGAACTTCTCCATTTTGGTTTTCACATTTTCCTATCCCTCTTTTTTATTTTCATCTCCAATTTACATCTCTTCAAGAAAATCCTATGTGATTAGACATCAACTCTTGTGGCATTTAGTCTCCCCAAATATTTTCTTTGTGCACTCCACTGCCCACCCACTCCTTTCTCTGCAATTTAAGTATGCTTCATTTGTATTTTTTCTCAGTTCTGTTAAGAATATAAGAAATAGGAGCAGAAATAGGCCATCTGGCCTGTCGAGCCTGCTCCGCCATTGAATGTGATTATAGCTGATCTGATGGTAGTGTTTCAAGCCTAGAGGACCCAAAAACCCAACAGCAATAGATATTCACCAAGACAAATTGTTACTTAAAAGCATCTCTTAATTATTTTTAAACATGAAATCAGGATCAAACTTTAACTTATTACTATTAACTTAACTAACCTAACTTAACCCCCTTCTAATTCTATGCACATATGTAATGTGTCGGCAAGTTCAGTAAATTTCTTTGGTTCACAGTGCAATTTCTCTTCTCAATCCTCCAAGTTCACTAGTTGCAGGCAATTTTTATACTGTGCACAGAATTTAACATTTATAAAGTTCACCAGGCTTTGGTGCTTGAAAGGTAAATGGTTATCTCTTGTCACTTTTGAGAGAGAGATATGCTGTTCGCTGGACACCCATAATTGATTCCTTTTAATCAACCACTTCAGTGTCTTGCTGAAGAAACCTGCCCCATCAGGGTTCTCCAGATGATAACCTCTTTCTTTCAATTCACCACAGAGTTTTTTTTTTCTCTTATTCAAGTGAAACATTAGGCAGTCAGTCCTCTCCTCTTGTATGAACCACAAGGGCTTTGACCAGTCTGAACTAAGCACTCACAACCCGTCTTCCAAATGGGGTTTTTCCACAAGCTTGCCAGCTTGTCCTGTTCCAGTCCCAGCTGTTGCTGCTGACTGTAAAACAGCAGAACTGATCTCTCTCTTTCTCTCAGAGAAAAGCCTGTTTGACTCTCTTTCTGCTTGCAAAAACCACATGATCCTCTTAGAACAGCAAACAGCACTCCCAGATAGCCTGCGGTTTTCAAAACAACAATCCATTAATGAAGTCTCTTGGGCACTCTCCAAAGTTTTTACAAAGGCTCTTGGAACTGGCCTGTCTAGGTTGAGAAGAGCTCCAGTACTTTAAACGAGATCTGTTTTGAAATGTTTGTATGTGACCTACACTAGAAAACCTGCCCCAATTTATCTCTCAAAAACATATCTATAATCTGTCACAGTAGGCTCATCTCACCTATCTGCCTTTTCCATATATCCCTTAATTTCCTTACTGTTTAGAAATCTATCCAACCACGTCTTAAATACAGTATATTTACTGATGTCACCTCCACTGCTTCAATGGGCAGTGAACTCCACAGATTCACCACCTCTTGAAAAGCAGTTCCTCCTCATCTCTGTCCTAAATTCACTATCCTGAATCTTGAGACTATGTTTCTTAGTTATGGTTTCCTCTACCAATAGAAACAACTTACCCACATCAATCTTATTTATGCCTTTAATAATTTTATATCTCATTCTTCTAAATTCCAGCAAGTACAGTCCCAGACTATTCAAATATCTCCTCATGAGCCAACCCCTTCAACCCTGGAATCAGCCTGGTGAACCTTCTCTGTTCTGCCTCCAAGTCCAGTACATCCTTCTTCAAGTAAGGAGACAAGCACTGCACACACTACTCCAGATGTGATCTCACCAGTACTTTGTACAGTTGCAGTATAACCTCCTTATTCTTAAATTCAATCCCTCTGGCAATGAAGGCCAACATTCCATATAGCTTCTTGATAGCCTGCAGTACCCGCAAAGCAACCTTTTGCAATTCATACACAAGCACTTCCAAGTCCTTCTGCACAGTAGCATGATGCAATCGTTTGCCATTTAATTAATATTCTGATCTTCCATTCTTCATTCCAAAATGGATAACTTCACATTTGCCAATATTGTACTCCATCTGCCAGACCCTTGCCCACTCACTTAATCTATACTTAACTCCGTATCCTTTGCATAATTTGCATTTCCACTCTATTTAGAGTTATCAGCAAACTTGGATACATTATACTCTGTCCCTTCTTCCATGATGTTTATGTATACTGTGAACAGTTGCAGCCCCAGCACTGACCCCTGTGGCACCGATGGCCAACCAAAAAAATTCAACCCTGCACCCCAACTCTATGCTTTCTCTTTATTAACCAATTCCCTATCCATGCTAATACATCATCCCCAATTCCATGCATCCTCATCTTCTGTATATGTCTTTTATTCGGCATCTTATCGAAAGCCTTCTGAAAATCCCAGTTCCCTGCCTTCAGCCTGCACCTATTTTTTGAATAGTGGCATTGCATTTGCCATCTTCCAATCCACCAGGGCCTGCCCAAAGTCCAGAGAACTTTAGCAAATTATCTCCAAAGCCTCAACTATAATTTCTGCCATTTCTTTCAGTACCCTGAGATGCATTCCATCAAGACCAGGGGATTTATCTATCTTTAGACACTCACATTTTCTGAGAACAACCTCTTTAGTGATCTAGGGTTCACCAATCCTATCCGTAACATCTGTCTTTGGCATGTTCAATGTGTCTTCCAGTGTGAATACCGACACAAAATAATCATTCAAAGCCTCAGCCATTTCCTCATTATTCAATATCAATTCTTCCTTCTTATCTTCCAAAGGTCCATTCTTCACTCTAGCCACCCTTTTACACTTTATATGATTATAAAAACCTTTACTGTCTGTTTTTTTATATTTTGGGCTAATCTTTTCTCATAGTCTACCTTCTCTTTATTGCTTGCTCCGTGGTTATTTGTTGCTTCTTAAAGGTTTCCCAATCTCTGGTTTCCCACTACTTGGCAACTTTGAACTTATGAGTTTTTAGGTTGATGCCTTCCTTGATTCCCTTAGTTATCCAAGGCTAGTTGCCCCCACCCTCACTGTCCTTGCTTTTAACTTTTATAGAGCACCGTGGAAAATCTCTTTGAAAATCCTCCACTCAACTGTCACTCCATATAGTCTGCATTCCCAGTCTACCCTAGCCAATTCCTCCCTCATCCCCTTGTAGTTTCCCTTGTTTAGGCGTAACAAAATTGTTTTAGACCGAACTGCTGTACCCTCCATTTGTATGATAAACTCAGTCGTACTGTGATCAGTCTTTCCAAGAGGATCCCTAATTTACAAGTTCACTCATTTACCTGCCTCATTGCACAGATCCAGATTCAAGGTAACATATTCCCTACCTTGTAGGTTCAGTAGCATGATGTTCAAGGAAGTTACCCATATGCATTCTACGACGTCCTCCTCAAGGTTGCCTTGACTAACCTGATTCACCCAATCTACAGTATATGCATGTTAAAGTCTCCCACAGTAACTGCTGTTCCATCCTTACATTCCTCGATATTTCTTGGTTCTTATGCCACTTTAATGTTATTATTAGGTGGCCTATAGTCAACTCCCACTAGTGACTTTTTTCCCTTTACTGTTCCTAATCTTTACCCAAATGGACTCAAAATTCTGCTCCTTAGATCTTACATAATCTCACACTATTGCCTGATCTCATCTTAAGAGCACTAACCCACCTCCTTCCTGCCTGTCTTTCCTTATCACCCAATATCCTTGGATATGTAATTCCCAATCCTCTTCACCTTACAACCACATTTCAGTAATGGGCACTAAATCACACCCCCTTATACTTATCTGTGCCACAAGTCCACTGACCTTGTTTCAAATGCCATGGGCATTCAGATAAAGTGCCCTTATACCCATTTTTAAAATCCGATAATCTTCGCTTCTTTTGCATTTGACTTTTATCCCCTCTACTCTTAGTTTTATGTTTTTAACTTTTACTTTTTCCACATTCTTCTTTTATTTCATTCATCCCTCTCCAAGGCCATTAATAATAAATGTTGTTTCTCTTTCCATTGATGCTGCCCGACTTGCTGAGCATTTTCTCTTTTTACCTCCTTCTCACAAATGACCCATCCCACAGCCTTTAATTGTTTATAAGCTACAGATGAGGTAAGAAAATGGCTGAGATATACATCCAGTGGTTCCCTGATCTCAGCTAGGGGTCACTTTTGTTCAGAAATGAGCAGTTTAGTGTGTCATGGTTTTACCTGCAAAGCTGCCATTCCAGCTTTGTGGATCAAACCTAGGATGAAGTCTTGTAAAACTCCACAGATGCTGAGGAAGCCTATCAACCTGACCCCATAAGTACAGCCATAATCGATAGGATGGCCATGCCTGGTTGTATGCTGTCAATGGCCTTGGCAATGTTCAAAATATGCGACTTGCAATTCCAGCCATGGTTTGATTCACAGTCAGCTGCTCTTTAAATGATTAAATTACTAATCTGTGCTATTTTCCCTTAAGAGTGCAATATGCACTGTGCATTTTTGCATACCTAAACATGCTATTTCAAAAATTGCAGGTATGAAAATCCACAGGAGAAATGTGTGGTTCCCAAGCAGTTCCATTTTTGTGCATTTTTAAAGGACTAAAAGTTTTGGTCCATTAACAGTAAATTTTATGAATTATTTGGATATGGGCATTATAGACATTCCTCCATTCAATTCTAAATCCTAATTGCCATTACCTGTTTCTTGATCTCAGTACCAGGGCAGTTAAGAGCTAGCCATATTGGTCTGAGAGATTGCCTCATTGTTGAAATACGTGGATTGTTGTATTGTTCTATACTTTCATGGTAGATATGAGCTGTACACCAGGGAGTATTAAGTCTGCCTGTTTGAGAATACACTATTTTATCTTGTATCTCAAATTTCCTTATGACATAGAAGGAGGCCATACACCCCAGTGCCAGCTCTCAGCACATGCTAATCCATCTCCCATATCCATCAATTCCACCCTTATTCTCCAATTTTCAACCTACCCTTGGTGTAAATTTCCTGTAACTTAACAATTAACCTACCAACCAGTATGTCTTTTAATGACATGTTAAATGATAGATCCAGACAAAAACATCTAACAGCTCATGCTGTTAGATTCAATCTCAGAAAATGTTAGTCCATTACTTTTAATGAAAGCTTGGACTAGCTCAGAAGTATTGATTACTTTGTTAATAAGTTGCAACATTAAGTGTCCAACTCTAGTTTTCTGTGTATTTTTGAAGTTCTACTCTAGATATATTTCTTGGATGTCATGGCTCAGACCTTCTTCCCTGAGTACTTTGAAGTAAAATCAAGGATCAAATGGAGAACCTTTCTGACCACACCTATAGTGTTTAAACTTTTTTATGATTCCAAGTTGATTTTCAGGCAAGAATTTATTGGTAAATATACTAAATGTAGAGATTTAGTGTTATCCTAACAAGATTTTTCCTCACAATGTCTTACTAGTCAAGATTCATAATGATTTTCATGGCATATTTTACTGGTATTATATGGCGAGCTCTCCACTGGCCACCGTGACAGAGGTGCACCAAAGAAAAGGTACAAGGACTGCCTAAAGAAATCTCTTGGTGCCTGCCACATTGACCACCGCCAGTGGGCTGATAACGCCTCAAACCGTGCATCTTGGCGCCTCACAGTTTGGCGGGCAGCAGCCTCCTTTGAAGAAGACCGCAGAGCCCACCTCACTGACAAAAGGCAAAGGAGGAAAAACCCAACACCCAACCCCAACCAACCAATTTTCCCTTGCAACCGCTGCAATCGTGTCTGCCTGTCCCGCATCGGACTGGTCAGCCACAAACGAGCCTGCAGCTGACGTGGACTTTTTACCCCCTCCATAAATCTTCGTCCGCGAAGCCAAGCCAAAGAAAAAGAAAACATATCTTGGAACTTAGTAGTCTTTCAGAGCTGCTCTGTTGAAAGATTATTGACCTGGGCACCGAGGCTGAATCTTTAATTCCCTCAGGAGGATAGGTTTAGTTCAACCAGAAATTAGAATATAAAAGCAAATTGAGCTACTTATCAAGTCTTGGTTTTAAAGGACAATGACAGGAAGGAAAATTGGCTGCAGGATGTCAATCAGTTATTAAAATGTGTCTTTATTTAACAGTCGTTTTATTTTAACCACACGTATCATGCTCCCTTGACACCTGAAAACCGTACACCTATTGGGAAGCCTGAGTTAATGAAGAAATTGTTTTTATAGCATTGTTTGCAATCCAGGAGAATTCAGAGAGCTTCTCTTTGGCACAGCAATCTTTCTCGTACTATCAACTTCCTTTTCCACTGCTGTGGGATTACCTGGTCACCATCATTGTCTGGCCAGCAATCTTTTGCTATGATTGAGCATCTCTTACAATTTAATAAAGTTCTCAAATCAAGAACCCACTGACTCTTTTAATCTTCTGAATTTCAAACATATTGGCTAATTTAAAAAAAAACAAACTTAATTTTTTTATATTCCCATTTTGATCACCCTATCCAGAAATAGGTATGTTCTGCATCCACTCTTCTCAGCTTATAATCAGTTATTTAAGGGAACGTCCATAATTCCTTTTTCACATTATGGTGAGAATCAAAGGTGCAATGAATTCCACTGCTGGCCATCTCCTCATCTACCATGCACGACTGTCAAAGAGCTACACTCTAACCAATTCATTTGCCAGCTAAGGCTGCGGACTAAGATGAAGCAATCTTAATGGATTAATGTCTGTTCAGAACCAAAATTGTTTAAAAATATTGTTCAAAATGGCTCAGAAATTCTAATATTAGTTAAAGTCATGGAAGGCAGTAGAACAATAACTATTTCATAAACTTATGCTTGAATATTGTCTTGAGCTAGCTGTAGGGAGGTACAGATTGATTTACCAGAATCAGGATTTATTGTCATGAACAAGTCATAAAATGCAGTGTTTGCGGCAGGATCATAGTGTAAACATTCATATTATAACCATCTTACAACATGACTATAAAAAAATCAAATAAATAATAATAGTGGATGAAAAGTAAGATAGTGTCTTTGGTTCATTGATTATCCAGAAATCTAACGGCAGCAGGGAAGAAGCTGTCCTTGTGCCCCTGAGTGCTCATCTTTAGGCTCCTGTTCCCCAATGGTAGCAGAGCAGAGGACATAGCCAATGTGGTGGGGGTCTTTGACGATAGAGGCTGTTTTTTTAAGAGACTACCTCGTGTAGATGTTCTAAATGGAGTAAAGTCTGGTGCCTGTAATATCGTAGGCAGAGTTAACAACTCTCTGGAGTTTATTCTTGTCCTGAGAGTTGGCACCTCCATTACCAAGCAGTGATACAACCAGCCAGAATGCTATCCACAGTACCATATAACCATATAACCACTTACAGCCAGTTCGGCCTACTGGTCCATGCCGTAACAATCCCCACCCTCCTAGTCCCACTGACCAGCACCTGGTCCATACCCCTCCAGTTCTCTCCTATCCATGTAACTATCCAGTCTTTCCTTAAATGTAACCAATGATCCCGCCTCGACCACATCTGTTGGAAGCTCATTCCACATCCCTACCACCCTTTGCGTAAAGAAATTTCCCCTCATGTTCCCCTTATAATTTTCCCCCTTCAATCTTAAACCATGCCCTCTAGTTTGAATCTCCCCCACTCTTAATTGAAAAAGCCTATCCACGTTTACTCTGTCCCTTTTAAAATCTACACTCGAGAGAAAAAAGCCCCAGTCTGCACAACTTTTCCCTGTAGCTCAAACCTTGAAATCCTGTCAACATTCTCGTGAACCTTCTCTGCACTCTCTCTATTTTGTTAATATCTTTCCTATAATTTGGTGACCAAAATTGTACACAGTACTCCAAATTTGGCCTCACCAATGCCTTGTACAATTTCATCATAGCCTCCCTACTCTTGAATTCAATACTCCGATTTATGAAGGCCAATATTCCAAATGCCTTCTTCACCACACCATCTACCTGAGTATCAGCCTTGAGGGTACTATTTACCACAACTCCTAAATCCCTTTGTTGCTCTGCACATCTCAGTAGCCTACCATTTAGATAGTCTACAATAGCCTACACTTGAAGAAGGTTACTAGAGTCTTCGGTGACATACCAAATCACCTCAGACACCTCACAAAGTATAGCCACTTGCGAGCCTTCTTTGTGATTGCATCAAGATGGAGGTGCTAGGACAGATCCTCGGAGATGTTGACACCCTGGACTTTGAAATTCTTGACTCTTTCTTTCCACTACTGAGCCCTTGATGAGGACAGGATTGTGTTCCCCTGACTTCCTCCTGAAGTCCACAACCGTCTCCTTGGTCGTTACACTATTCATCAAGCTACTCTATCTCCCTCCTGTACATGTCCTCATTGCAATTTGTGATTCTGCTGACAACTGTGGTGTCATCGACAAACGTAGATGACATTGGAAATGTGCCTGGCCACACAGACATGGGCATATAATGAATTAAGCAGTGGGCAAAGCGTGTATCCTTGGGATGCACCTGTGTTGATGATCAGTGAGGAGGAGATGTTGTTTCCAATTCATACTGACTGTGGTCTTCCAATAAGGAAGTCAAGGATCCAGTTGCAGAGTGGGTTTTGAGGCCTAGAGTTTGTAGTTTCTTGACCAGCACTGAGGGAATAATAGTATTGAAGGCCAAGCTGTCGTCTAGGAAGAGCAGCCTTATGTATGAATTGCTGTTTTCAAGATGATCTAGAGCTGATATTGCATCTGCTGTGGAGCAAATTTGATGATAGGCAAATTGCAGTGGGTCCAGATCTTTGCTTAGGTACGTGTTAATTCTAGCCATGACCACCCTCTCGAAGTAAAAGTTAGTGCTACTGGGCACTAGTCATTGAGGCAGCTCACGCTACTCTTCTTGGAGACAGAAATGATTGATGCCCTTTTGAAGCTGATGGGAACCTCTGACTGGTGGCTGCCACAATGAGAGGTTAAAAATGTCTGTGAACACTCTGGCTAGTTGGTTGGCGCAAATTTTCAGTATCCTGCTAGGTACGCCGTCACCCTCTTGAATTATGTTCTATCGTCATCCTCAGATATCACAGGGTCCTCAGCCTTCTCAGGGATTCTAGTAGGCATTGTTTGGTATTTCTCAAAGTGAGCATAGAAGGTGTTCAGCTCATTGGGTAGTGAAGCATTGAGGAGTTGTGAATGAAACTGAAAGCGTTTCTAATACTACTGAACGCCAACCAGTCCAGGATGGTATTTGTGCTGCTTTCAAGCCTGCCAGCATTATTTTTCTTCAGATGGTCAGTGAACCCTATACTCTCTTCTGTCATATGCTTAATCACCATCCCATCCATCTGCTAATTACCTTTGCACACAAATGATGTGCAGTCAAGATTTTCAGTTAAGTGTCACGCCTGTGAACTGAGAGCATATAAATCTTCAAAATTTTCTTCATCCTCTTCCTCACTCTTTACCTATCCTCCAGCATTCTTCAACTCTTCTTACTGCATTACTTTTCCCTCATCTAAGAAGAGGGCATTTCCATTGAGATCCAATTGCTTATGAGAAATGGCATTGATACCTACATGTTTATACGGTAGCACGATTTATGTAAGTGATAGACATGTTGTCATTAGAATGAAGTGCTGGAATCATACCTGATAAGACCTCATGACCCACATTTCCTCTCTGCTGCCTTTGACTTTGCAGCCACTTAATCCATCAATATGGTTAATTATTGTTTTGGTGAGATGCTGCCTTTGTTGTACCTCCCTCCTACTTCCAGAAACTTTTTGCACAAATGGAGAAGATAAACAATATTAGGAGACACCATGCTTCTGTTCTAATACATAACCTCAACAGGAATTTGAGCACTTGAATATGAATGGCGGTGTAAAGGTGATAATGCTGCTGGAGAGAAAAGGATGTGCCTATTTGTGTTTGTGAGTGAATTAAAGAGGACAATTTTATGGTTTTACCCATTTCATCTGAATATATTTAGTGGAATTATAAAACATATTGTGACATTGTTTCTCGGGAGAAACAGGCATCTGTGCTGTGAGTTTGTGTGTAGTTGCTCTCTGCTTGTGGGGAGTGTGCCCTTATGGGCTGATGCCATTGTGAAATTGATGCATAGCAAAAAAAAATCCACTAAGTTGGATTGTATGCCTTGTAGAAGAGTGCAGAGCCCATTTTAGTCTTTTTCAGAATGTAAAACTAACATTTTTTAAAGGTGCTTTCAAGCTATTGTGATTTTTTTAAATGGGGAAAAATATTATGTGCATTCAAACTAAACACTGTTCCTATAACTTTTGTTTTATCTGGTTATTTGTCTCATATACAAGCAAACAAGCTTTTATGAATATTTATTAGACATGAAATTAAGCTTTTTGAAATGCATTTTTCTCATGATTCCAAAATGGCATCAAAACCTCAGTTGCACGTTTTTACCACAATGAGTGGCAGGCAATAAAGGGGTTGGTTTGTGTACACATAACATATAGCTGTGCAAATCATGACACCACACCCTGAATTGGTGTCAGAGCTGTCATTTTGTGACTCCACCACTAGACTACATTATTCTTTACGCTTATGCATGAAAAGGGCCATACCAGCAGAAAGAGATCATCATCTATTTAGAGGCTTATTGTTGCAATTGTTTCTTTTGATATTTACTGAAAATCTGTATATTTAGGATCTGTTTCATTTTCATTGAACATTTTCATTTTCATTACAATGTGATATGGAAAATGTAGGTGTAATTTTATTTGGTGGATTAAAGGATTGCGAATAAAGTGGTTGCTTCCAGACATTGGTTGTCTGCTAGTGCAGCTGTGTGGTATAATTGAAAGCTATGAGCAAGCCATATAAAGCAGGACTCTATTACCACTCCAGTAACCTGGGTTCAAATCCAGTGCTGCCTTCTAGAAGTTTGTATATTCTCCCCATGACCACATAGGTTTCCTTCAGGTTCTTCAGTTTCCTCCCATCCTCCAAAAGATTATGGGATTTTTAGGTTAATTGGTGTACGTGGGCAGTATGGTTTTGTTGACTGGAAGGGCCTATTAGTGTGCTGTATCTCTAAAATTAAAAAAAATATATATATAAAGGAACAGAAGTGGGGAGATGAGCGTAGCAGGTGCAGGGGAAAGACTTTCAGTGGGAAACCATGACTGTAGATGCTCTTTCGGGAGCAGATCTACTAGGGACTGATGACAGAATGCAGTATCTCACTGAAAACTATTTTGCGCACAATACCCAAAACCTTGACAGCTGCAGTTTGAGAGATAACATAAAATGACAGCAGTGTGAGCTTCTGCTGTAACAAATTTTAGGTCACATAGTTAAAATATTAAATTAAAGGAAGACTTGCCAAAAACAATACACCGAAACCCCAAAGAGATGTAAATTCATTATAACACTCTTGGTCTTTCAGTTTGAAATTTCAAAAGTATTTGCCTTCTCCCACCTCTCTACTCTACCAGGGTAAGCCCTTTCCCTCCACTGGCACTCCCGTGGCAATAAAATGGTGATTCCCTTCCCCTCGTGACTTATGTGGAGCAAATTAGGCAATATGATGAGTCTGTCTCTGAGACCTGATTTTATGCTGTTGGGGCTAACATTGAGATGTAGAGCTCAGAGCTGCTCAATGACCAGCACAATGAGTGCACATCCTTGCTGAGCACCAGCATTTGCTGTTCTTTCTTTTGATTGACTGTCCAGATCATGTCATCTCTGTCATCTCCTCCCACTGGATTTGGTGGAAATTCCTGACTCTTGCTTTTGTTTGGCAACATGATTTTCCTCAACAAAGTCAATCTCCAGGCTGGGTTGAAAATTAAGTTCTAAACTTCTGGAAGAATTAACCATCTTTAACCAGAAAGTCGAAGGTTTTTTTTCAATGCTGCATGCATAAGAATCATTTTATTTTTGGTTTCTGAGATGAATTGCAACACTCTAGAAATGTAAACAGGTGTGCATGCACTGATTAATAATGTCTAAGTCATAAGAAGACATGGTCTTTGGAATTCTCTGCTTGGAGGGATGTCGTTGCTTGGAGATTGAATATAATTAATACATTTTGGATATATATGAAATCAAAGGATAAAATAATGATGTGAGAAGATGGAGTAAAAGATCAAAAGTAGTGCTGCATGTTGAGCAGCCTTTGAAAATAGCCAGCACCATTTTGTCCATGGGTGTTGGGTTGCCAACAGTCCTGCAATCTAAAATGTGACCCTGATTTCAAGTAAGGAAAAGGAAGACCAAAATCAGACACCGCATTTCCATTATAATTTCTGGGCATCAAGTCAAGGGCAGGAAAAAACAATAGCCAGAATTTTCTGGTCAACAGGGAGAATTAAGATTTCCCCACACACTCCAAAATAGGCAGATGTTGCTCGACTTGCTGCATTTCTTCAGCAGTTTTTCTTTTGCTCCATATTCCAGCATTGCAGTCTCGTGTCACAACAAATAATAGTTTTATTGATTGTAAGCACAATGAATTTAATCAGCTGCATTCAGACAAAAAAAAAGCAACACTGAACAAAGACTGTGGTCGCATTCCTTTCCTCTATATCTTTTCCTTCTGCTTGGTTCTGTTAACAGTGTTCTTTCTTCTTGTCATCTCTCTCTCTCTGCCTCTTTCATATTTTATGTAATTTTTCCCTTTGATCTTATTTGCTACTTACCAATTTCAAGAGCTATGTTGACACTGTTCCTTCCAAAAGTACAACACTGTTCCTTCCTAAAGTACTTAGTATGTATCATTTATTTCTAGATTCATTCCCCTTTCACATTGAATTATTCCTGATTATTTTTCCTGACTCTCTTGCAGAACAAGCAACTCCTGGAATGGCAACTTAATGCTTAGTGATCTAAAATTCTGTTGAAAAGTTGCTTACTTCAGCAAATTGACACTTGGAAAATTTTAACCCCTCCTTTGTTATCTCTTTCTCATAATCAGTTTTCTATTCTTATTGATTTTGTGTACCATTCATTTTACGCCAATTTAATATACTTGTTTTGTCCTAGATATCCACTTCCATTATAATACCACTATCCCAGAGTGAAAGTAAATGCCCTGAACTCCATAATTGACAAATTTTAAACAAAAAAACTTCATACAAAATTTTAATTCTTGTAGTTAGCATAACTTTTGATTTAACTGACCATCATAATTTACTTCAACAAAGAATGAGAAGTTGGTCAGGCAGAATCCATGGAGACAAATTTGGGTCAGAACTTTTTCAATGCTGGAATGGGAGAGATATTAAAATTCCAGCAACTGTAGTTGTTTCTGTCATAATTGACTTTATGATCATACGTAGAACAATACAACATATAAACAGGCCTTTCTGTCCACATGTCTATACCAAACATAATGCCAAATGAAACTAAAACTCTGATACTCATCCTTGTACCCTGAATATTCATGTCGCTCTCTCTTGAAGCCACTTAACTGCTACTATCATATTATCTATCGTATCTGCTTCCATCACACATCCAGGCACCTAACAATCTCCGTGCAAAATCTTTGCCATACACCTTTAAACATCCCGCTCAGTCCCCAGTGTATTATTGGGGTAGGGGCTTCACCCTTCTTCTATGGCTACTTACACCAATAAACTCTTCAACTACATCAGTTGATCACAGACAATAGGAGCCAAGCAAGTACTAGAATTACAGTGGGAGATGCATTGGGTCTCCTACAGGTGATGATGAGTGTGTTCTCATACAGCGCCCTCCATAATGTTTGGGACAAAGACACTTCTTTCTTTTATTTGTCCCTGTACTCCATAGTTTCAAATTTGTAATCAAACAATTCACGTGATTAAAGTGCACATTTGCGATTCTATTCAGGGTTATTGGTGTACATTTTGATTTGACCAAGTAGAAATTATAGCCCTTTTAATAGATAGTCCTCTCATTTGAGGGCACCCTAATATTTAGGACATAGCAATAGTATGTACAGATGCTTCTTTCTTATGATGGTTCTACTTTCAATTTTTTGAACTTATGATGGTTTGATAGTATTAATAAGCATTTGATAGAATCCGTACTTCAAATTTTAAATTTCGATCTGTTCCCACACTTACGATGTGTGGTACACTACTCTCTTGCGACATTGGGCCGATATTGTGTTGCAAGCAATTTTTTATTTTGTGTTTGCGCATCCCATCATGTGCTTCCATCTGTGTACATTATTGTTGAGTACCCGTACAACTTAACACTTGATGATTTTGCCCAACTGTAGGTGATGGTAAGTGTTCTGAGCATGTTTAATGTAGGCTAGGCTGTGATGTTCAGTAGGTGTAGTATTCTTTCTTGACACAATTTTTCCACTAATGATGGGTTTATTGGAAGGTAACCCCATCGTAAATTGAGGAGCAGCTGTATATTAAAGTAGACATGTTAAAGTCGTACCTTTTTTGCATATCCCTTGCATGCAATGACTGCTTGAAGTCTATGATTCATAGACATCACCAGGTTCTGAGTATCTTCTCTGGAGATGCTCTGCCAGGCCTCTCATGCAGCCAACTTCAACTCTAGCTGGTTTTGGGGACTTGTCCCCCCCACGTTTTCTCTTCAACATATGGAAGGCATGCTCAATTGGATTTAGATCAGATGACTGTCTTAGCCATTCAAGAATTTTCCAGTTTTCAGCTTTGAAAACCTCCTCTGATCCTATAGCAGTACGTTTGGGACCATTGTTTTGCTGTAGGTTGAAGGCATTTGCGTGAACTTGAGCAGATAAGATGTTTTTATACACCTCAGAATTCATTTTGCTACTACCATCAGCAGTTACATCATCAATGTAAAACAGAAAGACTGGGTCAGTAGCGGAACTTCGAGAACCATCACGCTGACCAGTGGCCCACCTCAGGACTGTGTGCTCAGCCCACTCCTGTTCATGCTACTGGCCCACCAGATTCTGCTCAAACATTGTCATCAAGTTTGCAGATGACACAACATTAGTTGGCCTCAACAACAACAACAAAGAGTTGTACTACAGGGAAAATGTGGAAAATCTCATGAAACAGTACAAAAGTAACAAGATGAAGGATATGATCATGGACATCAGGAGGACCAGGAATGATCACCCTCCACTACACATCAACAATTCTATTGTAGAGAGAGTGAAGAGCACCAAGTTCCTTGGAGTTCACTTAATTAGTGATGTATCATGGACAGTCATCATCTCCTCAGGAATGCGCAACAACCGCTGCTCTTCCTGAAAAGACTGAAGCAGGCAAGGCTACCGGCCAGCATTATGTCAACCTTCTATAGGAGCTCTTTCGAGAGCATTCTGACCAGCTGCATCACAGTAAAGAAATATATCAGAGGTCAATCCACAGGACCGTAAGAATGGAAGAGAGGATCACTGGAGTCTCCCTCCCCTTCCATTGATGAGATGTACCGGGATCGGTACACCTTCTGAAGAGGGTGCATATAATCATAGAGGACCCCTTCCATTCTGCACACAGCATTTTTCAGTTCCTCCCATTGGGGAAGAGATACAGGAGTGTCAAAGCTAGCACCACCAGGCTGAACTTCTTCCCATGGGTAGTGAGAATGCTGAATGACCAAAGGAACTGCTCACACTGACCATCCAAGGCTCTCATTTCTACAAAACAATATTTATTTATTTGTATAGATGAAATAACTCATACCTTTTTATTTGTATTTTTAAAATACCTCCGTATCATTTGTCTATGTGTGTTTTATGTCAGGTTATGTGTCTGCATGTTTTACACTGAGGACCAGAGAAAGCTATTTTGTTGGAATATACTTGTACACTCAGATGACACTAAATTTGACTTGGCAATGAAGATGAGTGCACCACTACCTGTGGCAGCCATACATGCCTAGGCCATAAAACCCCCACTTTGATTCGCAGATGAGGTGGAACGCATTGGATCTTGGGCCTCGATACTTTGCATCACTCTGATGCAGGTTAATCTTGGTTTCATCTGTGTATAAGAACTTTTTCCAGAATTCTTCAGGCTCATTTAAATACTTCTTGCCAAACTATAATCTGGCCATCCTGTTTCTGTGGCTAACTAGTGGTTTGCATCTTGCAACGTAGCCTCTGTATTTCTGTTCATGAAAAATCTTCTGCCGACAGTAGTCATCAATACATGCACACCTCCCTTCTGAAGAGTGTTTCTGATCTGTCAGACAGGCGATTGGGGAACTTTTTTCATTGTGATGTCATCAGCAGTGGAGGTCTTCCTTGGAATACCACTCATAATATTCCATTACATTTATCTTTGCAGGTTCACCTGCACTGGTTATAATGCAGGAGTCACTGATTCCATAAAGACTGAAAAAGCTTGCTGAAACTTACCTGTGTGGGGCTTGCATGTTTTTCCTGTGGCTATTTGGGTTACTCCAGTTGTTCTAGTTTTCTCCCATATCCCAAAACGTACTGGCTATTACGTCACTTAGCTAAGTTGCCACCAAAGTAAATGGACATTAGGCGAATCAGGATATTTTTAATAGACATGCATGAGTGAATGTGTTACATGAAAATAATTGGGTGAAGGATGGGCGGGATTGCTCTGAAAGTGGCATTGACTCAATGGGCCAAATAGCTTTCTTCCATTTTGTTATTAAAAATTAGTTATTTCCTTGTGAGTGGCACTTTGTTTACAGAATTCTGCCAAAATACCTTTTCTTTGTATCAGCTCCACTCTGCAGTTCCAAATGTTCCCTGACATCTTGAACTCTTGAGCTGTTGTTTCAAATCAATGGTGGCTTATCAACATTATGGCCAGTGCGGTTGAGAGCAATGCACACAATACATTGATTTTTTTTAATGTCATTTAGTTAGCAACGAGATGCACTGAGGGGCTAACATTTCAAGACAGTGAAGTAAACAATCATTCAATGATAGCAAATACCTCAAGAGACTTGATTTGATGTTCATTTTAATCTATTGCACGTGCAGACTATTTAAAATACAGAACTGGATAGAATGATGAAATATTCCTGATGGAAGTGATATGCTTCACTTAGTTTGCAAACCTTTCATATTGTTCATGTGCTACACAGTTTCTTGCAAGTTTTCACTAATAGTCTGTTTCTGTTGCTTTCAATCTCTGGTATATATGAGGTGTCCTATAGAAGTGGCAATGCAGAGCATTTGGAGAAGTACAGTCTACTCAAGGATAGTCAGCATGGCTTCGTGAAGGGAAGGTCGTGCCTCATGAACCTAATTGAGTGTTTTTTGAGGAGGTAACAAAGAAAATTGATGAGGGTAGGCTGGTAGATGTGGTCTACGTAGATTTTAGTAGGGCATTTGACAAGGTCCCCCATGAGAGATTCGTCCAGAAAGTCATGAGGCATGGGATCAGTGGAACCTTGGCTGTGTGGATAAAAAATTGGCCAGCAGGTAGAATGCAGAAAGTAGTAGTGGAAGGAAAGTCTTCTGCCTGGATGCTGGTGACTAGTGGGGTGCCGCGGGGATCTGTTCTGGGACCCATGCTCTTTGTGATTTCTATAAATGACCTGAATAAAGAGGCAGAAGGATGGGTCAGTAAGTTTGTGGATGACACGAAGGTTGGAGGAGTTGTGGATGGAGCTGAAGGTTGTCGATGGTTATAAGAGGATATAGGCAGGATGCAGATTTGGGCAGAAAAGTGGCAGATGGATTTCAACCCGGATAAGTGTGAGGTAATGCATTTTCGAAGGACAAACCAGAAGTCTCAGTTAATGGTCGGTTACTTGAGAGTGTGAATGAACAGAAGGACCTTGGGTGCAAATCCATACATCCCTCAAGTTTGCCACATAGGTTGCTAGGTTAGTTAAGAAGGCCTATGGGATGCTGGGCTTCATTAAAATGGGGATTGAGTTCAGGAGTAGAGAGGTCGTGTTCTATAAATCTCTGGAAAGACCACAGTTCTGGTCACCTCATTATATGAAGGATGTGGAAGCTATGGAGAGGGTGCAGAAGTAATTTACCAGGATGTTGCCTTGATTGGAAAAAGTCTTATGAGGGAAGGTTAGTAGAACTGGGACTTTTTTTCTGTGGAACATAGAAGGATGAGAGGAGACGATGGAGGTCTACAAGATTATGAGAAGTGTAGATAGGGTGGACAGTCAGCACCTTTTTCCTAGGACAGGAATAGCGAACATATGTACAAAGTGAAAGGAGGGAAGTTTAGGGAAGACATCAGATGTAAGTTTTTTACTCAGAGAATTGTGGGAGCCTGGAATGCCTTGCCAGGGATGGTGGTGAAGGCTGAAACATTAGGGACATTTAAGAGATGATTGAACAAGCACATGGATGAAATAAAAATTAGTGGATTATGGGGTAGGTTGAATTTATTACTTTTTTTTAAGGAATATATGGGTTGGCACAACATCAAGGACTGAAGTGTTCTATAACATATAATTTAAGAAATAAATATGACACTTTTGCCAAAATATGGCAACCTTATTTCGAGCACTTCAGTTATAATGACAGCTCACAGGTCGAAAATCTGATAAAACATGTAAAGACAACTGCAATGAAGCACCTCAAAGAATGGAAGTAGATTAGAAAGACTGGCGGGACGCTGGATCTTTCCTTTCTTTCCTTTACTATTTTCTGTCTCTTTAGTTGTTTTCTTTTGATGTTTTGGGAGAGGGAGGGAATTACAAGTAAATTGACATTGTACCTGACACTCAGAAGCGATTAATATTAACAATGTGCAAACATGTTAAAAATGACTGTTTTCAAAAGTGATATGTTTGTTCTGAAAAATGAAAAATAAAATAAAAAAAAAGAATGCAAGGCTGGGGTTGAGCGCAATACACAAACATGCTGGAGAAACTCAGCAGGTCAGCAGCACCCATTAGAAGGAAAGGGTAACCCAACAATTCAGGCTTGAATCATTTGTCAAGTGATCTGACGAAGAGCCCAGGCCTGAAACATTGGCTACCCTTTCCTTCCTATGGATGCTGCTGACCTGCTGAGTTTCTCCAGCATGTTTATGTATTGCAGTGTGGAGCAGATATTTCATCTCATCATGTGACTCCCTTGTATTTCTCTGATTCTTACAGTATTTTCTCCTTCAAAAGTTAGGATGAGTATTGTTATAGTGGAGCAAGCAGAGGATAAGAATTGTTCAGTGGTAATTAACCTTATGTTGGAGAGAATACATCATCACTGCCAGAATAAATTGGTACTATGATATAACCATATAACCATTTACGGAGCGGAAACAGGCCATGTCGGCCTTTCGAGTCCGCACCAGTATGAGTCTTAATTATTTCATAATCATGTTGTCCACTGCAATGGTCTTGTAATTTTTAAGGAGGAAGTTTCAGTCATTGGATAATAGCAATCTGGTTTTGTTCCAGCATATTATTTGTTATCACTGTATGTGTGTAAATAAGAACTACATTTCTCAGCATGCAATGAGTACAGTTGGGCAGAAATGGGAGGTGACATTTGACAGGGGTTGTTGAAGCAGCTCAAAGAAAATAAAGTCAATTAAGTGTTAAATCCACATAAAATCATTCTTCTTGAAATTTGAAAGAACAAGCATAACATGGTATCAGAAATGTCTAAGTGAGTAAGAGAAGATAATAGTTTGTAAACATGGATAAGTTAAGTCCTCCCACACCGATGCAGTTTACTGTCAATCTAGCTGATAATTGAAAACGCTTCAAACAACGATTCAACATTTATTTAGAAGCTGGTAGAATGGGAGAGACGGATGGAAAATGGAAAGTGTCTATGTTTCTGCATGTGATGGGTGAAGAGGCCTTGTACATCTATAACAGTTTTCAAATTGATGAGACAGCTTTCACATTGGACACTCTGATGACAACATTTGAGGAGTATTTTGTTCCAAGTAAAATCGCCACATTTGAGAGATTTAATTTTTTTCTTCTGTGACCAAAAACAAGGTATGAGGTTTGACCAATATTTAGCCGAGCTTCACACACTGATTAAGTCCTGTGAATTTAGAGATTTGAAAAATTCACTCATTAAAGACAGAACAGTTTGCGGAATCCCAGATAATAAACTTAAAGAAAGACTGTTGAGTGGAAAAGATTTGACTCTGGAAAAGGCTGTGAATATGTATAGGGTAGCAGAGGGCAACATGGTTGGTGTACCGGTTAGTGTAACACAATCACAGCACCAGCAATCAGGTCTGGACCTGCGTTCAAATCTCACGCTGTCTAAAAGGAGTTTGTTATGTTCTCCCCGTGTCTGCTTGGGTTTTCACTGGGGGCTCCAGTTTTCTCCAACCCTTCAAAAAAAATGGGATGCAGGTTAATGGGGTGTAAATTGGGCGGCACAGACCCATGGGCCGAATTGGCCTGTAACAGTGCTGTATGTTTAAATTTTTTTTAAAAGACAATATGAGCACAAGCTAAGGAGCTGCACAAGATGGACTCAACAGTTAAGGAGCTGAAAATATAGACACAACAGTGCATGGGATGAAAACAGATAAGCAGAGCACCAGGAGTTTTCCAAAGCAACACCAAAGCAAAGAGGTAGACTCAGTCAGCAAATGCAGCAGGTGTGGAGGTGGACATATTCCAAAGATGTGTCCTGTCTATGAAAGTCATGCTATAAATATGGGAAGAAGAATCATTTTACAAAGTGTTGCAAAGTAGGGGATACCAAAAGACAGTGGACGAAGAAGTGGAGGAATCCTTCATAGATTCACTACAAACTACTGCTGGCAAAAGGAATGGATTGTTCCAGTGTCTGTGAATGAGACAGTAATTCCATTTAAGCTCAACACCAGAGCCCAGGTGAATCTGCTATCTGGATGATTACAAGACTCTCATTGTAAAGAGCAAGATTTATCCTGTGAAATTAAAAGTGACAGGCTACACTGAAAAGAACGTTCCAGTAAAAAGGAACTGTATGGTGATCTTCAAACACAAACGGCAGCATCTAAGGTCACAGCTTATAATTGTAGAAAGGAGAGTGCAGCCAACATTAGGTCTGCATGCATGTGAAGAGCGTTACCTGGTGAAAAGAGTTTTCATAGTGGCTTCACAGACCAAAGATAAGCACACAACACTCATGGAAGAAAGTATAACTACATTGGAGAAGCGACATCTTAATGTACAGAGAGAATCAACCTCATTGCATGAAATGAATGACAAACTTGAAAATGAGTTGGCAAATAAGGATGCCAGCTAGAAGAGAAAAATAGTTACAGGAATACCTGGAACTTGCTGAACAGAAACTGCAGCAAACAATGAAGTGAGCAGAAAAGTTACCAGAAGTAGAAGCTGAACTTGCCCAGCGAATTGCAGCTCTGACAAAGGCTGGAGGGACATGGCAACATAGAAGAATGTTTGAGACATTAGAGACTCACCTTGACTCTGATGAATGACTTCAGCTGCATCTAAAAGAAAGAATGGATGCATTAGAAGATAAGATTATATCGATACAAGAATCTGAACTTTTAAGAAAACAACTTGAAGAGTCACTTCATGATAAGGAATTGGAAAATGCAAACCATTTTTTCAACTATCTTTCAACTACAAAGCTTAAAGGAGCCGCCACACTATCGGAAGAGGAACTGGCAGCTATGTCACCCACTGCAGCAGCTGTGGCC
Organism: Narcine bancroftii; assembly: GCF_036971445.1. Classification (NCBI taxonomy): domain Eukaryota; kingdom Metazoa; phylum Chordata; class Chondrichthyes; order Torpediniformes; family Narcinidae; genus Narcine; species Narcine bancroftii. The sequence continues at coordinate 156,712,167 of NC_091475.1, forward strand.
AAGTTTGTGAAGCCTGGAATGAGGCTCACAGAGCTGTATAATGGATATGTTGAAGCCCAAGATCAATTGTTATTGATAAAACAGGAAAATAAGAGAGTGAATAAATATTTTGATGAAATTGTGAAAGAAGTGAAGATGAAATCTCCACTTCTGAAGTGCCGACATGAAGAATATGAGCATGTGCAAAATTCTGTGGCAAATCTCTCAGCTAAATTATGGAGGAAATTTGCCATTTACAAAAATGCTTTGATGAGAGACAAATAAGCATGCTTCTTTACTCAACAAGGAGAATCAGAAATACAAACTGCGAGTGTCAGATCTTTCACAGCAGGATAGGGTGCTTTTGATGGAACTAGAAGATGCGCGAGGAAATCATATTTTACATGAAGGTAAAGTTAGTTCTGCTGAGATAAGCAGTTCATCTAAAGTGATTTCTCAGCATCTGGTGACCTATCGTAATGTTGAGGAACTGCAACAGCAAAATCAACAGCTGCTGGGGAACTTGCTGATAAACAGGAAAAGGGAAGAGCAGGAAAAAAAACCTCCTCATGTATTTCTGAACTTCAGCTGAATCTTGTGGATGCCCTGAATGAACTTTTTCATTTTCTTTTTAAATTTAGATGTACAGCACAGTAACAGGCCCTTCCGGCCATAAACCCATGTCACCTAATTACACCCAATTACCCTACAACCCTTGTATATTTTGAAGGGTGTGAGGAAACCGGAGCCACCGGAGGAAATCCACGCAGACATGGGGAGAACGTACAAACTCCTTATAGACTGTGTGGGATTCGAAACCCTGTCCTGATCGCTGGGGCTGTTACAACATTGCGTTAACCATGCTGCCCCATACTAACCGTGCTGCTACTTTGAACATGAACGACCTCGTGAAGCCAGAAGTCATCAGATGCAATTAGTGGAAAGAGACTGACCACGGAATGTCGCTGTTACACTGCGAAACTCGGCAGACCTGCCTCTGTCCCAATCCAGGTTCCTCAGCACTGGAGCACTATTGGAACTGTGTGTGATAATGGTGCAGCACATAAATGATAAAGACATATGTTTGAATGTAGATACTTTTGTTGAATAGACAAAGTATGGTGTTTGTGGTTTTAATTTTATTTAAAGGGGAAAGATGTGTTGTTATGTATGTAAATAAGAACTACATTTCCCAGCATGCAGTGTGTGTGTGTGTGTGTGTGTGTGTGCGTGCGTGTGGGGTTGGCAGGAAAGGGAAGTGACATATGACAATGGTTGTCATTGGAAGTCGGTTGAAGCAGCTCATGGAAAATGAAGTTGGTTAAGATTTAAACCCACGTGTGGTGATAGACCACTAGCCTACTGCAGGGGGCAATCTGTGTACCTGCAGAAGAACACTGGAGGACAAGGCAATCAGCTGACCTGACCAAGCACCACCCGGTCAGTTGCCAATAACCCTCCAGGATATAAGCTAGATCCAGCCCCTCGACTTTAGTTTCAGAACTTTGCACAGGACTCTTGCAGCCAGCTCTGTGGAAGTTTATGTAGAATAAAGCCTGTTGTACAGACTTTATGTTTTGTGTCTGATTTCTACTCGATAGCACATCACCACGTAAAGTCATTCTTCTTGAAAGGACAAACATAACATTATTCAAAGTTCAAATTTATTGTCAGAATACATATATATCACAGTCAAACCAATGATTCTTTTTCCTGCAGGCCCAGCAGAATTACTACTTATTGGTAACTATAAACGTACTCGAAGAGAAAAATATGTAAACAAAGAGAGAAATGTAAACAAACTGTGTAATACAGAAAAAATATGTATTCAGTAATAAATAATGTGCAAAGTAAAAGTCTTTAAAAGAGTATCTGATTGAGTCCTGAATCTGGTGGTGAGAGTCTTGTGGCACCTATACCTCTTCCCTGATGGCAGGAGCAAGAACAGAGAATGTCCTGGATGGTATGGATCCTTGATTGCTGCCGCCCTCTGACAGCAGCGTTCCATACAGATGGTGGGGAAAGTTTTGCCTGTGATGTACTGGGCTGTATTCACTTCCTTTTGTAGGGCTTTTAATTTGGAGGTCTTTGTGCTCTCGCATCAGGCTGCGTTGCAGCCGGTCAGCACACTTTACACTTCACATTTGTAGAGATTTGCCAAGGTTTCAAAGTCATGCCTAACCTCTGCAAACTCCTGTGGAAGTAAAGGCACTGATGTGATTTCTTCACAATGACATTCATGTGCTGGATCCAGGAAGGGTCCTCCAAGATAATGACTCCCAGGAACATAAATTTATTTATCCTCTCCACCTCTAATCATCCAACGATTGCTGCATCATACACTTCTGGTTTTCCTTTCCTTAAATTTACAATCAGCTCTTTGGTCTTGGTGATATTGAGTGAGAGGTTGTTGTTAGTACACTATTCATCCAAGTTTTCAATCTCCCTCTTACATATAGCCCCTTTTTATACAGCCCATGACTATGGAATCATTAGTAAATTTGTAATAGTGTTTTTGTCCTACTGAACCAGTTGGAGCTAAGTATGCAGCCCTGTGGTGCTCAGGTGCTGATAGAGATTGTAGAGAAGATGTTCTTGCCAATTCACACTGATTGGGGTCTGGAGGTTAGGAAATCTAGAATCAATTACACAGTGAGGTATTGAGGCCCTAGAGAGGAAATGCATGTCCTGGGTGGCACGGATCCTTGATGATTGCTGATGCTCTCCGACAGCAAATTTTATTGAGGGTGGGGAGAGTTTTGCCTGTGATATATAGGGCTGCGTCAACTACCTTTTGAAGGACTTTTTGCTCAGAGAAATTGGTGAGAAATGCATGAAATTAAAACCTTTTTAGGTGATGTATGCAGGATATATTGCAAAGCTTTCAGTGAAAGATTTCAGTGATCAGAGAGAAGCAACAATCATACACATAATGCATTGAAATTCTTACCTTCTGCAGTTGAACAGATACTTGTAAAGAAAAACTATGATAGTAAATTAATTGAATTAAATTAAAAGACACAATAAAAGAGACAATATTAGATAGATCAATCTTCACAGTTGTCCTTGTGCAAAAAAGTAACTTGCAATACTGCTGACTGTCCTTTTCTGCTCTTTGAGCAGATTAGTGTAGCAAGGAAAGGTTTAAGATTCTGACAGCTGTTGGAAAGAAACTGTTCTTGAACCTAGAGGTGCCTGTTTTAAGGCATCTGTACTTTCAGCATGAAGATAGCAGTGTGAAGAGGTTGTGACCAGGGTGGTGGGTTTTTTTTAATGATATTGACTGCCTGCTTGAGTTGGCCACACACCTTCAAGTTGCAGAGCAGCGAGGAGGTCCAGGAACCAACAGAATCCATTCCATTACAGTAAAAGTAGCGCTGCAATCCCCTTCCACAGCAAAAGACCATGATATGCTGTGGTGTGTTCATTGAACCTTGAGATTCAGTTGCTTGGATATCAAGTGTGAAGTCATTCAACTTTATCCAGTATTGCATCCAGGTATTTGGAGTTATTCTCCTGTTCCAAACCCTTTGAGAAGTGCATACTAACTAGGGTCATATTGTGGATGTTACTAATGACATGGCTGATGACTGCAGCCAAAAAAAAATATCAGGGAGTAGTGCCGCATGCATAAATTATTTTTACAAACAGGCAGTAAAAAGTGAGTGTTTTTTTAATTAATTGATAGGCACGGAGTATGGAACTCACAGAGCTTCACAGCATATGTAGCCATTTTCAGGGTAAAACTAATTTAACCCCCAGTGACTTTAGACCAAGTGCAATGTGGTTCATTATGACTGAATGGTTTTCTCTGAGGGAGAAATAATATTGTCAGTGGTTTAAAACTGGAGCAGTGGACCTTTCCATGGTGATTGCAATTTTTTTTTACATCATGCTGATTAACCATATGCTCAGTTCCTGGGTTAAAAGTGACATGATCAGAAAGTACCAATATCAAGAATTTCTTGACTGATGAATGAAAGAACATTGAGCAGCAATAGAAAAGTAATTAATTGTCTTGTCACCCTCCTACCATCATGACATACTGAATTGAATCATTCTTCAATGTTTGGTTTCAATTATTTCAATGCCCTTTTTTAACAATTCATTCAATCCTTCCCACATGCTGTATATCCTATTGATGGAATGTTTCCATCTGTTCATGATATATTTATAAGGATGTATTTATTAACTTCACACTTTATCCTGATAAGCATAAAGTTCTTCCAACATCTGCTTGGCAGCAGTGCTAATAATATGTATATATACATTAATAATCATGTATTTATTTCTGCTCCATTTACATTTACATCCCAATATGATACTGAGTTGCAGCATCAATTTGATAGGTTATGTGAGCTAGAGTGAAGTATTCTGTAAAACTCTGTGCAATACTTCACAAGTGAGTTAATATAAATACTGCACTGAAATCCTCAAAGAGTTTAATTTGCTGAAATTAATGAAGGATTATCCTTGTGAAAAAGATGAAATGAAAAGCTGTGCATCATTATGTAACATAAAATTATGCCATATTACAATAATTCATTGTAGTTTTATCTTTGTTACTTTATCTTTAAAAAAAAATAAATTGAATGCTAACCTAAACCAAATCAAGATTCATTTTCAAAAATTATTAAAGTCATTAAATGAAATGAAAGTGATATTATAATCACAAATGTTTTTGAATTTGGGGATTTGCAGTGCAAACGTTTCTCTGATGGTTCTAGTGGCAAATTTTGTAGCACAAGTTATTTTGGACTCAATAAAATGTTCAACTTGAGCAAACTAGATCTTATTATGTAGCAGCGGTATAAAAGTTGGGTACTAAACAGAATAATGGGATAAAGTTTTACTTCATTTTGCAAGAGAACTAGTATTAAACCAGATTCCATAGTTCCATATTCAAAACACCAACAGAAAATGGACTGCCAAAATAATTAGTTCCACTGGGGTAACTATCGTCAACCTTTAACATAATCCATGCATACTAGTGAATGAGAAGTACAGATTTTAAATTGTACTTCTAATTAAAAAAAGTAGATGGTTGACAAAATAAGACAAGACAAAAATAAATACAGAAAAGAAACAGACTGTGGTATATTAACTCACCCAGATAGCTTGTTCAGCTATTATATTTTGATTGGAAAAATAAAGCAAACTTAACTCTAAAAAGTGAATGTCTATATTGAGTAGAGGAACAGAAGATTTGGGATAAGCAAAGCAAATTGCAGGTTAATTATTTAAATATCTTTAATGGGGGGCCAAATTGTCAATCTAAATAATTTCTGCCTGTTCAATACAACAAAGAACATTAGAGCACAGTGCATGATGTTGTGTTGACCTATATAAATCTACACCACCTCAAACTAATCCTACCGAAGCTCACAGCCCATAGCCCTCTATTTTTATTACATCCTTGTGCCTTCCTAAGAGTTTTTTTGAATGTTCCTATTATACCACCACTCCCAACAATGAATTCCAGGGCCCCACTACTCTTTGTGTGTAAAACAATACTTCTAACATCTCCCATAAATTTTCCTCCACTCACCTTAAACCAATGTCCTCTGGTATTTACTATTGTCATCCTAGGAAAAAGATGCTGGTTGTCCATCCTATCTACTATCCCTCTATCGCTCCAAAGAGGAAAAACATAATTTGGTCAAACTCACTATATTCGACATAAAGTAAAATCGCAAAATACTGGAGAAGCCCAGCAGGTCAAACAATGTCCTTTATGTAGCAAAGGCAAAGATACCTAGCCAATGTTTCAGGCTTGAGCCCTTCAAACTCGAAATGTCTTTGCTACATAAAGGACTCTGTTAACCTGCTGAGCTTTTCCAGCATTTTGTGTTTTTACTTCAACCACAGTGTCTACAGAATTTTGTGATTTACTTCTTACTATATTTGACATGTTCTTCGATCCAGGCCACTCCCTGTTAAATTACCTCTGCACCCTTCAAAAAAGTTTCCACATCCTTTCTGTAATGAGGCAGCCAGGACTGAACACAATACTCAAATGTGGTATAACAAGAGTTTTATAGAGGTGAAACATTACCTTGCAGCTCTTGATTTCAGTTCCCCGACTAATGAAGGTTTGGACACCATTCACTTTCTTAACCACCTTATCAACTTGCATGACAATCTTGAAGGATCAATATTGTTAAAACATGTTTTACTTTAACCACCAATAATCAGACACTATATTCTAGTCACTTTTTGAAAATGAAACCTTGTCTCTATTCCGATTGCAATCAAACATTAGTAAGGTAAGAATTTTCCTTATTTAAAATGGATAGAATTAAGATTTGTGATTTGTTGTATAACATGTTCTCATGTTTAATTTTCATTGGTGCCTGAGACTCGATTGCAGTTTAGAACAAATCGCGTCATTGATTTTAAAACATTTCACAAATCAAATTAAACTTCATAATGGATTTTAATTATCTTTGTGGCCATAGGACTCCCTGTTCACTCAATAAAGTGTTTACAAATTAAGCTGCAGGATTTTCTGTTTGCTTGCATTGCCAAAATTATATATTTCCTGGGTCATAAGAATGAAGACTTTGGCAGTGGGGAAGAGGGGTTGTATGGGTTTGGAAATATGATCATGTTTAAATCACAACAGATGAATATAAATTCTGGAAGCACAGACATTTCCATAACTTGATAAGGAAAATAAAATGTTTGTAGTCAAAGTGTCAAGTGACAATGTCAAGTAAATTAACATTGCCATGACAGAGAATAAATGGAGAAACTCTCCTTGTCTGTGTCCAAATCTTTTGATAAAGGGAATGCCAAAAATGTCATCAATGAACATTTTCCATATGCACACATAAATGACTGGTTGCAGGACTGAATCACAAGGAATAAAAGAATCCAAAGCCTGGGAAACATACCTGTCGTTTAAAAACAAAGTGTGCTTAGTAAAACAATTATATTTTTGAGTAGACAGTGGAGTTCCCTTGATATATAATGTCTTGAATAGGAGTCTGGATGACTCAGACTTAGAGATGCAGTTGCAATGTAAAAGACTGCAAATTTACAACAAAGACCAATCAGAATGGGAAGACAAATGGTGGATAATACATAGTACAGTGTGTACAAAACAATACATTTCAGAAAAAAGAATTCAAAGAGACAACTTTAAAGTATCTGCAAATCCTAGATAGTGTCTGCATAAAGTTTTGAAAGTGTAGAGAATTAGTAAAGCTTATAATATTTTGAGCTTCATAAATGGAGGCACACTGTACAAAAGCTGGCCGTTATATTGAACTTTTATAATCTATTGATTTGGCCACAATTGGATTCTTGTCACCTCACTATTGGAAGAATGCCAAAGTCCTTGATAAAGTACAAAAGAGATTTACTACAGTTCTACCCGGATGGAATTTGGTATTTTGGGTACAAGGTTATTTTGTCAATGGGAATTGTTCTTGCATCTGCACCAGATTGGTTTAGATGGAGTAAATGGAGAAAAGCTGTTCTGATTCTTGAATGATGCAAGGACCAAAGGGCACACCTTCAAAGTGGTGTGCAAAAGATGCCAGGGAAAAAAAATATCCAGATAGCGTTAATGAAACTAACTGCATTGGGCAATTATGAAATCAGAATTTTCAAAAGGCATTATACATGTTATTAGATCACATGTTACTAACCACTGTTGTTTTTAAGTTATCACTTAAGATGGCATGCTTTTTCTTTGGCTTGGCTTCGCGGACAAAGATTTATGGAGGGGTAATGTCCACGTCAGCTGCAGGCTCGTTTGTGGCTGACAAGTCCGATGCGGGACAGGCAGACACAGTTGCAGTGGTTGCAATGGAAAATTGGTTGGTTGGGGTTGGGTGTTGGGTTTTTCCTCCTTTGCCATTTGACAGTGAGGTGGGCTCTACAGTCTTCTTCAAAGGAGGTTGCTGCCCGCCGAACTGTGAGGCGCCAAGATGCACGGTTTGAGGTGATATCAGCCCACTGGCGATGGTCAATGTGGCAGGCACCAAGGGCTTTCTTTAGGCAGTCCTTGTACCACTTCTTTGGTGGACCTCTGTCTCGGTGGCCAGTGGAGAGCTCGCCATATAACACGATCTTGGGAAGGTGATGGTCCTCCATTCTGGAGACGTGACCTACCCAGCGCAGTTTGATCTTCAGCAGCGTGGATTCGATGCTGTCGGCCTCTGCCATCTCGAGTACTTCAATGTTGGAGATGAAGTCGCTCCAATGAATGTTGAGGATGGAGCGGAGACAACGCTGATGGAAGCGTTCTAGGAGCCGTAGGTGATGCCAGTAAAGGACCCATGATTCGGAGCCGAACAGGAGTGTGGGTATGACAACGGCTCTGTATACGCTAATCTTTGTGAGGTTTTTCAGTTGGTTGTTTTTCCAGACTCTTTTGTGTAGTCTTCCAAAGGCGCTATTTGCCTTGGCGAGTCTGTTGTCTATCTCGTTGTCGATCCTTGCATCCGATTAAATGGTGCAGCTGAGATAGGTAAACTGGTTGACCGTTTTGAGTTTTGTATGCCTGATGGAGATGTGGGGGGGCTGGTAATCATGGTGGGGAGCTGGCTGATGGAGCACCTCAGTTTTCTTCAGGCTGACTTCCAGGCCAAACATTTTGGCAGTTTCCGCAAAACAGGACATCAAGCGCTGAAGAGCTGGCTCTGAATGGGCAACTAAAGCGGCATCGTCTGCAAAGAGTAGTTCACGGACAAGTTGCTCTTGTGTCTTGGTGTGAGCTTGCAGGCGCCTCAGATTGAAGAGACTGCCATCCGTGCGGTACCGGATGTAAACAGCGTCTTCATTGTTGACGTCTTTCATGGCTTGTTTCAGCATCATGCTGCAGAAGATTGAAAAGAGGGTTGGTGCGAGAACACAGCCTTGCTTCACGCCATTGTTAATGGAGAAGGGTTCAGAGAGCTCATTGCTGTATCTGACCCGACCTTGTTGGTTTTCGTGCAGTTGGATAACCATGATGAGGAACTTTGGGGGGCATCATCTCCAACATCGAGTACTCGAGATGGCAGAGGCCGACAGCATCGAATCCACGCTGCTGAAGATCAAACTGCGCTGGGTAGGTCACGTCTCCAGAATGGAGGACCATCGCCTTCCCAAGATCGTGTTATATGGCGAGCTCTCCACTGGCCACCGAGACAGAGGTGCACCAAAGAAGAGGTACAAGGACTGTCTAAAGAAATCTCTTGGTGCCTGCCACATTGACCACCGCCAGTGGGCTGATATCGCCTCAAACCGTGCATCTTGGCGCCTCACAGATCGACGGGCAGCAACTTCCTTTGAAGAAGACCGCAGAGCCCACCTCACTGACAAAAGACAAAGGAGGAAAAACCCAACACCCAACCCCAACCAACCAATTTTCCCTTGCAACCGCTGCAACGTGTCTGCCTGTCGTGCATCGGACTTGTCAGCCACAAACGAACCTGCAGCTGACGTGGACATTACCCCTCCATAAATCTTCATCCGCGAAGCCAAGCCAAAGAAGCGATCACATATACTGAGTGAAAGCAAAATGAACAGCTGCATTGGTTTAATTAAACTAGTGAAAGTTTCCCTGTGAACACCATAGGAGTGTGATCAGAAATTATTTCATTTTGAGCTTTATCGAGAGAAATTGGTACACGTGATTAAAAAAAACTTTAGTCACAGAGACAGATTTTAAGAAGCCACTATAGGTGAAGAGAGGCAGAAGGAGGGAATTTCATAGCTTTGGTGCCTGGACAACTTAAACGACTACAATGAAATTCAGGGAAACACAAAAGACCAATATTGAAATATAAAGATCTTATATGTTTTAAGGCTGGAGGAATTTTCCAAGTGAGGAAGAATTGAGATCATGGAGCTATCTCAATATAAGCATGAGGAATGATAGGATTTGACCATTAAACCTGGTCTTGAATGGTACTTTAAAATGCTCTTTTCTATAGATGCTTTTTTTATTAAAATTATTAGCTTGATTCTGGTTATGTAACATGTCAGCAGGGACCAGCAACGTATCTTAAGACATAATATTCCAACATTCTATGCTGCCCTAATGTTCATTACAGCTGATGGCAACTAAGTTTCAAGCTGACAATTGCAATGTATGCTCCTGTTCAGCAGCAGAAATTTGGTGAGTACATGGATGACCTATCTAGAATTGTAGAGTAAAGATGAAAAGGAACGTAAGGAGATAATGGTGAATGAGAGAGGCTTCTGGAGGCTACAAAAGAGAAACAAAGTGGCATTTCACAGTAGAATAGATCTGGGATTGATTCTGACCTCTAAAACTGCATGAATTTTGTACATTCTCCATGTCATTGAATGGATTTCCCCAGGTGTTTTAGTTTTCTCCCACAATTCAAAGATGTGCTGAATGGCAGATTAATTAATTGTTGCAAACTGTTTCTTGTGTAGTTGAGTGACAGGAGATTCAGAGAAGAGGAGGTGCACATGTATAAGATAATAGGTTACAGAGAAATACTGAGTAAAATGGATCATTGTGAGAGCTGGCATTAAATGGGCCAAATTACATTCTTTGATTTTGTAAAAAAATGCTAAGTATGAAATTCCACCATTAGTGCAGGATAAATCCATTCATGACTTTCAGTGTGATCCTATAATCATTGCAGGTTTATGGATCACTGTATCATTTCCTTAAGATGGTAAGACAACTTCAAGGATTTACCATGGTGTGACACCATGAGAGGTGGTGCAGGCTTGCCATGAGTACAGGATTCAGCATTTGGGAAGAGGGTGCTGAAATATTTTTTAAAACATGTGCATCATTTCCCTGAACATGGAAAATGAGTGGACAAGATAGATACAAAGTCAAAATATCTAACTTACTTCTTTGGATAGACCAAAATCCATGGTCTTTGTCCACATAAAGTAGGACATTTATCTAAGAGACCAGGGGCTTTGGACAGTAACTTCAATATCAAATCAGTAAAGTTCAGTGGCATAGCTTTGAAAAGTATTTTAAAAGGATATTAGTGTTTTCTCTTTTCTCCAAGTGATCCATAATTCATAGAAGGTGCAACAGGATTGATCAAACTGTTCATTCTTCCATTCATGCTCCATTCAAAATGCCATGCTACCTCATTAATTCTATCACTATAAGCATGTACTCCTATCTTCCTCATTTGGCTCTGTCGTTTCCCTTTAAATTCATTTATGCTCTTTGCCTCAAACACTTCCCACTGGGACTAGATTATGGGCATGCACTATCTAATGACTATTTAATGTTGATGGGCTTTGGTTTTACTTTGGCCTATCACCAGAGTATTCTCTCTTTAACCAAGCAATGCCATCCCCAACAAACCATAATTTTATTGGGTGATTCCTCAGCCTGTTCCTTTCAATAAAATCATATCCAGCGTGTTCATCCTTTCATTATAGCTAAGGCCTCAAGCTCCTGATATTGGCTTTGAAAATCTAGAATACAGTATTTAGCCTTCAGCACAGCACCTTGGAAAAATGTAATGACCTGAGTGAGGAATTCAGACATATCAGAATTATATCAAGGCTTAGTGTGTTCAATTGTAATGTGCTGCCTTGGGTTGAGAAGATTGAGTGTTGATCTTATTGATGTATTAAAAACAATAAAGGAATTCAATAAGGTAGAATTTTGTTTTCTGCTGGTGGAAAACAGAATGGAAAGTGGCTGATTTTTGAATAAGTGACACGAAAATAAAAGTTGAGGAAGGTCCCTCTGGTTTTCCTGGATAAACATGCATTTTCCAGAGGGACAGCATGTTCAGAAGCCCTTTGCCAACTTAATAGTACCCATTTTTTATCTACATCCATTCTAAAACAGATTGATTATTTTAATGTTAAAGTAGCCTGGTCTGATCATTGCAGTACCATATACACCTAAACACATGTCCATCCAAAACACAGCCAGAGTTAAAATCAGGTCTTAATGTTTTTTGTTTTTTGTTTTTTTTTTTGTTTTTTTTTTTTTAATTTTTTTTCACACAATAAATCACATTAGCCATGATATACACTTTTTCTTTTTCACACATTTACAGTGACTTTTTCTCCCCCCCACTCCCTCCTCCCAAGCCACCCCCCCCACCCCCCCCTCATCCATTTTAGGTATACAATCTAGGTTGCATTAATTCAGTCAGACAATGTTGTCATTCAACAAAAATACACCAGAAATTCTACAGAGTCCATTCTTTTCTTTCCTTCTCCTTCCATCAACTTAGGTAATGTTTGTCGCCGGTAGGTTTTCGCTATTGTATTTAATGTAAGGTTCCCATACTTGTTCGAATATTTCAATATTATTTCTTAAACTATATGTTATTTTTTCTAATGGAATACATTTATTCATTTCTATATATCATTGTTGTATTTTCAAATTATCTTCCAATTTCCAGGTTGACATAATACATTTTTTTGCTACGGCTAGGGCTATCTTAACAAATCTTTTTTGTGCATCCTCCAAATCAATTCCAAATTCTTTGTTTTTTATGTTACTTAGGAGAAAGATCTCTGGATTCTTTGGTATATTGTTTTCTGTTATTTTATTTAATATCTGATTGAGATCATCCCAAAATTTTTCTACTCTCTCACATGTCCAGATTCCATGAATTGTTGTTCCCATTTCTTTTTTACATCGAAAACATCTATCAGATACTGTTGGGTCCTATTTATTTAACTTTTGCGGTGTAATGTATAGTCTGTGTAACCAATTATATTGTATCATACGTAGCCTCGTATTTATTGTATTTCTCATCGTTCCAGAACATAATTTCTCCCATGTTTCCTTTTTTATCTTTATATTTAAATCTTGTTCCCATTTTTGTTTAGTTTTACCATTTGTTTCCTCATTCTCCTTTTCTTGGAGTTTAATATACATATTTGTTATAAATCTTTTGATTAACATTGTATCTGTAATCACATATTCAAGGTTACTTCCCTCTGGTAAACTCAAATTGCTTCCTAATTTATCCTTCAAGTAGGATCTCAGTTGGTAATATGCCAGCGCTGTATCTCCAGTTATATTGTACTTATCTCTCATTTGTTCAAAGGATAAGAATCTACTTCCTGAAAAACAATTTTCTATTCTTTTAATCCCTTTTTTTTCCCATTCTCTAAAGGAAAGGTTGTCTATTGTAAAAGGGAGTAGCTTATTTTGCGTCAATATTAGTTTTGGTAATTGATAATTTGTTTTATTTCTTTCTACATGGATCTTCTTCCAAATATTGAGGAGATGATGTAATACTGGAGAAGTTCTATGTTGTACCAATTTTTCGTCCCATTTATATAATATGTGTTCAGGTATCTTTTCCCCTATTTTATCTAATTCTAATCTCGTCCAGTCTGGTTTTTCCCTTGTTTGATAAAATCTGATAGGTATCTTAATTGTGCGGCTCTATAATAATTTTTAAAGTTTGGCAATTGTAAGCCTCCTTGTTTATACCATTCTGTCAATTTATCTAGTGCTATCCTTGGTTTCCCCCCCTCCATAAAAATTTCCTTATTATTTTCTTTAACTCTTTGAAGAATTTTTCTGTCAGTTGTATTGGCAGTGCCTGAAATAAGTATAATATCCTTGGAAAAATGTTCATTTTAATACAGTTTATCCTTCCTATCAGTGTTAGTGGTAGATCTTTCCAATGCTCTAAATCGTCCTGTAATTTTTTCATTAGTGGATTATAATTGAGTTTATATAGTTGGCCTAGATTTTTGTTTATTTGTACACCTAGGTATCTTAATGCCTGCATTTGCCATCTGAATGGAGATTCCTTCTTAAATTTTGAGAAATCCGCATTATTCATAGGCATTGCTTCACTTTTATTTACGTTTATCTTGTAACCCGACACTTCTCCATATTCCTTCAATTTCTTATATAATTCTTTTATTGATAGTTCTGGTTCTGTTAAGTACACTATAACATCATCCGCAAATAGATTGATTTTATATTCCCTGTCTTTTATTTTTATTCCTTTTATATTATTATCTATTCTTATCAATTCTGCTAGTGGTTCTATAGCTAGCACAAACAATAAAGGTGATAGTGGGCATCCCTGCCGCGTTGACCTGCTTAAGTTAAATTGCTTTGATACATGTCCATTTACTGTCACTTTCGCTAACGGTCCCTTATATAATGCTTTAATCCAATTAATATACTTCTCCAGTAAACTGAATTTTTGCAATACTTTGAACAAATAATTCCATTCTACTCTGTCGAAGGCCTTCTCTGCGACTAAAGCAACTGCTACTGCAGGTGCTTTATTTCCTTCTACTGCATGAATTAAGTTAATAAATTTACAAATATTGTCTGTTGTGCATCTTTTTTTGATAAATCCAGTTTGGTCTAAATTTACCATTTTCGGTACCTGTTCTGCTAATCTGTTTGCTAATAGTTTAGCTATTATCTTATAGTCTGTGTTTAGCAAAGATATTGGTCTATATGATGCTGGTAAGAGTGGATCTTTCCCTTGTTTTAGTATTACTGTAATTATTGCTGTTTTACATGAATCTGGTAAGCTTTGTGTTTCATCAATCTGGTTGATTACATCCAGGAGGGGCGGTATTAATAAGTCTTTAAATGTTTTGTAGAATTCTATTGGAAATCCATCCTCTCCTGGTGTCTTATTATTTGGTAATTTTTTTATTATCTCTTGTATTTCTACTATTCCAAATGGTTCTGTTAATTTATTTTGTTCCTCTATTTGTAGTTTTGGTAGTTCAATTTTAGTCAAAAATTCCTCTATTTTCCCTTCTTTCCCTTCGTTTTCAGTTCGGTATAATTGTTCATAGAATTCTCTAAAGTTTTCCTTAATTTCTTTTGGATTATATGTAATTTGTTTGTCTTTTTTCCTTGATGCCAATACCATTTTCTTAGCTTGTTCTGTCTTAAGCTGCCATGCTAGGATTTTGTGCGTTTTTTCCCCTAGTTCATAATATATCTGTTTTGTCTTCATTATATTCTTCTCTACCTTATATGTTTGTAATGTTTCATATTTTATTTTTTTATCTGCCAATTCTCTTCTTTTAGTTGTATCTTCCTTCATTGCTAATTTTTTTTCTATGTTTACTATTTCCCTTTCCAACTGCTCTGTTTCCTGATCATAGTCCTTCTTCATCTTGGTTACATAGCTTATTATTTGCCCTCTAATGAATGTTTTCATTGTGTCCCATAGTATAAACTTATCTTCCACTGATTCCGTATTTACTTCAAAATACATTTTTAATTGTTTTTCAATAAATTCTCTAAAATCCTGTCTTTTAAGTAGCATGGAGCTTAATCTCCATCTATACATTCTTGGAGGGATGTCCTCTAGCTTTACTGTCAATATTAAGGGTGAATGGTCCGATAGTATTCTCGCTTTATATTCTGTTTTTCTTACTCTATCCTGCATACTAGCTGATAACAAAAATAGGTCTATTCTTGAGTATGTTTTATGTCTAGCCGAGTAGTATGAGTATTCCTTTTCTTTTGGGTTTTGTTTCCTCCATATATCCAAAAGTTTCATTTCTTGCATTGATTTAATTATAAATTTGGTTACTTTGTTCTTCCTGTTAATTTTTTTCCCCGTTTTATCCATATTTGGATCCAAATTCAGGTTGAAATCCCCTCCTATTAGTATGTTCCCTTGCGTATTAGCTACCTTCAAAAAGATATCTTGCATAAACTTTTGATCTTCTTCGTTAGTTGAATATACATTAAGTAGATTCCAAAACTCCGAATATATCTGACATTTTATCATAACATATCTCCCTGCTGGATCTATTATTTCCTCTTCTATTTTAAATGGCACATTTTTACTAATTAATATAGCCACTCCTCTTGCTTTTGAATTATATGATGCTGCTGTTACATGTCCTACCCAATCTCTCTTTAATTTCTTGTGCTCCAATTCAGTTAAGTGTGTTTCTTGGACAAATGCTATATCAATTTTTTCCTTTTTCAGTAAATTTAGTAGTTTCTTCCTTTTAATTTGGTTATGTATTCCATTAATATTTAAAGTCATATAGTTCAGCGTAGCCATTTTATACTTTGTTTATCTTCTCCTTCCGTTTTTCCATCATTAACTTTCCTCCTTTTCCATTAGGTCTTAATGTTAATGTTAAATATTCTGATTATGATAACTGGCCAAATAAATCCCTTTCAACTATGCTCAGTTATTTTTTAACAAGCCCAACAACC
This sequence comes from Narcine bancroftii, assembly GCF_036971445.1. Classification (NCBI taxonomy): domain Eukaryota; kingdom Metazoa; phylum Chordata; class Chondrichthyes; order Torpediniformes; family Narcinidae; genus Narcine; species Narcine bancroftii. The sequence continues at coordinate 156,728,290 of NC_091475.1, forward strand.
TTATCACCAAGAAGGACAAAGAAATGACAGATGGAGTTTAAAGTGTGAGGTGTTGCACTTTGGGTGGTCAAACATGAGAAGAAAATATACAGTAATTGGATTTACTTTTGGGGCAATAAATGTACAGAGGGATTTTCATGTGCAATTCTATAGCTCTCCAAAAGTTGATAGATAGAGTGGTAAAGAAGATGTACAGCAGTAACACAAAAATCTGCAGACACCATGGTTTTTTCACTGTCTTTTTTTTACTTTTCTGGAGAGGTCTGGAGTTCCCCGACTGGCCACTACTCCATCACGTGACTCCCTTCCTGCAGACACCATGGTTGAAGTAAAAACACAATGCTGGAGAAACTCAGCTGGTCAAACGGTGTCCTTTATATAGACCAGTGGTTCTCTACCTTTTATTTCCACTCACATACCACCTTAAGCAATCCCTTATTAATCACAGAACACTTATGGCATAGGGAATACTTAAAGTGGTACGTGAGTGGAAAGTAAAAGGTTGGGAACCACTGATATAGACAGTAGACAATAGGTGCTGGATTAGGGCAATTGGCCCATTGAGCCAGCACCGCCATTTATCGGATCATGGCTGATCTTTCTCTTTCAATAACCAATCCCAGCCTTATCCCCGTAACTCTTAACTTCCCTGCCCACAAATGCCTTATCCAACTCTCTCTTAAATCTATTCAGCGAATCTGCCCCCACTACCCTCTGTGGCAATGCATTCCACAGATCCACAACTCTCTGGGTAAAAAAAAAATTCTCCTCATTTCTGTCTAAAATGGCCTTCCCTGTATTTTTAAAATATGCCCTCTAGTCCTAGTCTCTCCCATCAATGGGAACATGTACTCTGATTTCACCCTGTCAAGCTCTTTGATAATCCTAAATACCTCAATCATGTCTCTCCTCATCCTTCTAAATTCCATTGCATATAAAGCTAAGGTAAAAATACATAACCGATATTTCGGGCTTGATCGAGGTATGGAAAAATGTCGGCAGACGTCTGAGCAAAAGAGTAAGGGGCGAGGTGTGGTCGCAAAGGCAGGGATGTGATAGATGGAGAAGGGAAGGAGAGGACGGCAGTGATCAAGGGGAGGAAGAGAGGGGGAAAAAAGGAGGGGGGAGAGGAAAGAAGGATGGCAGAAATCAAAAAAGTCAATGTTAATGCCATCTGGCTGGAGAGTGTCCAGAGGAATATCAGGTGTTGTTCCTCCAATTTACGGGTGGTCTTGGTGGGACAGGACATAAGGCCATGGACAGACATGGGAGTATGGGAGTGTGACATAAAACTGAAATGGTTGGCTACTGGGAGTTCTCTGTCACTGTAGTGGATGGAGTGAAGATGCTCAGCGAGGTGATCTCCCAATCTGTGCCCAGTCTCTCCAATGTAAAGAAGGCCACAAAGGGAGCACCGGATGGAATAAATCAGCCCTACGGATACACAAGTGAAGTGTTCCTTCACTTGAAAAGCTTGTTCAGGGCACCAGACACCTTCATTAGTTGAGGTGTTGAGCATTAAAATTGGAAAGTCATGTTGCTGCTGTATAGAACTTTGATTGGGCCACAGTGGAGTATTGTGGGCAATACTGGTTGTTGCATTATGTGAAGGATGTGAAGGCTTTATCTGGATTAGATTGTATGCGGTATAAGGAGAGGTTTGACAAACTAGGATTGCTTTCACATGACCAATCATAGACAAAGGGGTGGCTTAGTGATCTATATAGAATATAGATAAAAGTATATAGAATTATGAGAGGCAAAGTTCAGAAGAGATTTTAGAACACTATGCAGTAGCAACATATGAGAAGCATTTAGATAGATACAGGAGCAAGCAGTAAATTGAGGGATTATAGATCATATGGAGGTAGTTGAGCAGTTTAAATGGAATCATGGTCAGTACAGACAGTGTGGGCTGAAGAGCTGTTAGTTTGCTGTACTCTTTCATGTTCGATGTTCGATAAACCTTGAAATATATTTGGTTATCCTTTAATTCTACAAAATCGTTATGGCTCATTTCAGGATACCATGGTTTTCAAGGCTAGCCATTTTATGAAAACTCCTTTTAAAGCATTTTGGAAAGAAATGAACGTTAACATTTTGAAACATTTGTTATTGTTCAAATGCTGGACAGTATTTTTGCTTCCAATCTTGTAGAATAAACTAGATGTCACAAATACATCACACAAAATTTCCATTTCAGCATGAAAATATGTTGATGTCAATCACGTCAGCCAATCAAATAGTGTAACGATTCATTACAAATTGAGAAAGTTTGTTTAAATTGTGAATTCTCTATGCATTGGATTTAAAATGTGTTTTTCTTTATTAATGCACAAATAATGTACTACACGTCTAGCTGGAATAAACTTTCACTTGTAGGTCAATTCAAATGTATCCAAATAAGTTTTTTATATTTACCTATACATTTTGTATCTCCCAATAAATTTCCAAAATTTGGTGCAACCTTGATGCAAGTGCCTCAATTTTTCAGTTTTGGATATGGCGTGGAAATGGTCATGTCCCTGTGAGAAACAGAAGAACCTTCACAGAATTTGCTCGAGACAAAAATTGAGAACAAAGAACATTTATTATACAACAATGCAAAGTTGGGTGCTTCCCCTTACCCTGGGAATACACACATACACTGGGGCTCACCCAATTTTTATACAGTTTATTTCAGTATAGAAGTACCCTCCCCTTACATTCTTCTGCCTCCTGGATGGGTTTGGCATTAGGCAGTCCTGGCTGCCTATGTGCTGTTTCTGTGAACTTGGAGGACCAGGGGTATCCTGTCGGTGTCCCATCATGTCATTGTCCTTATTCACACCTTCCCGACTCTCAGGGCTAATTTCTTATATGCAGAACTTGCTAATTCTGTCTAAAAGGCTAGAAGACCCTTATCTTATTCAGACTAACTTTAATTCCTACATTCTATTATCTATCCTTATCCTATTCATACTGGCTTTATTCATTACACATATATCCATACTAGTTTTCTTCATCTTTCATATTTTCATATTAGTTTTACTCATCTCTCACATCCCAAAAGACAGATATTAAGTAAATGTGAGTTTTACTTGGAATGCAAGTAGTTTGTAACATGTATGTTAAAAGTTTCCACCTGATACCTATGTTCCATTGAGGTTGCACTGTATCTCAGAAGAAATTAAATCTTCAGCTGCACAGTATAATTACTCAGCACATCAATTCATTCCTGCCAAGCTGAAAGGACTGACTTAAAACTGTCCCAATGCATTTCCTTTATCCACTGAAAGGTTAGCTTTGAATTGTCAAATAAATCAATCAGAAGAAAAACTTTATTTAGAGACTAAAGAAAGCTTCTTTTTTCATCATCATGCTTTAGATTGAATCTGCTGAAATTAGCATTATCAAAGACAGATCTTTTCAAAATGCTCATCTGGTGGCTGCATCATTTGCATTAAAACAATGTTATCAGACAAATCCTCATGACATTAATTCACCTAAGGTAAACAAGTCTCCTGGGCATGATCAAATATTCCAAGGGCACAGAGGGAAGCTAGAGAGGGACTTGCAAATGTGGATGAGATTCATGAATCATCCTTAAGTGCAGATGAGGTGCCAGAGAGTAAAAAATGTTGTGCCTCTGTTCAATGACTGAAGAAATAGTTAGCATGGTTTTGTAAACGGAGGTTATGTCTCACTAATTAATCTGAGTTTAATGAAAAGCACAAAAGTGTTGAAGAAACTCAGCAGATCATGCAACATCCACGGAAAGCAAAATGCAGTCAATGTTTCAGGCCTCAACCCTTCTTCAGGAGTGAGGTTTTTAAAGTTGATGTTTCATCTAGGCATTTGAGAAGGCTCTGCACAGTTCGCTGCTCTGGAAAATTAGATTGCGTGGGATCCAAGGAGAGACGACAGAATGGATAGAACATTGACCTCGTGGAAGAAAATTGTTTTTCAGACTGGAGGACTGTGACTGGTGGTGTGCCACAATTTTTGGTGCTGAGCCCATTGCCGTTTGTTATCCATATCAATGATGAGCAAGTTTGCGGAAGACACTAAAACGTCTGGTACTGTAGATTAGTGAATATGGATCCCAACGGTGCAGGTGGACAGAGGAATGGTTGATGGAATTTAATACTGAAAAATGTGAGCTGTTGCAATTTGGGAAGTCTAACATGGATGTAATTAGCACAGTAAATAGGGTTCTTGGAAGTATTGTAGAGAAGAGGGATCTAGGAATACAGGTACAGACACCTTAAAAGTACTATCATGTGTAGTCAAAAATTCCTTTGGCGTATTGGCCTTCATTAGGCAGAGTTTTGAGTACGGGAGTTGGGAGGTCATTTTGCAGTTATGTAATAAGTTGGTGAGACCCAATTTATAGTATTGAGTCACTGTGGTGCAGGAAAAATGTTGTCAGGGTACAGAGAAGATACACAAGGATGTTGCCAACACTCGTATTTCTGAGCTATAGGGAGTGGTGGAGCAGCTCAGGCTTTATTCCTTGACTTAGGAGGATGAAGTTTGATCTCATTGAGGTGCACAAAATCATGAAAGCAATGGATTGAATGTAAATAGATCTATCTTATAGTCATCTTATAGATTTGTTGTCTATTTCAATTAGTTTACTATTAATGTAATAGTATTATTGTTAATTATTGTTAACTATTATGTAATAGTAATAAAATTAGTTTACTATGAGATAAAGGGTGAACACAGCCTTTTGCCCAAGATCTAGAGGAGACAGGTTTAAAGTGATGGGGAAGAGATTTAATAGAACTTGAGGGGTCACCTTTTTTGCACAAAGGAAGATGAGTGTGTTAAACAGCCTTCCAGAGGAGGTGGTTGAGACAGGCCCTATCGCAACATCTGAGAAATATTTGAACTATATATGGATAGATATTTGAACTATATATGGATATAGTTATATATATTAGCTATATATGGATAGGTTCATTTCAGTGAGATCAGGATAAGTATGGATGAAACATTTTGGTTGGAGTGGGCTTTTGGGCCGAAGGCCCATGCTGCATGGCTCAATGGCTCTAATTTACAAACATATTCCGGGATGGGAAGCCTTGCAAATCTAACTTGGTGAGCAGAAAATGCATAGATTGTGCACATTCATTTTGCGGAAGGGCATATGTGGGAAGGGGACTGTAATGAAGCAAACAGGTGCATGGTTCTCCCAACAGTGTGATTCATATGACCCTTTAAACACAAGTTATATTTCTGTGCTCTCTGATGTTCAAGCTCAGAACTTAATAGAGCACCGAAATTTGATGATAATGATGTCATCCACATTGTACAATGTACATACGCTTCAAAATTACGTGTCAAAATCCTTATTTGCAGCTGGATGGGTACTTGTAAACAAAAATGAAAATAGTAAACTTATTGAAATAGACAATAAATCTATAAGATGGCTATGAGATAGATCTATTTACATTCAAGCTCAGAACATAATAGATCCCTGTTCGAGAAAAAGTGACTTGCAATGGTTCAAACAATCCTTTTTTGATGACTGACCAGTTTATGATTAATCAACAATAGGGAGGTTCAAACTGAACATTATTTCAAATTCTGCAGTGATATATTGTAATACAATATTGTAAATGATGTGAAATTTGGATATTAGCAGTAATAACAAAACTAGAAATTATTACATTTAGATTTAGAAACTAATTGACTGCTCATTGCTTAATGATTTTTTTCTTGAAATATAAAATACACAATTTAAAATGTAATCTGTAAATCTAATCTATGTAATTAGGCCCTTTTTTTTCCATTATTAAAAAATTCACCATGTTCTAGTCTCTGTTCATACTTGCAGAACCATATCTTTCTCTCAACATTCTAGGTCCTCCATAATCTGAAGGTATATCCTGTCAAATCACAACATGTACAATAGAGCGGCCCGAGTTGTCGCTTGGTTCAACAACAAAGAATAGATGGAGTGAAGGTTTTAAAGTTTTTTGTTATTTTCCCCAGTAGAAGTATAAACATTTACAAATGTATAATTTCATGGAAATCTCTTTTCACCTCAAATCTTCAAGTAAACTAAACCATTGTGTTTATTTACCAGGAGTGTAATTCAAAATGCTGGCACACATACTAGACAGGAAAGGAAAGCTGATGTACTGTTTACACAGGTCAGCAGGATGGGGAGTTTGGGAGTGGGGGTGGGGGGGGTGGGGTGGGGGGGAATGGTGTGGGAAATGTAATCTCAGACCAAAGGAGTAAATTTTCATTGTTCATGGCAACAGAATTTTGCCTGAATAGTAAGAACTCTTAGCTATAAAGGGTCTGCATTGAGAGACAGGTATCAGTGAAAAGAAGTCAGTCTTCATCAGATTATTGGTAATTGACCAACAAAACAATTATGAGCATATGTAGAGTTCAGGGTTCAGGTTAGAGATGATCAGGAGAGAGAGACGAAGCTTATTCTAATGTTAGTTGTTCTATTTGAGATTATTGGAATCATGCAGGCTGATATAAAGGCATTTCACCCCAGAATAAGTAATTCTGTATCCATAGAACATTACAGCATAGAAGCAGGCCTTTCAGCTCTTCTCATCTATGCTGAACTATTTTTCTGCTGCTCCCACTGACCTGCAACCAGTTCATGGCCCTGTAAACTCATCCCCGTCCATGTACCTGTCAAAATTCTTCTTAAATATAAAATTTGAGCCCTCATTCACCACTTCAGCTGGCAACTCGTTCTATACTCCCACCACTCTCTGTGTGAAGAAGTTCCCCCTAAATTTTCCCATTCACCCTTAACCCATGTCCTCTCACCTACCCTCCGTGGAAAAAGTCTACCTACATTTACTCTGTCTATACTCCTGATCATTTCTCCCCTCATTTCTCAACTCTCCAGGGAAAAAATTTACTAACCTATTTAACCTTTCCCTGTAATTCAGTTCCTGAAGTCCAGGCAATATCCTAGTAAATCTTCTCTGCACTCTTTCAATCTTATTGATATCTTTCCTGCGGTTGGTGACCAAAACTGCACACAATACTCTAAATTTGGTATCACCAATGTCTTATTCATCTTTACCATAACATTCCAACTCCTATACTCGATACTTTGATTTATGAATGCCAATATGCTAAAAGCTCTCTTTACAACCCTATCCATCTATGGTGCCACTTTTCCCAGCTCCCTCTGTTCTACCTCACTTCTCAGTACCCTACCGTTTATCATGTATGTTCTGTCTTGGTTTATCTTTCCAAATGAAACACCTCACACTTATCTGCCTTAAATTCCATCTGCCATTTTACAGCCCATTTTTACAGCTGGTCCAAATCCCTCTACAAGCTTTTAAAAAACCTTCTTCACTGTCCACAATGCCTCCAATCTTTGTGTCATCAACAAACTTGCTGATCCAATTATCACATTATCATCTGGATCATTGATATAGATGACAAATAACAATGGTCCCAGTGCCAATCCTTGAGGCACATCATTAGTCATAGGCCTCCAGTCTGTGAAGCAATCATCCACCACTACTCTCTGGCTTCTCCCGCATACCCAATGTCGAATTCAGCTTACTACCTCACCATAAAATTCTAGTTTTGAACCTTCCTGACTAACTTCCATGTGGGACCTTGTCAAAGGCTTTTTAGTAAAGTCCATGTAGAAATATCATCAACCCTATCAGATTGGGTAAACACAACCTACCACGCATAAAACGGTACTGACTATCCCAAATCTGTCCTTGGCTATCCAATTTCACTGGCCTATAATTACCAAGGTTGTTTTTAAAGCCTTCTTTAAAACAACACGAGCTCCCCTCCAATCCTTCAACACCTCACCTGTGAACAAGGACATTTTAAATATTTCTGCCAGAGCCCCTGTAATTTCTACACTAGCCTCCCTCAAGATTCAAGGGAATATCTTGTCAGGCCCTGGGGATTTATCTACCCTTATTAGCTTTAAGACAACAAGCACCTTCTCCTCTTTAATCTGTATCGGTTCCATGATCTCACTGCTTGTTTTCCTTACTTCCCTTGATTCTATGCCTATTTCCTGAGTGAATAATGATGCAAAAATGCCATTTAAGATCTCACCCATCTCTTTTGTCTCCATACAAAGCCGACCACTCTGATCTTCAAGGCGAACAATTTTGTCCCATACTAACCTTTCGTTTTTCATATACCTATAGAAACCCTTAGGCTTTTCCTTCACATTGTCTGCCAAAGTAACCTCATGTCGTCTTTTAGTTTTCTTCATTTCTTTCTTGAGTTTTTTCTTGAATCTTTTATACTCTTCAAGGACCTCATTTGCTCCATGTAACCTATACCTGTTACGCTCCTCCCTCTTCTTCCGAAGCAGATCTCCAATATCCTTTGAAAACCCAAGGTTCCCTGTGCCTGTTAACCTTGCCTTCAATCCTGACAAGAAAATGCAAACTCTGTACTCTGAAAATTTCATTTTTTAATGTCTTCCAATTATCTCATCACACATCCTATCCTTGCCAGAAAACAACTTATCCTAACCAACGCATTCTAGATCCTTTCTCATTTCCTCAAAATTTGCCTTTCTCCAAATGAGAATCTCAACCAGAGGCCCTGATCTATCCTCTCCATAACTAACTTGAAACTAATGGCATTATGATCATTGGATCCAAAATGTTCCCCTTCACATACTTCTGTCATCTGCCCTGTCTCATTCCCTAATAGGAGATCCAGTATTACATTCTCTCTCGTTGGTACTTCTGTACATTGATTGAGAAAACTTTCATGAAAACATTTGAGAAATTCCAAGCCATCCAGCCCTTTTTATGGTATTGGGTTCCCAGTCAATATTTGGAAAGTTAAAATCTGCTATCAAAACTTATGTTTCCTGGAGATGCCTGTTATCCCTCTTCAGTTTGGCTTCTTAAATTCTTGTTGACCATTGGATGGTCTATAATACAACCCTGTGAGAGTGGTCATAAATTTCCCATTCCTCAGCTCCACCCATATATCCTCACTAGATGAGCCCTGTGGTATGTCTTGCCTGAGTACAGCTGTGATTTTTTCCCTGATGAGCAATGCCATTCCTCCCCTTTTCATTCCTCCATTCTATTGTGTCTGAAACAATGGAAGCCAGGAACATTGAGCTACCACTCCTGCCCCTCCTGCAACCAAATTTCACTAATGGCCACAACACCATACTTTCACATACCAATCCTTGCTCTAAGCTCATGTCTTTACGTCAATACTTCTTGAAATGAAATAGATGCTCTCCTGAAAAAAAATTCCACCACGTACAAACATTTGACATCCAACACAGTGGTTCTCAATCTTTTTCTTTCTGCTCACATATCACCTTAAGTAATACCTATCCCATAAGTCCTCTGTGATTAGTAAGGGATTGCTTAAGGTGGGATTTGGGTGGAAAGAAAAAGTTTGAAAACCACTGTTTTAATCGTACTAATTGACTCGTTATGTGCACAGTCTCATAACTCCAAAGGAAATGGGAAAATGACAATTGTTCTAAAGCAAAATGTTTCAGTAACAATTGGGTCTAGAGCAGTGATTCTCAACCTTCCCTTCCCACTCACATACCACCTTAAGCAATCCCTTACTTATCACAGAGCACCGATGGCATAGGGAATACTTAAAGTGCTATGTGAGTGGAAAGAAAAAGACTGAGAACCACTGTTCTAATGTTACATGCAATCTTCACATCATCCTTTCTTTCCTCCACTCCCCTATCGACTCTGGCACTGTGGATCCCATCCCTCTGCTCCCTAAGAAGCACTAGCAAACTTTCCAAGAAGGATATTAAGCCCCCTTCAGTTCAGTTCCTAACCGTACTGACAGTTCAGTTCCCACCTTCCCTCGAAGAGACCCCAATGATCCAGAAACCTGAAGCCTTCCCTCCTGCACCATGTCTTTAGCCACAAGTTTGAGCTACATTATCCATCTATTTCTAACCTCAATAGCACATGGCATAGGTAGTAATCCTGAGATCACAATCCATTTCCTTTTGCAATAATTGAATTCCGAGCCCAAATTTAGGCAGTATCAGCCCTTCAGTGAGTAATGTCATTGACTGAGCTGGTCACATTCTATTGGACAAAGGTACCAGACTGGTTAAACAACCAAAACCAGGATAACCCTATTTTACTTTACCAGCACTGAACTATCTTTTTTTTAATATATATTTTAAAATTTAAACATTCAGTAACAGGCCATTTCAGCCCACAAGTCCATGCCACCTAATTTACATCCAATTAACATAGTCCCCAGTATGTTTTGAACGGTGAAAGGAAACCGGAGCCTCCAGTGAAAACCCACGCAGTCACAGGAAGAATGTACAAACTCTTTCAGTCAGCACAGGATTTGAACCCTAGTCCCCATCGATGGCACTGTAAAGGTGTTGTGCTAACTGCTATGCCAACCATGCCACACTAGATATCGATGCATACATCATTTAGAGGATTAAGAGTGACCTTAGTAAAGTCTTTGTGAAGGCCATGTTCAGTGTTCATGTAGTAAACTTACTATAACTTGTAATTGTACTAAGTGTGATAAATTAAGCCCGAGGATCTTAAAATGGCCATCCATGAGGTGCTGTCATCCATAATCTGATATCTCATTGCCTAGTATATGTTTCACTCTGCTACTCAACAGAACTAGGGCTGAATCAGTCAGTTAAAAATTAAATGTCATGCTGGCAAGGCAATTACCATGACATTGAACATTGAGGATAATTAAGAAATCTAACAACCAATGAACTGGAATGTAACTCTGGATCCCTGCCACAGTTAGATGAATGATTATAGGTCAATTAAACTGCTCAAGAGAGGAGCATGTCCAGCAAGATCGCTGTTTTCAATGTTGATGGAAATAAGCATTTGAGTGCCAAAGGCATAGATGAAGCATTTACAACTTGTAGATCGCGTCGAAAGAACCAAAGACATGTTGATCCAAACCAAGGCTTTTATTAACTAAAAGAATGGAGCATATCACAAGTAGCTCGACCAGTCCAGAATGACCTGGTCTGGCTAGGAGCAATCCTTTAAGACCTGCCAGTAGGTGTGGCTACACTCTCAGCCAATCACAGTCATCCTACACTTCTTTCTTCTTCTTTGGCTTGGCTTCGCGGACGAAGATTTATGGAGGGGTATGTCCACGTCTGCTGCAGGCTTGTTGGTGGCTGACAAGTCCGATGCGGGACAGGCAGGCACGGTGCACGGTTGCAGCGGTTGCAAGGGAAAATTGGTTGGTTGGGGTTGGGTGTTGGGTTTTTCCTCCTTTGTCCTTTGTCAGTGAGGTGGGCTCTGCAGTCTTCTTCAAAGAAGGTTGCTGCCCACTGAACTGTGAGGCGCCAAGATGCACGGTTTGAGGCGATATCAGCCCACTGGCGGTGGTCAATGTGGCAGGCACCAAGAGATTTCTTTAAGCAGTCCTTGTACCTCTTCTTTGGTGCACCTCTGTCTCGGTGGCCAGTGGAGAGCTCGCCATAGAACACGATCTTGGGAAGGCGATGGTCCTCCATTCTGGAGACGTGACCCACCCAGCGCAGTTGGATCTTCAGCAGCATGGATTCGATGCTTGCGGACTCTGCCAGCTCGAGTACTTCGATGTTGGTGATGAAGTCATTCCAATGAATGTTGAGGATGGAGCGGAGACAGTGCTGATGGAAGCGTTCTAGGAGCCGTAGGTGATGCCGGTAGAGGACCCATGATTCGGAGCCGAACAGAAGCGTGGGTATGACAATGGCTCTGTACACACTGATCTTTGTGTGTTTCTTCAGGTGGTTGTTTTTCCAGACTCTTTTGTGTAGTCTTCCAAAGGCGCTATTTGCCTTGGCGAGTCTGTTGTCTATCTCTTTGTCGATCCTTGCATCAGATAAAATGGTGCAGCCGAGTTAGGTAAACTGGTAGAATCTGTACTATCACACAACTGTCTTCAGAATGAAGTATGAAATGGATTATTCTTTGTTGTCCTTTTGCTGATAATCCCACCAACTTAAATGCCAGCCTTCAAACAATTCAATTCAGTCCATGTGATTTCAAGAAATGCAGAGTACATTGGATATAACTGGTCTTAAAATACAAGCTGCAATTCTGAATTGTATTCTCAGCTAAAATTAATATTTGGATTCAGCTTAATATTTAAATTTTAAAGTTAAATAATGAGCATTGACTTATTTTCTGATCTCAATGTAAATAGTTAGCTTAGTGGTTAGTGTAATGTTGTTAAAGTACCAACAATCAGGACTGGGCTTTGAATCTAAGGAGTTTGTATGATCTCCCCATGTTTGCAGGGGTTTCCTCTGGTTTTCTCCCACCATTCAAAAACATACCGGGGTGTAGGTCAATTAGGTGTAATTAGGAAACACTGGCTCATGGACCAAAAAAGCCTGTTACTGTACTGTATGTCTAAATTTAATTTAAATTTTATACAATTGTAATCTTCTACGATCGTCTTAATATCCAAATTCTGTGATGTTGTTAAAGTTTGTTTGTCTGGGGAAAAGGCAGGAGAATGAGGTTAAGAGGGAAAAATACACCAGCCATGATTGAGTGATGGAACAAGTTCGATGGACCAAATGGCCTAATTCTGCTCCTATGTATCGTAATCTTATGCATTTCTACTGAGTTTCTGTAACAACATCTATCCAGCAATGTGTCCTGTTCATAAAATATTATCAAGTTTCCAATCCAATTCACTGGCTCACTACTCTTTTCTCACTCCTCATGAAAAAGATGGAAAGTATCAATCATAGTAGAACAAAGTGCCATATACTCAGAATCTGTTCATTGTTGCTCATTTTGAGTTTCACTAAAATGTCATCACAGTTGAAGAACAAAAAAAATCTGAATTTTGGAGTTAAGAATGACTCCCCCAGATATTAAGACCATAAAGCCGCTTTCGGGTGGAATCGCCTGGAGAATGCAGCTCCAGGGCGGCTGCCGTGTGTCTGCGAAGGGACGTTCAGGTGGCAGCACTGAAGGCGATGTTCTGCCACCTGAAAGGTCAGAAGCGGGGAGAGGTGGCACGGAGCAAACGCCAGCTCCTGAGCCGGCTCATCAGTCTGACAGCTCACCTCCCCGCTGCCTGACAGCCCCTTCCTCGCTACCTGACAGCCCCCTCTTCACTGCCTGACAGATCCCCAGTGCTGAAATCCTGCGCCGGCTGCCCCAGCTCTGACGTCCCAAGACGGAGGACTGTCGGGCAGCATGGACTGCTAGGCACCTAAAAGCTGTGAGCCACTTTGCCTGAGAATATACCTACCCAAGGAGGGTTAGGTAAGTGCTCCTCCTTGGTGGGTTCTCCACTCTCTGGTGTCCATCCAACAGCCACATTGGGGTAGAATCGGCAGCTTTACAGTTGGGTATTCTGGCCACCTGAAAGCAGCGTAAGATATCAGAGCAGAAGTAGTCCACTCGGCCCATCGAGTCTCCTCTGCCATTCCATCATGAGCTGATCCATTCTCCAATTCAACCCTACACCCCTATGTTCTCACTATAACACACATGTCAAACTCTGGCTTGCGGGCCAAATTTGGCCTGCGATATAATTATATTTGGCCCGCAAGATCATTTCAAAAATGTATTAGAGGTGGCCTGCTGGTCGCCGCACCAGTATAGCGCATGCACAGTAATACAACAAATCCCAGAATGCATTGGCGTCAGCCCGCTAATCGCCCCCACCTCCTCTGTTTACGTTGCAGGGTCTCACCGTGGACTCTGGTTTTGCAGCCTGGCTGGTGTCAGGGGAAGCCAAGGCCGCTTACTAGCGCCCGGAACCAGAGGCCTCGGGCCTGACCTCGCCAGGACCGTTGCCCACTCCCCCTCCCTGCCGCAGGCCGACCCGCGACTCACGGTGACGGGGCCACTGATCCGCCGAGATGCCGCCCTGCAGCGAGAGCCGATGCCCCCGCACTGTCGTTGTCCAACCCGATCGCCCGCAAACCCCCGCCCTCCCGCACACAGGCCTGAGTAAGTATTATGAACTTTAATCTCAGGATAAAACGATCTTCCAATAGTTTCATGTCACAGTGATAAATATATTCCTGGTTAAAAATGGTCCTGCACCTGTATACAAGCACATTAGGCATAAAACTTGAAAAGTGTGTAAATCAAAGGATATCTGTACCAATGGAAAAAGGGCATGGCAAATAACCCTGCTAGAGTCCATGCCCACAATCAGTCACCCATTTGATTGTTTCAGGAATCATGTTATTCTCCCACATTCTCAATAGCCCTCAGATTTTACTATTCGACAGCACACTAGCAACATTTGACAAATCCTCTATAGAGAAATATTATTTATTGAATATTTTATTTCTCATTTGTTAATGCTTCTGGAAAGAGTTTATCCAAAACTATTATTAAACATTTATTTTAATAAGAAAAAGTTTAACATTACATATGTTGAAAGAAGAGAAAACATGCAGATGTTGTTGAAAATTTTCAATAAATATTTAGTTCGGCCCTCGACTTAGTCCAAGTTTTTAATTTTGGCCCTCCGTGAATTTGAGTTTGACACCCCTGCACTATAGCCTCTGATACCCTAACTATTCAGATAGTTAACAATCTCTATCATAAATACATCCGATGACTTGGCTTCTCAGCTGCCCGTGGTTGCAAATTCTAGAGGTTCACCACTCTCTGGCTAAAGTAAACTTCCACATCTTTGTTTAAATGGTTGCACTTCAATTCTGAAATTCTGCCCTCTTGTCCTTGATTCTCCTACATGGGAAACAGTTTTGCCACACCTTCTCTGTCCACATTCAAAATATCTCCCCCACCCCCCATTCTTCTCAACTCCAAGGAGTATAGTTCAAGAGCCGTGAAATGTTTTTATACGCTAATCCGTTCATTCCAGGAATCATTCATGTGAATCTTCTCTGAAATGTCTTCAATGCCACACATCTTTTCTTATATAAGGAGTCCAGAACTGTACATGAGGTGTCATCAGTGCCTTATAAAGCCTCAGTACAACATGCCTGCTTTTATATCCTATTCCCCTAGATATGAATGTCAACATTGCCTTCACTTTTTTTCTTCATCAACTCAACCTGGAGGTTACCCTTTAGGGTATCCTGCATATTTGCACCTTCAAATTTTGAATTTTCTTCCCATCTAAATAATAGACTGTTCTTTTATTCCTTCTACCAAAGGGCATGACCATGCTCTTCCCAACATTATATTTAATTTACCACTTCCTTGCCCATTTCTCTTAATCTGTCCAAGTCCTTCTGCAGTTTCTCTGTTTCTTCCTCACTATCTACCCCTGCCCCTATCTTTGTATCATCTGCAAACTTAGCCACAAAGCCATTTATTCCATAATCAAAATCATTAACATACAAAGTTAAAAAGAAGTGGTACCAACACCAACTCCTGCAAAACATGCTGATAACTAGCAGCAAACCAGAATAGGGTCCCTTTATTCCCACTTTATATTTCCTGCCGATCAGCCAATGTTCTACCCATTCCTGTTATTCCTGTTATTCCATGGACTCTTATCTTATTAAACTGTCTCATGTGCAGCACCTTGTCGAAGGCCTTTTGAGCTTCATCTCCTTTGTCTAATCTGCTTGTGGATTCTTCAAAAAAATTGCAGTCAGTTTGTCAGGAAATTTTTCAATCCAGGAAACCATGCTGACTTTGGCTTACTTTGTCTGGCACCTCCAGGTATTCTGTAACCTCATCCTTGACAGTTGACAACTTCCCAACCACCAATGGTAGACTAAAGGGTCTATAATTTCCTTTCTGCTGCCTCCCTCTGTCTTTAAATAGTGGAGTGACCTTTGCAATTTTCTAGTCCTTCAAAACCATGCCAGAATCTTTTCATTCTTGGAAAATCATTACCATTGCCTCCACAATCCCTATAGCTTCTCTGTGGCAATTATGACTTTACTCACTTTGGCCTTGACCCCAACAATGAAGACGCTGTTTACATCCGGTACCGCACGGATGGCAGTCTCTTCAATCTGAGGCGCCTGCAAGCTCACACCAAGACACAAGAGAAACTTGTCCGTGAACTACTCTTTGCAGACGATGCCGCTTTAGTTGCCCATTCAGAGCCAGCTCTTCAGCGATTGACGTCCTGCTTTGCGGAAACTGCCAAAATGTTTGGCCTGGAAGTCAGCCTGAAGAAAACTGAGGTCCTCCATCAGCCAGCTCCCCACCATGACTACCAGCCCCCCCACATCTCCATCGGGCACACAAAACTCAAAACGGTCAACCAGTTTACCTATCTCGGCTGCACCATTTCATCAGATGCAAGGATCGACAATGAGATAGACAACAGACTCGCCAAGGCAAATAGCGCCTTTGGAAGACTACACAAAAGAGTCTGGAAAAACAACCAACTGAAAAACCTCACAAAGATAAGCGTATACAGAGCCGTTGTCATACCCACACTCCTGTTCGGCTCCGAATCATGGGTCCTCTACCGGCATCACCTACGGCTCCTAGAACGCTTCCACCAGCGTTGTCTCTGCTCCATCCTCAACATCCATTGGAGCGCTTTCATCCCTAACGTCGAAGTACTCGAGATGGCAGAGGTCAACAGCATCGAGTCCATGCTGCTGAAGATCCAGCTGCGCTGGGTGGGTCACGTCTCCAGAATGGAGGACCATCACCTTCCCAAGATTGTGTTATATGGCGAGCTCTCCACTGGCCACCGTGACAGAGGTGCACCAAAGAAAAGGTACAAGGACTGCCTAAAGAAATCTCTTGGTGCCTGCCACATTGACCACCGCCAGTGGGCTGATATCGCCTCAAACCGTGCATCTTGGCGCCTCACAGTTTGGCGGGCAGCAACCTCCTTTGAAGAAGACCGCAGAGCCCACCTCACTGACAAAAGGCAAAGGAGGAAAAACCCAACACCCAACCCCAACCAACCAATTTTCCCCTGCAGCCGCTGCAACCGTGTCTGCCTGTCCCGCATCGGACTTGTCAGCCACAAACGAGCCTGCAGCTGATGTGGACTTTTACCCCCTCCATAAATCTTCGTCCGCGAAGCCAAGCCAAAGAAGAAGAAAAAAGAAAGAAGAAAAACTTTGGCCTTGACTTCTCTTGTCAGCCACAGTTGCATTTGTTAAGATAACATTTTGCCAAATAAAGTATTGTGGAGTTTCAGAAAAAATAATGATTGTAGGAATCAAAGTAAAAATGTTCCTCTTGTTGGAGCCAGAGGTAATCAAATAAAATAGTTGTTGTTGGAGGCCAATTACATCAGCTTCAGGACATTATTGCATGAGTTCCTCAGTAAGAGACCAAGACCTATCTATTTTTGATTGTTTTGTTTCTAGAGCCGCTTTCAGGTGGCCAGAATACCCTGATGTAAAGTCGCATATTCTACCCGAATGCGGCTGTCAGGAGGCCACCTGAAAGAGCCAGATGCAGCTCGGAGGAGTACTCACCAACCCTCCTCCAGGAGGTATAATCTCTGTATCTGAGCAGTCCCCCAAGACACCTGAAGCTGATAATCAGCTGGTGACCCAAATCCCCACGCCTGACAGCCCCCCTCTCCACGCCTAACAGCCCCCCTCCCCGTTGCCTGACAGCCCCCCTCTCCGCTGCCCCGATGTCCCGCGCCAGCCATCCATGCCCCGACATCCCACGCCAGCCGCCCTTGCTCCGACATCCCACACCAGCCGCCCCTGCCCCGACGTCCTGCGCCGGCCACCCCTATCCTGATGACCCGCACTGACATAGGAGCAGTGTTTGGCCATTTTGGCTCAATGATTCACTCCACCATTCCATTATAGCAGATTATCCTGTCTATTCTCCTTTAATTCTTTTTTGTCTTATTTTATTCTCTATAATTCTTGATCCTCTTCCTAATCAAGATCCTATCTACCTCTGTTTTAAGTATACCCAGTGAGGGCCGATGTTTCCAAAATGTTGAATTCCATTCATAATTCATCAAATAAAGTAAGACCTGGACAATATTTAGGCAAAGCTGAATGTGGTACGTAACATTCATGCCAGACAAGTGCCTGGAAATAGTCATCTCCAACAGGAACAAGCCCAAATCTTTCCTGGGTGGTAAGATGGTACAGCTTGTGTGTTTATTGCATGATTGTATGTGTTTCCACCAGATGCTATCCTCCAAAGGCATGTTGGCAGGTTAAATGACTACTGTAAAATTGTCTCTTAGAGTAGGGAAAATGGCAAAAAAAAATCCAAAGTGAGTGATCAGTACATGAAAAAGAATAAGTTGCAAAACTATGCGGAAAATAAGGAGGGTGGGTTAAATTACTCTGCTAGGAACCTGATGGGCCAAGTGACCATCTCTTGTGTTATAAGTACAATAAATAGAATTATCATCAATGCTTCACTATCAAAATCTTGAGGTTCACCACTGACCAAGCATTTAACTAGATTAGTCATTTTACTGCCAAAAGTTGAGGGTCCTAAGTCATGTACTTTGCTTCAGACAGCCCAGACTCTTCACACCATCTACAATCCCATAGTAATGAGTAGAATGCAATACTGTCCATTTTTCTGAATGTTTGCTGCTCCAATTATCCTCAAGTTGTTGGATCTGTCCCGTGCCATGGTTCGTGTAGTGATTGCCATCTCACTATTAATGTGCCAGCGACCAAAGTTAGAATTTGACGCTGTCTGTCAGGAGTTTGAACATTCTCCTTGTTTCTACGTGGTTTTTCTCCTGGTACTCTGGTTTCCTCCAACCTTTCAAAATGTACGGGCTTTGTGGGTTAATTGGAGTATTTGGGGGTACCATGCTATATATCTAAATTTAAATTTAGATGATGTATCCCATCTAGTTGCTATCATATTCATTGCCTTAAATATTCATTCAATTCCTCCACCGTCAGGGAATCCAGGCTCCAATCTTCAAAATTCCCAGTAACAACTCACCAAAGCACTTTCAATCGCATTCCTAATCTCTCATCTGAGAAGGCTGAGGGCAGCAGGCAAGTGGAAATACAGAAGTTTTTCTTTGACGTGGCACTCTCTCCTATCTGAGTAATACATTGGCATTGGCTCTGGATCAGAAACCAGAAACGTATCTACACTACATAAACTTTTCAAGCATTTAGCTCACTACATCTTTTCAGGTGCTTGGGTAAATAACAGCCTTGACAGTGATGCCTGATAAATTGTGTTCTAACGGTAAAGTTAATGTACTAATCAGCATCTTATTTGAAAGGAGATAAATCCTTTCTGGCTGTAATTTGTAAATGAACATAACATTTTCCTTTCAAGCCTTCTCATCTTTTCTGTGTTTTTCATTTTTGTAATCTGTTAGCTATGAGATTTTCATGCTGCCAATAACTATTTAATAAACCTTCAATTTTTCTCTCCCCCCCCCCCCCTCTAATTTTAGCAAAACTCTATGAAAATACTTTATTCATTGAAGAGTACTTTTTGAATGCCAAGTCAGTTTTATAATTTAGAGCACAGGAGGTTCTGAGAATTATGATTATGTTTCATCTCAAAATAGAATAGCCTGCATTTGCAATCACAGTTCAACATGCAATTACAGAGTCTGCCAAAAGGTTCAAGCAAGGTTGGTTGTGTGATTTCTTCTTTCCTGATATTAGTTATTTTCAAGACTGTGGGTGAATTCTGGTGTCCACTACTTACGATGCCATCAAGCTGACTAACTAGCCAACCATATTAAGAGATTCTCACCAAAATAAAGAAAATAGAAAATAAAGACTCCAATTTTAATCCAAAGCTGTGAATATATTGCTTCAAACAGAACACAGTTAAAGTAGCAGAAGTATTAAACACATTTAGAAGATATATTGTATATTTTTTAAATTATAGAATTTTGAAGTAATTAACAGAGAGAATTGATCTTCTCACATTATCAATTGTTTATATTATTCATTTTCAGAATCTGGACCCCATTGTAAATGCCAACATTTAATGCCCATCTTTAATTATCCTTGAGAAGGTTAGTGAGGTGCCCTCTTGAACTGCTGCTCTCTTTCTGATGAAGGTATTCCAATAGTGTTGTTGGGTAAGGAGCCCAAAAGACAGGTGGTAAATATGTGAGGTGTGGAGGGAAACCTCCAGATGTTCTCGTCCATCTGCTGTTCTTGTGCTTGATGGTAAATGTTGGTCAGAGTTGTCTGGGTGCATTTTATTAGATGATAGACACGATGCCCTCAGTGAATAAGTGGTGAAGTTTGGGTGTGGAAGATGCAGGCTGCTTTAGCTTGGTTAGGATGGAATCACTTTAAGTGTGAGAGTTGCATTTATCCAGGTGACTGACTTGTGATTTGCAGTTGGTGGAACGTCCTTGGGGTATTAACAGGTGAGTCACTTGCCACAGGATAGTCATCTCCTGAACTATTTATGTAGTATTGTATTTATGTGGCTGGCCCAGTTGAGTTTCTGGTCGTTAATGACTCCCAGTATTGCGATGCTGGAGAATTCAGCAACGTTAATGTCATTGAATGTCAAGTGTAGATAGTCTGACTCTCTTTTGTCATTGATGGTCATTGTTAGCAACATTCATGATGTGAATGTTGCCCGTCGCTCAACACCAAATGCATGAATGTTTCACAGTTTATTTCATTTGCTGAGGAGCTGCCAACGGCATTGAGGAAACGGATGAAAATAATTGGGGATCTCAGGAGGAAGGTGAGAAGAATCATTTGCATAGTTTTTGTCAACATGCTTGCGAATGCTTGTTAATTTTCTTTTAGCACAGCGCACTCAAACTGAGTCCTGATATCATTGAGGGTGGCTTTGTTCTCAGAAGCATCTCCTCCCATCCATGATTAGATGTAGAAGGGCTACAAACAACACATGAAGAAAGTGGTAGAGGAACTCAGGAGGTGAGGCTACATCCATGGAAAGTAATAGACGGTCGACTTTTTTTGGGCCAAAAATCCTTTATCAGTAATAGTAAGAACCAGGCAGATTCCCAGGGTAAAGGGGTGGGAAAGGAGCATAAGTATTTGTTGAATGCAGCTGGGAGGGTGAAGAAAAGAAAGGAGCTAAAAAGGTGATGGGGAGGAGACAGAGGACTGAGTAATATGCACTCTAATAAGACAGGAATGGAAGGGGGTGTGGGGACTGGAGGAAACAAGCTGAATGCAATAAACAGGCACCCTCACCTCCAACCTCACCACTTTATGGGGCCCAAACAGTCCATCTATGTGTGGTAACACCATCTGTGAATCTATAGGTGCCATTTACTGCATCGGGTACTCTAGATGTGATCTCCTCTACATCAGGGAAACTGGGCACAAATTGGGGGCTTGCTTTGTTGAAAAGCTCTGGTTTGTCCACTGCAATAACGAGGATGTGGTTCAATTCCACATGCCTGGCCTAATGAACTGCTTGGTTGAGGCCAAATGTAAATTGGAGGAACAGTATCTTTCTCAACGAGATAGCACCAATATCCAATCTCTGGTAATCCTCTTATCCCATCCTACTTTCCCTTTATCCCTCTTTCCCCATTCTTCCTCCTCTGTTCCTTTGCTTTCCCCTTCCCCCACCCTCTCCACTTGTCTGTCACCTCTAGCCCCCACCTGTTAGAGTACATTTTTCTTTGCCCTCATCCTCCTCCAACATCACCTCTTCTCTAATCTTGCCTCTCCCACCAATGACTTGTGCTCCTCCCACATCTCATGCCCCACCTTTTTATTCAGGCATCTGCCTGGTTTTTGCTATTCTTGTTGAAGGGTTTTTGGCTTGAAACGTTGATAGTTATAGCTTTCGATGGATGCTGTCTGGAGTTCCTCCAGTTTTCCAGCAGGTGCAGGCTTTTTGTTTACTTCCGTAGGACTACATGAGATTTGATCTCGTTGGTGATGAGATTGCTGAGTAGCTAATGCATGAAGCCTATTACACATGCAGCACTACTACTTCATTAGGACGGCACCTAATTTTTAAATATGGCTGGTGCTACTCCTCACATGCCCTTCTGGAAAAAATTGTTAAGTATTATTCTGGCAATTATTATTACCAGTTACACTCATTTTAAATACGTAACATGTTTAGCAAGTTTTACAGACTTGGTACCTTAGAAACAGGTCATTTTCTCAATTAATTTAATGCAGCAGCGCATCCTGTGGAGGAGCATGTTACCATTGTTAGATCGATGGCGAGAGCCAAAAGGTGAACATAAGTATTGCTGAGCAACCATTTAAGTACTCAAACAATCCTTTCCCTGTCTGAGCAAGTTTTTGTTTAATGATATAGAGCAACTGCTGCTTCAGAGACAGACCATCATTCTTACTGTAAAGAAGAAGATAATGCATTTGCAGGTGCTGTCATTGGTTAGAGTAATTCACAAAAATAGATGTTAAGAAGTTGTTTCTCATTGGTAGGCGTTGAGCGGTGGGGAAGGGGGAAAAGTGAGGGATGCAGTTTTTACAGTGGATAAATGGCCATTTAAAATAGAGATGATCAAAAAAAACTACTTTCCACACGCAAATCTTTAAAATGGGACTGGGACTGTTCAGTGGTGATTATCTACAAGGCAAATCTTAATCGATTTTGCAAACCAAGACAGTTAGGGGCATCAAGTCATTGGACATGAAAGTGATTTTAAAACAAAAGATCAACTATGATCTTATTGATGGTGGAGCATTCGCAAAGGATTTATTTTACTGATGTTTTTGTGCCTGTCATTGTTAAAGAGCACAGAGATAAAAGTACCTGTAATGGAGAATTAAGGATTACAATTGTTATCATCTGCATATGAGTTTGTGCAGAGATTGTACAATTGAAAAACTCAATTCTTTCTTTCTTTCATTCTTTGACTGTTCTGTGGGGTTAGAATGCACAGTCCTGTTTTTGAAGCCAAGCACCTGAGGCTAAATCCTTGACAAGAGTTTATTTGCTGTGACACTTACCACTGATGGTAGTTTGGTTGCCTGAACATTTTTGACCCATAGCATACTCTCTCCCATCCAGACCCACAACTGTTGACAATCTAGACCTTGGGCCTCTATTTTTGTATCTGAGAATCTGTGTATCCTCAGGACATCATTCTGACATTGTTTCCAGCTTTGAAGTTTTCCTGCTGCCTGTAGTGACAGGTAACCTCCCATTTAGGAAGAGCTGGCCTTCAAACTGCATTTCCTACTGTTCTCCAACTGAAGAAAAACTGTAGGCTAGATCTAAGCAAACAAATTATTTTCAGCAAATTGTCACATTGACCTAATTAATTAAATAGAAAGCAGAAAATGCTGGGAATACAGATCGGATTAGATCATAAATGGATAAACAAAGTTAGTGCGACAGTTTCATCCTCAGAGTAATTTCACTTTCTTCCTTTGCAAACATGCAGGGATGTATCCAACAAGAGGGATTGCTTTCAGCAGTAATAACAGTTTTAGGCCTAAATCATAGTTGGACTAAACAAATAACATAGAAATATTCGGAAAACAATCGATATATGCCATCAATTCTTGCACCATGAATTCATTACACAAAGCAAAGGTAAAAAGCAACCTTGAAATAAATGCATTTCTGTTTTGATTCAAGTATTACTAAAAGTAATAAAACTTTTATGTTAATTTTCTTGACATAATATACAGACTGAATGTATGCTAAACAACAATTATTGAAGGTTCAAGGATCGAAGTTCCTTTTGTTGTCACGTAATAATAGAAAAAAATGTAATATAATTATATACTTTCGTCTGTCATAAGACAAAGAGATGCCACGAGCATTGCCCAGTGCCCCTAACAATAAAAGAAAGAGAAGCAAAAGAGAGTACCTTCAGAGACATTGAATGTCCACAGATTCACCTCCAGCAGTCCCACAGCCTCTTCAGTCACGTAGCCTCCTGTTCAAACCACTGACAACCTGAGCTCCAGATACAAATCTCCAATACAATCAGGAGGCCTTCAGTGCCCGTGCGCCCTTCGAGGGCCCTTCTTACTCTCAGCACCTGCTCTAATGCTAGTTCCGATACCTGGTTCTCATGAGCCAGTCTTCTGCAGCCTGTGTGAGTCATTCATCCGCGTCACGAACAGCCCGCACCCCGCCGCATGGGTCCTTTAGCCACTGAGCCCCTCGCTGGTCCACTGCCCTGGTCTTTTCTGTAGGGTTGTCTCCCAGGCTTCTCCTTCTCAATGGTGGGGACATGGTGGTGAGAGAGGTGTTCTGCCTGTTTCTGATGCCCTACACTGATCCGCTGTATCCCCCTTTTGGTACTCCGCCCTGCATAAGCATCTTGGGCACAGACCTCCATGCTTTTAAAAAAAACAACCAGTCAACTCCTTTAGCAGGCAGTTCAGTGCCTGGCGAGAGCTGTTGGCATCATGACCTGTCAGGAGGACCCTGTGGAGCAGCACTATGTCCCCATTCCCCGCTCTCTCGGTCAGGTCTGTACCAGTGACAGCTCTGCTGCTGCAGCACCACACTAGGTTTTTTTATACCAGCCCCCCACATCTCCATCGGGCACACTGAACTCAAAACGGTCAACCCGTTTACCTATCTCGGCTGCACCATCTCATCGGATGCAAGGATCGACAATGAGATAGACAACAGACTCGCCAAGGCAAATAGCGCCTTTGGAAGACTACACAAAAGAGTCTGGAAAAACAACCAACTGAAAAACCTCACAAAGATAAGCGTATACAGAGCCGTTGTCATACCCACACTCCTGTTCGACTCCGAATCATGGGTCCTCTACTGGCATCACCTACGGCTCCTAGAACGCTTCCACCAGCGTTGTCTCTGCTCCATCCTCAACATTCATTGGAATGACTTCATCACCAACATCGAAGTACTCGAGCTGGCAGAGTCCGCAAGCATAGAATCCACGCTGCTGAAGACCCAACTGCGCTGGGTGGGTCACGTCTCCAGAATGGAGGACCATCGCCTTCCCAAGATCGTGTTATATGGCGAACTCTCCACTGGCCACCGTGACAAAGGTGCACCAAAGAAGAGGTACAAGGACTGCCTAAAGAAATCTCTTGATGCCTGCCACATTGACCACCGCCAGTGGGCTGATATCGCCTCAAACCGTGCATCTTGGCGCCTCCCAGTTCGGTGGGCAGCAACCTCCTTTGAAGAAGACCGCAGAGCCCACCTCACTGACAAAAGGCAAAGGAGGAAAAACCCAACACCCAACCCCAACCAACCAATTTTCCCCTGCAACCGCTGCAACCGTGTCTGCCTGTCCCGCATCGGACTTGTCAGCCACAAACGAACCTGCAGCTGACGTGGACATTTACCCCCTCCATAAATCTTCGTCCGCGAAGCCAAGCCAAAGAGAAAGAAATATGCATGCAAATAAAAAGTGTAATGATTCACTTAATGTAAATGAAATAGATTGAACTTTGGAAGAAGTGCAGATCTACATGAATTTGCAAAAACACCTAATCTGAAACTTTTGCAGCATTTTTTTGACTGTTTTCCCAACACTAGGTTCCTTAATGGATTCAAGCATCATAGTTCAAAGTTGCACCAATTCCTCACCAGTAACAGCAACCTACAGCAGGTTGGACTTTGGTGCAAAGCATTACAGCGTAGAGGGTAAATTGGTACTTCTGTTCATATCCAATATTTAAAGGATTTTTACCATGCAATGAACTGAGCAAGATTTTTTTTTACCATTGCTAGCACAGGAAGATGCTGGACATGAGCAAAAATATACTTTCACAATGTTGAAATATTGTAATGATACCATATTACTGTATCATGTACAAGTACTGAAAATCCAGTAGTTTTATGGATGTGGGTGCAATTCTTTTTATGCAACACATTGCTTCAGATGGTTTGTAATCTTGAGTGAGTGTGCATGTCTACAGAGGTTGAGGTTCATATAATTAAATTTTACTATTCTTAATGTGGAGCTCTTCACTCAGCGTTCTAAAATACCAAACTAACGGGGTTTTAGGTAAAGATTTCATAAGAGGGTCTTCTACTTCCAAAGAACAAGTGAACAAAAGCAAGGCACAAAATAAAACTTGGGAGGAATAGGTGAGAGGAAAGCATCCATGCATAAATATGAAGTGCAAATGCTGAAAATCTAGAATAAAAAATAATAAATATGCTCAACATGTTAGCCAGCATCAATGAACAGAAAAACAGCGTTAACAATTCAAAACTGAGGGTCGAGGATTATTATTGACCTGAAACCTTAACTCCATTCCTCCCTCCAAAGTTACTCCTTCACCTGAGTATCCTAATGATTTCCTGTTTTAATTTTATGCACAAAGTTTGGTTTATGAATTTCCTTGCAACAAATCAAAAACTGTTTGTGTCATTTGATTCACTAAAGGGCTATCTTGGGTTGGATCTCCCAAAACTTAGTTGCCAGCTAATTTCTAAGAGCTTACAGCCACATCATATGCTTTCTCTTCACCCTCGCCCTCCCTGCTGAAATCCTTGAAGACCCGAGGTGTTAAAAGCACTCCCTCAAAATTGTGTGGGGTTAATCCAGCAGCAAGTTAGAAGTCAGGAGGTTAAATCTCAGAGACTTGAGCCAGCAATAAAGCACATGTTCTCAGAAAAAAACATTTCTGCAATATAAATTTATAACTGATGTGAATTATGGTCAGAAGAACTATACAATATAAATTTAATCTATCTTCAAGTATGCTCCAAGACTCTTAGAGACTCATCAAAGGATTCTCCTGGCTTAAGAGCAAGAAGATCCCCTTCGATTTATAATTCCCTAGAAGGAAGTAAACAGGATGATTAAGGCCCCCATACTGAACATAAGAGCAAGGATTCTGTTGATCCCAATCATTACCTCGTGGGTTGTCAGCTTTCCAATCTTTTGTACTTTGACTTATTATTACATTATTTTTTTTTCTCTCTCATATGTATATGCATCTACCAATTTGAATTTAAATAAAAGGAGGAAGGTGGCTCTTAGGAGAGTGTTAACATTTAGGATTGTTTTTGTGGCTTCTTGCCACATATTTGCTTTATTTCCCAACAGCCAGATTTGTCAGTTTGGCTGTCTGCCAGCATGAATGGGAGCAAACAATGATTATATCGTCTTGCCGTTAGTTTCAGAAGATTTTCCATGTCCTTGGTTTTGTCATAATGTCTTTGATTATTTTTGGCTTCTCTCTCCCCCACAAACTGTCCCTATGTTCCCATATATCTCAGAAGTCCAGAATATATTCAGGCACATTAAATGAGTTTCAGTATAAATTATACCCTTAGAAAGATAGTATTTTTCATATGTCAGTAAAACAATATTGACTAACATCAAATCATATTTATAAATTTACTGTATCTATCTTATTAAATCCACCATCACACAATGTTTTGATGCTTTTCAGCTATATATTTAAATTGATGAGTGTCTGTTTGGTATAGTAGAATGAGTTGAGCTCATAAAAAAACCTAAATTTCATAAGTTATGTTGTCACGTACAGACCATTCAGTTTTGAAGAGCAATCAAAACCCAGACTAGAATTCAGTGCATTTGGAATTACCTGAGAGCAGCAAACTGGACAGTATACTTTGGCAACACAGTTACCGTAGTGGTTTGCACAATACTAATACAGCGCAAGTGACAGAGTTCAAATCCAAACAGTAGGGAGTTTGTCTGTTTTCCCGTGTCTCTGTGGGTTTCCTCTGAGTCCTCATGTTTCCTCCCACCCTTGGAAACGTACGGATTTGTAGATTAATTAGGATATTTGAACAGCATGGAATCATCAGCTGGAGGGGCATTGTACTGTGCTGTATGTCTAAATTTAAAAATGTAATATCTAAATAAATTTACAGCCATATCATTGTTGCTGTTATTGCTTCATGAGGAAAAAAAATGTGATTTGCAATTCACCAAAACAAATGAAGCTCAACAGCTTTTTGTGAGATTGGACATATTGCTTGGAGTTCAGCTTGAAGAGGTCAACTATTATTTTCAGTTAAACACAACATTAGGTTATTGCTGTTCATCCAGAATTGTCATGTTGGACAATGTAATTCACTGGTCTGCCTTCGCCTGTAACTCCTTTTTGCAGTGCTGCTCACAGCTTGTTACATATGCTGTGAATGAAAGTAGAAAATGCTGGAAGCACTGAGCAGGTCAGGCAAAGTCAGCAGAAAAAAAAAGTTAATGTTTTGTTTGACTAAAGACCTCCAGCATATATGATCAATGAACACTGATGACAAACAAGGTTGAATGAATGCTCCAAAACTTTTTTCAATTTTTTCTACTGCAATTTTGCATCTTGCCTCCAACAAATTCTCATGAGAATTAAACTAATTGACTGAACTAATAGGAAGCTGTTCAATTACAATAATTATGGTCTAGAACCAAGGTTACCCCAACCTCAATGAATGAGCTGCTGTAACAAGGCAGTGTTTGTGTTTATGCAAGCTCAGAGGCTGATCTCCAAGTCACTGTTAACACTTTCTCTAAGCATATGAGAGGATGGACCTTTTACTCACTAGGCCATTTCATGTCAGACCTCCGTGGATGGAAAACTAAGAACTTACCTTTCAGATAGCAGTCCTAAAAGGCTGCTCCAGCATCCCATTCATATCCAGAGATACCCCATAGTGCCCTCCGGATCCGACGGAGGTGGGGCGACTGGTGCCGTAGCGCCATCTGTCATAAAAACGCAGCAGAGCAATGGCTGTCTTCCCTACCCATAATTCCCCAGGCAGCTGGAGCCACTCTGTAATTCCCAGAACAATTCCAGCTGCCTGGGGGATTATGAGTAGGGAAGACGGCCATTGCTCTGCCGAGTTTTGAGCCCCAGAGAATGGCCCCGAAGGCTGAATTGGCCTGGTGTGGCTCCCCCCTGACGGCTCCTGCTGCCCAGATGGCCCCCACTGATAGCTCCTGTCTGCCTCCGCTGACAGCTCCCGCCGGCCCCCACTGACAGCTCCTGCTGCCCCGTCAGCCCCCGCTGCCCTGAGAGCTCCCGCTGCCCCACTGCCCCTGACTTGGAGGGAGAGGGATGAATTGGGAGATGGGTCACAAGCTGACGGCATCGTCAGCCCGCCCCTAAACAGCCGCTTAGTGTGGCTGTACATTCAGATCGATTGGCGGAGCACAACACTCCGCCAATTATCCCTCTCCGAGAGGTACGTGGTTATGCATTTTGGCAGAAGTTCTCGGCCTTTACATTTGGACTATTGTCCTATCTGAAAGGGCCTAATGTCTGCAAGACAAAGTCCTCTACCAACTAATCTCTGCTGCACAAAAAACCTCCCTCCTTTAATAAAGGTTCACGGAAAAACATGGACCACTTCCCATATCTCAGGAATCACCTCTCAGCAAAAGAAGTTATCAGTGATTAAATTCATCATGGCTTTCAATGTACTCGCACAGCATTTGACTGTTCGAAGGAAATAGTATTTGAAGATCTAGGACCTTTGACCTGATATAAAACTCATGGTCTACAGGGCAGCAGTGATCCTGCTTCTGTGTTTCCAAGACCTGGACTGTACTCTGTCATTCTAAAACTACCACCAATGCTGTCTCTCTAAATTCACTGAAAAGAAAAGCCCTTTCCCAAGCTAAAATCCCCAGTATTTAGGATCTAGTTATAGTAAACTTGATTAGCTACAATGCACAGTGAGGTAATTTTCACCAGGATCGAGAAACAGACAAAAGATATAAGGATGTGCTCAAGGCTTTCATAACCAAGGGAAGAAGCATATGGAATTGGATTGAGAACCTCAAGATCATGTAAAGGAAGGGCATAGAGGCATTCTCACTGCAGAAGGACTGCCGAAGAAATGGAAGGGACAAATTTGTACATGGACTAAAATGCAAATATTTAGTTAATTTAATTTAATTCGGAAAACAGCTTCATCATCAAGGCTTTCATAACCAAGGGAAGAAGCATATGGGATTGGATTGAGAACCTCAAGATCATGTAAAGGAAGGGCATAGAGGCATTCTCACTGCAGAAGGACTGCCGAAGAAATGGAAGGAACAAATTTGTACATGGACTAAAATGCAAATATTTAGTTAATTTAATTTAATTCGGAAAACAGCTTCATCAAGCACACCTTTTCATTTAACTGAGTCATTTGAAAACTGAAGCCATTTCGACATTATTCCCACCCTCTTGTGCCTGGATAGCTGGGACAAGGGCATCACTGCAGTAAATGACAGAACTATATTGATTACAATGGGGAACTCCATGTGGAAGCAGATGAATGATATTATTGGTGTTTGACTCAAGTCAAAGTCATTTCCTAAGTAGAAATTTGGAGCTCCTCTACGTCCCCAATCATTCTACATGGTAAATGCTGGATTTACTACCAATAAGAACAATTGATGTTCTCCAATGCAAGTTCATCCTTTATCTTTTCTAACACATAAGTAGTTAATAAAGTGCAATAGGATATTTTTTTGGTGGATAATTCCATGAAATAAAAATAGGTTGTGCCTGCCTGTAATTTCACTATTCAGCAGATGCTTCTTCAGGAATTTGCTTCTTTTTTTGAAAACCATCTTGTTAAGGGTGAACTGCAGTTAATTATTTTTTGTTTATAAAATTGATTGTTGTTATGGAAAGGATACAGAAGAGGCTTATCATGATGTGGCCTGGGTCAGAGAGAGTACGAGTTAAGAGGAGAGATTGGACAAACTTGGGTTATTTTCTCTGGAGCATAGGAGGCTGGGAGGGCGAGGTTGCGGGGAGAGCAGCTCGGCATTTGATATCATCCTTCCCCAGAGTCCCTGAGGCTCAACACCCTTCTATGCAACTGGATCCTAATGGAAAGACCACTGTCCGTCCAGGTCGGTAGCAGAAGATCAAGCACCGTCATGTTGAGCACTGGCAAACTTCAGGGCTGTGTGCTCAGTCCACTCCTGTTCATGCCATTGACCTGCGGCTGCATCGCCAGATCCAGCTTCAATAGTGTCATCAAGTTTGCAGATGACACAGCAGTAGTTGACCTCATCAGCAACAACAATGAGTCGCAATACAGGGAAGCAGTGGAAAATCTTGTGAAATGGTGCGACATTAACAACCTGAGACTCAGCATGGAGTTCAGGAGGACCAGGAATGACCACCCTCCACTGCACATCAACTACTCTGTAGTAGAGAGAGTGGAGAGCACTAAGTTCCTTGGAGTTCACTTAACAAGTGACCTATCATGGACACTCAATATCTCCTCACTTGGTCAGGAAGGCGCAATATTGACTGTACTTCCTGAGAAGACTGAAGCGGGCAAGGCTACCTGCCAACGTTATGTCAGTCTTCTATAGGAGCTCTACTGAGAGCATTCTGGCTGGCTACATCACAGTGTGGTGCGATTGTTGCAGAGAAATGGATCGGAGGTCAACCACATGACCATAAGAGTAGCAGGGAGGATCGCTAGAGTCTCCCTCCCCCCCACCATCGACATTATCTATTGGAATCGTTGTCAGAATGTGCAAAATCAATGAAGACCCCTTCACCCTGCATGCAGCATCTTTCAGCTGCTATCATTAGGGAAGGGATAGAGGAGTATTAGAGCCAGAACCACAGGCTGAGGAGCTTCTTCCCTCAGGCAGTGGCAATGCTAAACGACCAAATAAACGTCTCACATTAACCATCTGAGACTTTCATTTGTACAAAACAATTTTGTTTTATTTTATAGATAAAAATACTTTTCCTGCATATGCATCATTTGTCTGTATGTGTGTTAAGTCTGATTGTGGGTCTGCATGTTTTGCAGCAAGGATCGGAGAAAACTGTTTTGTCGGGATGTACCCGTACAATCAGATGACAATAAACTAGACTTGACCTGATGGAGCTTTATAAAATTATGAGAGGCATTGATAGAGCGGACAGTCAGAATCTTTATCCTTAGGGCAAATGTGACAAACATTGAAGAGCAAGCGTTTAATTGTGAGGAGGAGGAAGTTTAAGGGAGAAGTGCAGGGCAAATAATTTACACAGAGTGGTGAGTGCTAGGAACAGGCTATTAGGATTAGTGGTGGAAGTGGTGGAACAGTTGCACTTAACATGCTTCTAGATACATTATGCTCAGCACAAACTTGTGGGCCAGAGGACCTGTTCTTGTATTGGACTGTTCTATGTTCCCTGTTCTTCATAATACCTTTTTTTTTTAAAAAAATATTTTCTTCCCCATAACAGATTGTTTCTGACTTGAATTCTGATTTCCTCTCCTACTATAGATAATTATTTGTCATGGGCTTTGCAACTGCATTTTGGTCTCCAGGTGGGCAATTCTGGTAGTCCATATTCAAAGAGGTATTATAACGTAAGAGCCTACTGACTTCCCACCCAGTCAAAAATCTTATTTTTAGTCATTTTCATATCATGTAGAAGTAGTACACAAAAATGATCATAGAACATTTAAAAAAAACAATTTGGGGTGCCTCCCAGTTTGCCAATAATTTTATAACTTGGAGATTAATCAATAATTTTGTAACTTGGAGATTAATTAATAATTCCTGAAAGCTCTTGGACTATGGTGAAGACCTGTCAATCCTAGATCTACTCCAATGCTATTAAAGACCTTTTTTATTTTTTAGCTTTGAGTTACTGTGAAATAGGACATCAAGTCCCTTACATACATTCACATAATAGTGCAGTTTGTTAGCTTCAATGCCTCCAGTTCTCCAGGGTAACGAGGACCAACTGGAGGCCTGCTCAGACTCTCAGGAGGGATTATGAAGGGGCTACAACATCAGAAGAGCAGCACTTGAGATGTGCTATGAAATACTGCACCCTACATCGATGTCAAAACTCAACAAATGGATCAGCCATTCCAAAGACTAACCAACTGAAACATCACACTTGGGGTGAGTCATGCTCAAACATTTCCTTTTCATGCAAACACTTGGTGGGAATGACTGATAAGGCTGCACTGATGCTTCATTAATTATCTAGAATGAACTTCCTCCTTTCTTTTTCATACTTATTGTACTTTGTCTTCAAATGTCCTCATTCTTTCCCCTCTCATTTTAAGATCTATTTTTAAAAACTTCTCAACCATTCATCATATTTTTACTTTAAGGAATAGTATGAGCATTTTTCATTAGGTGCTTTCAGGTGGCCAAGAATACCCAAATGTAAAGCTGCCTAAAATACCTAAATGCGGCTGTCAGGTGGCCACCTGAAAGTGAAGAACCCGGCCCCGAGGAGCACTTACTTAACCCTCCTTGGGGAGCTATATTCTCTGGCTTGGAGCACTCCCCCTAGGCACCTGAAAACAGCAAGGCAAACTGGCTAGCAGCTTTCAGGTGCCTAGCAGTGGGCAGGCTGTTGACAGTCAGCTGGCGACCCGCTGACAGCCATCCTCCCCACTGCCGACACCTACTCTCTCTGCTGCAGACTGGGGACAGCGTGGGACAGGAGTCACCGTGCAGACCGGGGACAGTGTGGGGCAGGAGTCACTGTGCGGACCGGGGACAGTGTGGGACAGGAGTCCCCAATGCTGACATCTACCCTCCCCACTGCCTGACAGTCCTCTGGTGTGGGACTAAGGGGCTGGAGCAGCCAGCGTTGGACTATGGGCTGGGGTGGCCAGCGCAGGACTTCGGCCCCCTGACATCCCGCTCCAGCCTCGTCGACCCATGCCGGTCGCCCCAGCCCTGACGTACCCGCCGGCTGCCCCAGCCCTGCAGTCCCCCACCCGCCGCTCCAGCTCTGCAGTCTCGCGCCGGGGCCTGTCAGGCAGCGAGTGGTGAGCTGTCAGACGGTTGCCCCTGCCCGGACTCGGGAACTGGTGTTTGCTCCGCGGAACCTCTCCCCGCTTCGGACCTTTCATTTTGGCAGAACACCGCCTTCAGCGCTGCCACCTGAACATCCCTTCGCAGACACCCGCAGCTGCTCTGGAGCTGCATTCTCCAGGCAATTCCACCTGAAAGCAGCTATTGTTGGAGCACTGAATACTTATTGTGTCCAAGAAATTATGGAACACAATTAAGGTTAGAACCATGGAAAACTACAGCACAGAAACAGGCCATTCTAGTCTATGTAGAACTATTATTCTATCTTCTTCCACTGACCGGCACCCGGACCACATTCCCTCTATTCCCCTCCCATCTGTGTACCAGTCCAAATTTTTCTTAAATGTTAAAATTAAGCCTGCATTCACCAATTTGGCTTGTTCCATGTTCTCTACATGAAGCAGTTCCCTTTATGTTCCCTTTAAACCTTTTAGCTTTCATCCTTTAGTTTTTATCTCACCTAACCTCAGTGGAAAAAGCAATGGCTGTGGTACTTTGTTGTCATGCACCATGTCAACAATCATTTTGGTAATGGATCTGCAAACCTCAGTTACCCACAAGGCACTGAGTATGCAAAGGGAAAGATGGCATCTGGGCAGTGTGTCAGGAGGTGGAGGAAAGGCCCAGTGATCACAGTCCTGAGGGAAACAAAGCACAGTGGGACATTTGGCCAACAGCAGATTATGCCCTCAGTCTTCAGCTATTCAGAGCCTGAAGGAAATTAAGACTTCAGCTAGCTGAAGGTTGGTGATGAGAGGATGAATATTGAGATTCAGAGTGGGTTATCTGGGAGAGGTGAAAGGGTGGAATTATGTCCAGGATCAATTCAGGGCCAAGTAATAAGAGAATTGGGTCCAGTGGACTTGGGGGTTTAATAATTAGTGCCAGGGCAGCTCTAGAGCCAAGAGTTTTGATTTTTGTGGGATGTAGTCAGTGACATGATAGGAAAGCCAAAATGTTGAAGATACTTGAATGGAACTGTATTCTATCGTAGCACAATAAAATTGACTGACCTGAGAGTAGTTACCCTTGCCAACTTTCCAAAAGGAGAATGGCATCACTTGCTGCATATCTTGAGATGAACATACGTGTGTAAGTTTTTCTCGTGATAAGTGGTACCTGGTCGAGCTACTGGAGTGATGTGAAAATACCTAAATATATAAGAAATGTTGGTGATTGCTGTTCTGCACGACATCTCTGAATTAGCAGCGTATTTAAGTGATGAATTAAGATGCATACATTTTTTAAAAATTTTAAATTGTGCATCTTAATTCATCACATAGATATGCTGCAAAATTTAGACATACAGAACAGTAACAGTTCCTTTTGGCCCACATGCCCTTGCTGCCCAATTACACCCAATTAACCTACAATGCCCAGCTTTCTTGAATGGTGTGAGGAAACTGGACCTTCCAGGGAAAGCCCACGCAGACACAGGGAGAATGTACAAACTCCTCATAGCTTGTGTGGGATTCGAACCCTGTGTCCCGATTGCTGGAGTTAATACAGCATTGCTCTAACCACTATGCGAACTGGGCTGTCTATGATTATATCTTCAATGTAATTTCTTCTGATACAGTTTTTTGTGTTCATGGAATATTTCATGTCTTAAATATTATTCATCCATGTTTCCGTGAAATTAAATGATGTAACAGGTTATAAAATTTAAACATTTTAAAATGTAACAGCAAGAACACATCTTTGAAGTTGGCAGAAATCTTGATATAAAGTGAAATCTTGTGTCACTTAAAGGATGAAGTTAAACTACAGCCTGCAACATGCCAAGTGTGACACAATTATCAAAATACCTCAGAATGATCACAATTTACATTTGGCTGTCAGGCTAATTATCAGATCAGCTTCATTACTCTTAAGTTACTTATCCTTGTTGGCTTTCTTCCATTGTGGAACTAGTTAGGATGCAAAGTAAGTTTTTGTTAGCAGAATATGATTTAATAGTGATGTGCAAGCAACTAATTAGATCTAATTGTCCTAATACTTTGGGACAACAACATGACACAGCCAATAAAGCTGATGTCTTGTATCTCCAACAGCTGTTTGCTCCTGACCTCCATGCTGCTTGTGTAGAGTTCATACATTCTCCCGGTAACTGTGTCAGTTTTTAGAATCATCAAGCTGTACAGCATGAAAACAGGTTCTTCAGCCCATCTCATCTGTCTCCAAATTGCCTAAGCTAGCCCCATTTGCCTACATATGGTTCATGTTCCCTCTAAATCTTTCCCGTCTACATGTCATAATTGTATCTTCTCATAATCCCAAAGATGTGCTTGTTGGTGGGGTAATTGGCCACTGTAGATAGCTCCCTCTTCCCACAGGGTTGGTCATTGTCATTTGAGCACTAGC
This sequence comes from Narcine bancroftii, assembly GCF_036971445.1. NCBI lineage: Eukaryota > Metazoa > Chordata > Chondrichthyes > Torpediniformes > Narcinidae > Narcine > Narcine bancroftii. The sequence goes on from NC_091475.1 coordinate 156,764,221, forward strand.
AGCGCCACCCGTGGCTCCTTGCTCGAGTAGACTCGTTTCTTGTGGCTGTGGTTGGTACCCATTGATCTGCTGGAATGTTAGGTGCTCACCCTTTGGGTATTTCATTTTGAGTGATAGATCTTGCAGAAGCCTGAGCTAAAGCTTTTACTTTGGCCATCTTCATCGCATGTTGTTCCTCAAGATCTAGTCTTTTCTGTTCTTCACTAGCCATTTGTAACTTCAGTTTCTGTTTCTTCATTTCAGCTTCCATATCTTCTAAAGCATGTCTTTTCTCCAATACTCAAGTTGTGTATAGATAGTAGCCAAGTCTGTTCACGCCTTAGCATGCATAACTTATATCCTTGAAGCACGCGAAGCTATACTTGCACTAGATGCCTTTGAAGATCTTCCTATGCTCATAACCTTAGAAATACTATCATCAGGATTCACATCTGAACTTTCATAAACCGCTGATTGAGTCTCTATCTTCAGCATTTCGCTCAGTACAACATCAGTGGGGCTTTGCAATGTACATTCATCTGTTTCAGTTCCACTAACCTTTAAGTCAGCTAATGAGGCCTGCAGTGTCTTATCAAAGTCTTCTTCTTGCTTGGTAGTTGAAGCCACTTCTTCAATGGTGGCTGGTTCCAAACTCCTGCCAAGCGTTGTCAGTCCGCCTTGCTGGCTCAACTTACAACCCATCGGCTCTTTGAGAGGAGCTGTTTGTTCGAGGTCTTTAGCCCGATGAGACTTCTTCTTCCATCTTGGGTTCTTCACAATGCAGCCTGTCTTCTCCTGGTTTAACCTGGTTCATTGGAACTGAAAACAAATTTGTATCTTGCTTGGTTCCTTTAAGACACACATGTCAAACTCAGGCCCGCGGGCCATATTTGGCCCGTGATATAATTATATTTGGCCCGCAAGATCATATCAAATATGTATTAGAGCTGGCCCACTGGCCGCCGTGCCAGTATAGTGCATGCACAGCTAATACTACAAATCCCAGAATGCTTTGCAAATGCATTAGCGTCGCCCCGTCAGCCCGCTAATCGCCCCCACCTCCTCTCTTTACTTTCATTAGCATCTGCGACCTGTCACCCAACTCACGTGTAATAAACCCCTTACGAAAAATGGCCAAACGAAAGACAGGAAACAGGACCTTTCAAGACAGGTGGGAGGCAAACTCTGACCCCAGAGTTTGATGAACTTTCATCTAAGAAGAGATGCCAAGTATCTGCTTTATACCCAGGTGCATCAGAGTAAATCACAGTGTAGCAAGCTAAGCTTGGATTCATATTTTCTTTGGTTAACTTTGGACTGTTCATAGTTGAAAGATTGGATTTTCATTGAAGCAAGTTGTTATTTTTTTGACTTGTTGGCTTGTGAAAAAAAATACATTTAAAAGGAGCTTAAAGGCTATAGAGAAATATTATTTATTGAATATTTTATTTCTCATTTGTTAATGCTTCTTCTGGAAAGAGTTTAACCAAAACTATTATTAAACATTTATTTTAATAAGAAAAAGTTTAACATTACATATGTTGAAAGAAGAGAAAACATGCAGATGTTGTTGAAAATTTTCAATAAATATTTAGTTTGGCCCATGACTTAGTCCAAGTTTTTAATTTTGGCCCTCTGTGAATTTGAGTTTGACACCCCTGCTTTAAGAGGATTTCTCTGGCTGAATTCTCTTGGATCTGTGATATTTCCTATAAGCTGGTGTATCAGGTGTTTTTATAACTTTTCAAAACATTCTTCTGGGCTTCCTGCCAAATTCTGGCTGCTAGCGGTGACTTATCTTTTTCAAGGTCACAGGTGTTTTTCAAGGCTTCGGTTCAATTTAAACTGCGTAATTGGCAGACATATTCTAACAGAAAACTGAACTTCTTATTAAAGCTTAAATACTTCTTGCTTTTAACAAGTTGAGTTATTTCAGACAAATTTTATGAGCCTTTCTTCCAAACAAAGTTCACAATTATAACTTTGAATCTAAGAGTCCATGCTACTGCCAATTTCAAATAAAACTATGAAGAATAATAGCAAATTAATTGAATAATCAAATAATTCTCGTTAGATACTTGAATAGTATTCAAATTAGTGTTTTGGATATCTGCATCCTCCATTGAAATTTTTTTTAACTCTCCTGAATTTCATTATTCTGTTAGTCACAAAGGTACAAAACATCATGGTTCTGTTTTTAATGTATTTGAGCACTGATGTACTATCAGACCAAAACATAGAACCTGCTGCGCTAACATAGCGGAAGTTACATTTTGTTTTGCTATGAGTGATAATATATTGTCTTGTCCACCATGACTTGTGACTGGTTGTCTTGTGAATGGAGCATAAGGAACTTGAACTGCCATAAGTGTAGGACCTTGAGTTGTAAGTGATTCATGGAGATCCTTGACTTGACGCTGGTTCTTCAGTAACACGAAGAGACATCAGTAGTTGAGTATGATCAACTCACATGGTTGAACCTTTTTTGAAATACTCTCCTTTTGGGAAGATTCATAAATTGTGCGCTCGGAAGAGATTGATGAAAAGCAGAAGTGAATAAAATGGGTGTTTAAAGTTGATGTTGGTGAGTTGGTGAGTCAAACAATCACTGTTTGAGTTTCTGATTCTATAGCTTGGAGATTTTTGCTCCATGCAATTTATCTTTCAATTCATTCTTCATTCCTGAGGCAACTATCTGATTGAGATCTATCTGATCTACATTTACCAATCCTCATATTGGAATAAATGTTCCTGATTTTACCTACTCCATCTCAGCTGTTGTTATTTCATGTGCCTCAGTATTAAATGTTGCTGTCCCTCCTGCTTCAGTTCTCATTCTGTTTTGAGTTTGATAGTCGAGTTTCTTATGTAATTTTGTTTTAAAATACTTCATGATAGAATTAATAATAACGATCCTTGAGGCTTCACTTTCATTATTCTACAATGACTTCTGTTTAAGCTCAAATTCAAAACAGACAGAAGTTCTACTTATTGGTAGTGAAAATTGTACAAAAAATTGTAAACAAACTGTGCAAATACAGAAAAAATAAATATTAAAATAAATAAATACACCTGTCTGTGATTTTTTTTTATAAATGAACCAGACCAAGATGTAGAGAAATGGGTCAGTAAGTTTGCTGATGACACAAAGGTTAGAGGAGTTGTGGATACTGTTGAAACTTGTCATAGGTTACAACAGGATATAGATAGGATGCAGAGCTGGGCAGAAAAGTGGCAGATGGTGTTCAATCCAGATAAGTGTGAATATTTCATTTCAGAAGATCAAACTTGAAGGCAGAGTACATGGTCAATGGTTGGAAATTTGACAGTGTGGAAAAACAGAGGAACCTTGTGGTCCAGATCTATAGCTCTCCCAAAGGTGCTGCGCAAGTTCATAGGATAGTTAAGAAGGCTTATAATATTCTGGGCTTCATTAGTCAAAAAGTTGAATTTATGAGTCGTGAGGTAATGTTATCTCTGTAAACTCTGGTGAGACTACACAGTATATTGTGTTCAGTTCTGGTCACCTCATTAAAGAAAGGATGTGGAAACCATGGAAAGGGTGCAGATGAGATTTACCAGGATGCTGCCTAGATTGGAAAATATGTCTTAAGAGGCAAAGTTAGGAGAGCTGGGGCTTTTCTTTTTGGAGCAAAGAAGGATGATAGGTAACTTAATATTAAGGTTTAAAAGATTATGAGGGGCATGGATAAGGTAGACAAGCAGTGTTTTTTTTCCCCAGTGTGGTAGTTGAAACACCAGAGGACATCTGTATAAAGTGAAGTGAGGAAGATTTAGGGGAGACATCAGGGGTAAGTTTTTTTTTACAGAGAGAGTTGTGGATGCCTGAAATGCATTGCCAGCGTGGTGGTGCAGACTGGAATAATATAGGCATTTAAGAGATTCAGACAGGCACATGGATGAAAGAAAAATAGACAGTTACAAGATCAGGAGGGTTTCATTTTTTTTAACATCTTTATAGGTCGACACAACATCATGAGCTGAAGGGCTATTGTTACGAGCCCAGAGGACCCCAAAACACAGCAGCAATAGATAATCACCAAGACAAATGGTTACTAAAGCAAAAGTTGTTTTTACTTATCTTTAAACATGAAAATAGGATCAAACTCTAACTTATTACTTTTAACTTAACTAACCTAACTTCCTTCTAATTTTAAGCACACATGTATGTAATGTGTGTGTAAGTTTAGAAAAGTTATTTAATTCACAGTCCAATCTCACTTCTCATTCATCTAAGTTTACTGGTTGCAGGCAATTCTAATGCTATGCTCAGAATTTAACATTTATGAAGTTCACCAGGCTTTGGTGCTTGAAAGGTAAATGGTTACCGCTCAGGAAGGTTCTTGTGAGTTTTCAGAGAGATATGTGTTGCTTGTTGGACACAAACCGATTCCTTCCAATAGCCACTTCAGGGTCTTGCTGAAGAAACTTTCCCCAAATGATAACCTCTTTCTTTCAGGTTACCACAGAGTTCCTTTTTGTTTCTAATTTCAAGTGAAACATTAGACAGCCAGTCCTCTCCTCTTGTTTGGACCACAAGGATTTTGACCATGCTAAACTAACAACTCACAACCTGTCTTCCAAATGGGTTTTTTTCCACAAGCTTGCCAGCTTGTCGTGATCCAGTCCCAGCTGCTGGTGAACTGTAAAACTGCAGAACTCCAGCACTGTCTCTCTCTCTCTCTTTCACTCACTCAGAGAAAAGCCTGTTTTTCTCTCTCTGCTTGCAAAACTACATGACCTGCTTAGATCAGCAAACAGCACTCAGACAGACTGGCTCCGATGAGTTCTTTCATTTGTTGCTTTTCAAAACAACAATCAGTTCGTGAAGTCCCTTGGGCACTCCCCAAAGCTTTTGCAAAGGTATTTGGAGCCGGCCTGTCTAGCTTGAGCAGAGCTCCAGCATTTTAAATATCTGTTTTGAAGTATTTGAATATGACCTACACTAAAAATAACCTGCCACACTTTATCTCCCAAAATTATATCTAGAAACAATATAAAACACAACATATTCTGTCACACTGTAATGTGCTCTGTTCTGTGTTTTAAATAATGCGCAAAGTAAGAGACCTAAATGTGTCTGTTGTTTAGGAGTCTGATGGTGGAGGGGTAGCAACTGTTCCTGAATCTGGTGGTAGAAGTCTTATGCACCTATACCTACCTCTGTGATAGTGATGCACAGGAACATAAATATGCTCACCCTCTCCACCTCTGATCCCCCAATGATCACAATGGTACATTTCCCTTCCTAAAGTCTACTATCAGCCTCTTGGTTTTGGGGACGGTTAGTGTGAGGTTGTTGTGGTATACTATTCAGCCAAGTTTTTAATCTCCCTCCCTCCTGTATGCTGACTCGTTGGCTTTGTGTTTAACAGCCCACCCACTACTGTGGGATTGTTAGAAAATGTGTAAATGGTGTTGTTATCATCCTGTTCCACACAGTCATGGTATAGAGCAGGGATCCCTGTGCTGCCCTGATGCTGATGGAGAATGTGGAGGAGATCCACCCTAATTGGGGTCTGGAGGTGAGGAAATCCATGATCCAAGATAGGTTATGCGTCTCTAGCGATTTAATTTTACAGAGGCATCAATTAATCTACTTCGTAAGTATTTTAGTGTATAGAAAAATCAGTCATGTTCAGATTTAACATAGATTTCAAGGGAAACAGATTTGATACCAGTAATATGTTTTAGTTACCTATTAATGAAACTAATTAGATAATTATTCTGTGAAAGGCAATGAGTGAGTTTGATCTTTCTGAGGCAAAGTTATTGTTATATATTTTGACTGGTATGATACATTCAATTGAAATGGCGAAGAACTATTTGTGGGGCCAAAATTGTTCACGACAGTTGTTCACGACAGTGAGCGAAACACGGAAGCCTGCAGATGCTGTGATTATAGTAAAAACACACAGTAAATGCTGGTGGAACTCAGCTGGTCTCACAGCATCCATAGAAGGTAACTATATATTGCCGATGTTTCAGGCCTGAGCCCTTCTTCAAGGCATAAGCAAAAACCAGGTAGGCAATTGAATAAAGACTGAGAGAGAGAGAGAGAGAGAGAGAGAGAGAGAGAGAGATGGGAGGGGGAGGAGTCCAGATCAACAAACAAAAGGTGTTAATTGGATATAAGTAACGGTGATAATTGATTTTGGCTCTGTGAAAAGAGATAGAGAAAAAGGAAGAGTGAGAGAAAGAGAAAATGAGAACTAGAGGAAAGTAGACATAGGGATAAAGATGGGTGGGAAGGTGGTTTAGTGGAAACCAGAGAAGTCAATGTTAATGCCATCCAATTTGAGGGTGCCCAGATGGAAGATGAAGTGTTGTTCCTCCAATCTACGGGTAGGCTAAGTCTGGCAGTACATGAGACCATGCACAGATTTGTCAGCAAAGTAATGGGACAGGGAATTGAAATGGGTGGCCACTGGGAGATCTACTGTATTGCGGCAGACAGAGCCAAGGTGCTCAATGAAGTGATCTCCCAGTCTGCGCCCAGTCTCTTCGATATAGAGGAGACCATGATGGGAATACCAGATGCAGTAGATGACCTCTGCAGATTCATAAGTGAAATGTTGCTTCACTTGGAAGTACTGTTTGGGATCCCAAATGGTGGAAACCGAACCACCATCTTTATCCCTGTCTCCTTTCCTCTACTTCTGTCTTTTTTTCTCTCTCTTCCTTTATTCCTCTGCCGCCTTTCACAGAATCAAATGCAATTCTCACCTTTCCTCTTCATATCCTTTCCTTTTGCTTGTTGGTCTAGACTCCTCCCCTCCCATTCTTCCACCTTTCTCTCTGTCTTTATTGAGATGCCTGCCTTCTTTTTGTTTATACCTTGACAAAGGTCTCAGGCCCAAAATGTCAGTAATGTACCTTTGCTTTCTATGGATGCTGTGAGAATGGCTGCATTCTTGCAGCATTTACTATGTGTTTTTACTAAATTCATAACAGCCCCTGGCTGGATGAGACATGAATAGCTTTTACCTGGTATGCATACCCTTGAGTTCATATTATTTCACATGAATAAATATTAACACAATGCCTGAAACTTGTAGTTAAATTTTTCTGTTATTTTATACAGCTCTAGAATCACCTTTAATTCCCTGAACATGCTGTTTACAACCCCAGTACATCAGCTTCCATGAATCAGTTCAGTGTTGTTTGGTTCATGTGGCCTGGAAGTTGAAGCTGCAAATGATGTAATACACAATGATGCCAGACTACATGCAGTGCTTGCTGCAGATGTATGGTTATGCCAGCGGTTATAGCAGGATCAGGCTCACCATTAGTTAAGACATCATGTCTTCATGGGATCAAAGGAAGGGTGGATCACTAATAAATAGATCTAACTCTATTGATGTTCAACTGGTCTTTATTAATTTTCACAACTTTTTTTCAAAATACATAAATGATCATTCACATTAACTTGTAAAACTTACTTCTAAACATTGAGCAAACAATGAGAAGTGAAAGGGTTCTGACTTAAGATGTTGACTGACCATTTCTCTCCAAGGATGCTGTCCGACCTGCTAAGTCTCTCCAGCTTCTCATTGTGTGCTCAAGATCCAGTATCTTGTATTTCTTTTCCGAACATTGGACTAGTTTATCCAGTCCACCCACCAGTTCCCCGACCAGCTGGCAGCCTTCTGACTGCCCACTTGCTAGTTAAGCTATGTAGTTCCCTCGCTGTACTGTTTGGAGTAAGAAATGCTCTGACCTTTAAGCATCATCAAACTTCCATTTGCAGCAGTCAAGCCCTCACCAAAATTGAGGCCATCGTAAACTTGAGGAACAACATATCATAATATCATATTGTTCCTGGGCCCCTATCTTTACCTGCTCCCATTCTCACTTCTCGCTCTAACCTTCATCCCTCCTCCCCCCATAGACTCTTTCCACCTTCCCCACCTTCTTTTGTTCAGATCTTTATCACCTCTTATCCCCTCCCCTGCTTTTCCCCTTTTTCCCCCTTTTATATCCTTGACAACTCCATTCCCACTTTAATCTCGGTAAAGAGTCCCAACCCGCACCATTGGCTGACTATATCTCTCCATACAGTGCTGCTTGGCCTGCTGAGTTCTTCCAGCTTCAATTGGTTTATTCAACATTCCATCACCTGCCATTTTTGTGTGTCTCCATCGAGATGTTATTGAACATCTGAACCACTTAATCGTTTAAACTTCTGTAAGCTACTCCAGTAAGCTTTCTGAGGCCAAAGAAGCAGATGTAGGTGCAAATTATGTGCAAAGTCTTTCAATATTTCAAAGTTGACATTTTGTCAAAATATTCCATCATCCTGAGGCATTCGCTCCCCACTGTTGTTGCTTGGTTTTTGAATTTTTATTTTAAATCTGAAATGTTAACATATTTGTTCTTTTAAAACTCTCACTAATTCTCAAGAGCTATGCCATCAGCTTCTTTTTGCTAAACTGCTTCTACAGTAGTGTGATTAACTCATGAAAAGATGATGCAGCATCAGCTGGAACACATGATCTACTATGAGGCTGCAAAGACCTTCCAATGTGGTGCTGCTCAGAACATCCTCTATTTTAATGGATCCTCGTTCCTGCTGAACAATGTCCCTCAACCATGCCAACCATTAAATGTTTTTTTTTCACTTAAACCTCCAAAGATATTTTTCCACAGCCATACATACCTATCCAACTTAGTGTGCAGAGATATCAAAAAATGTCATCAAAATTTCCTTACTGCTGCCATAACACTAGTGCAATCCTCAAATTATGGACATCAATGGGATTCTCACTTCCATTTCTCCATTCAAATTGAAGAAATATCATTGAAATTATTTTTATTTTCCTTTCAATTATTTTCCATTATTTTTCATTAATCTATTTTAAGGTTTTTGTCTGTGCTCTAGTAAAGTGTACTATATTTTAATACTTTTTTCATTTTATTCATTGACTGCTGCAGTCAACTGCACATTATATGGTCAATTAAGTATATTAATGGATGTAAACCTATTTTTCCTGTGCTCCACTTGCTTTTTCTAATATTTAAGTATTCCTTTTGAATCTTTGCAATTTTTAATGTTCTATTTTTCATCTGCAATTTTTAGATTGCATGCTGTATTTTAGAAACTCATATGTTCTCCCTTGTCCCAATATATCATTTGCAATGCAATGAATATTTATGATAAATTTAATAAAGTACCTGGAGGAAAAGTTGACTGTAAATCCAATATATGCGCCTGTATTCCCTGTAGGTGATGGCATTGTATGTGGTTTCATTGTGAATGCGGTCAAGCTTCCTGTTACAACTTGCATCATGCATAATGTTTGCAGCTTTACACCTGCTTAATGTATCAGTCCAGATATGATGCTCAGAGCTCTAAAGTGAGTTTGAATCTGCAACTTCCTATTTATGGTCAAGAATGCTGCCCCAGAGTTAAGACTGACAGGCTAAATGTTAGAAGTGCTTTGTCATAAAACAACAGATTTCCCAATTTGCTGTGAATTGTGTCACGGGAGAGTCAACTAATTATATTGAAAACTCTGATTGTAGCATAATATTCCTTTAAGGTACATTGAAAAGTTCCAAATAACAAAAGTCGGGATATTATAATTGTCAACCTTTCAGTGCAATACTAGCTCTGCCTCCCAATAGCATTTTATCGGAGATGGTGGGAGAGGGGTATGCAGGGAAGGTACAGGATAGGAGGTGGTCATGGGTGATGTTTCACAATTAAATATCCCCTATCATTAGTTTCTGACACTAAACAAGCTCCATAAGACGATTACTGATAAACAACATTTGAAACAGGATTTGCTGGGAAGCAAAGTTCAAAAATGCTGGGTCAAGTTGGGGAAGAAGTAAAAGGAAAGGGAAGATCTTGGCCAACTTTGCTGCAATAAGAATGGTTCAGGTTATTAGTGCCATAAACATCCTCTGATGTTTGCATATGGAGAATTAAATTGTAAATCTAGAAGCTGCTGTAGAATGGTTCTGCCATTTTCCAATCCTGCCATAGACTTGACACTGCAATTATAATACTGTACGTTTCCCTGTATCCATAAAGCTTAGGACCAGACGTTTTTCGGTTATTGGGTTTTTTTCATTATCAGAACAATGGCTTTAAGCAGCTCAATTGCATCAGCAGAATATTTGTATCAGCGGTTAAACAACAGCAGGATTTTCGAGCATGAAATAATGTTTAACAAGTACCAAAAAAATCTGGATCTCTGCTTACAAATAAGATAAATCCAGCACCAAACACTAGAAATTCTCCTCGATGGCTTTTTCAAATGTTTCCTCCAGTGTCATCTTCCTCATTAACAATGGTTTTGTCTCAGACGTCTCTCTTTGATTTTATAAACTGACATGATTTCTTGTTGTTATGAATGCACGCTGCTCTAGTCCTTCAATAAGTCTATCACACATTTTCACCATGTCACTTGAAGACACTTTTTCTGCATTGTTAACTAAATCAACTTCATGCAGAATAATTTTAGCTATTTCATCATCAGTCAGTGAATGAAGAATGGGAGCATCATTATTGAAATTAAAAACTTCTTCAATATCCTCTTTTTCCAGCTTACTGACGGACTCTGAACATAAATATTTTTCATATGTAAGGAAGTTCTTACATTTTTTTCTCATCTGACATTCAGAATCCTTCAAAATCACCATCTTGTCCATCATAATCACAACATATTTGCAGGCCAGAAATTGTGCCAGGCATGTACAACTGTGTCTTTCGTCCTCTTTGGAAACCTGCCACACCCAGGCCTCTGTTCACTGCTGACAGAAAATTGTTCAAGAAAGTATTTTTATAATCACTCTTCATTGATCTAAGGATACCTTGGTCACATGGCTGAATTAAGGAAGTCACTTTTGGGGGAAGGTACATGACATGAACGTTACCTTTGAAAATATTTTCAATATAGTCTTCTGTAAGATGTCTCACTTTGTCTTTTGACAAAAGACAAAGGAGGAAAAACCCAACACCCAACACCCAACCCCAACCAACCAATTTTCCCCTGCAACCGCTGCAACCGTGTCTGCCTGTCCCGCATCGGACTTGTCAGCCACAATCGAGCCTGCAGCTGACGTGGACATTACTCCTCCATAAATCTTCGTCCACGAAGCCAAGCCAAAGAAAAAAGAAAGATGTCTCACACTTACACTGTTATCCAGTTTCACCAACAGCTTGACTTTCTGTTCTAGAGACAAACAAAAAAGTTCAGTTTTTGGATCTTTTCAGTATTCAGAACTTCGAATACAGGGAAACGAACTGTAATGCTTTGAACATCAGGTAATTCACTCAGTGACTCCAAAGGAACTCTCTTTTGCTTCTCTTTCTCTGACTGTAAGGGGTGCCAGGCAATGTTAGTGGTGAATCTTTGTCTATCCATGGCAGACCAAAGACAATTTTGTATAATATTACATTTCCTTTTTATTAAATGACAAATCTGATCTGATACTACTAGACAACAATTTTTTTCAAAAGATTTGCTTCCTGAAAAAAATAGGTGGGGGGGGGTGGTCAGGTCCATATGTTCCCACATGTGCCAGGTCTTGGATGGATACTGTGTCTTCATGTCCGTCCGGGAATGCCATGTAAGTGTACTGTGGGTTTGCGTGGAACAGCTGGACACTCTCGACCAGAGGGTCAGACTTATGGGTCCTCACGTGCCTGCAAAGTAGGACCAGCCTGGGGAACATCAGCCTGGGGAACATCAGCCAGGTTGGTAGGGTGGTTCCTAACGCCAGTCCCTGGGGAATGTAAAGAGTCTTTCATGAGGTGTTTCATTAATGGCCGTACACAGGAGGGACCGGATAGCATGGAGCGCCTCTGGGAGGACCTCTTGCCAGTGGGGGACAGGAAGGCCTTGGACTTTAAGTACAGTACTGCTGCCTACCAGACTGTGCCATTCTTCTGCTTCACCTGGCCATTCCCTTTGGGGTTATAGCTGGTGGTCCAGCTAAAAGCAATGCCCTTGGACAGCAAATACTGATACAGCTCATCGTTCATGAAGGATGAACCTCTATCACTGTGGACGTAGCAGGGGTATCTGAAAATGGTGAACAGATTGTTCAGAGCCTTTATGACATTAGCTGCAGTCATGTCTGGTCAAGGATGGCAAAGGGGAACCGTGAGTACTCATCAGTGATGTTGATGAAGTACACATGGTTCGTGGAGGGTAGGAGTCCTTTGAAGTCCATACCCAGACATTGAATGGGGTGAGTGGCCTTGATCTGGTGTGACCGGTCAAGCTGGTAGAAGTGTGGATTGCACTCCACACAGACCTGACAATTTCTGGTCAGCGTTCTGATGTCCTCGATGGAATTGGGGAGATTTATGGGCCTTGATGAAGTGAAAAAACGGGTTATCCCTGGGTGGCAGAGGCTGTCGTGCAATCCCTGTAACTGGGCCATCTGAGCACTGGCACAAGTCCCCCAAGCAGGGTGTCCAATGGCTCATTGTGCTTTCCGGGCCAGTACAATATATCATAATTGTAGGTGGAGAGCTCAATTCTCCACCTCACAATTTTATCATTTTTGATTTTACCCCACTGCTGACCGTTAAACATGAAGGCGACTGCCCGTTGGTCAGTCAGCAGGGTAAAATGTTTACTGGCAAGGTAATACCTCCATTGCCATACTGCTTCAATGATAGCCTGGACCTCTTTCTCAATGGAGAAGTGCCGGATCTTGGGGCCCTGGAGGGTGTGCAAAAAAAAAAGGACAATAGACAGTAGGTGGTGGAGTAGGCCAATTTGCTCGTCGAGCCAGTACCGCCATTTTTCAGATCATGGCTGATCATTCACTATCAATATCCATTCCCAGCCTTATCCCCATAACCCTTAACTTCCCTGCCCACAAGAGCCTTAACTAACTCCATTTTGAACACATCCAGTGAATCTGCTCCTACCACCCTCTGCGGAAAAGCATTTCACAGATCCACATTTGTCTGGGTAAAAAAAAATTATTCTCATCTCTGTCCTAAAGGGCCTTCCCTGTATTCTTAAACTATGCCCTCTAGTCCTAGTCTCTCTCAACATTGGGAACATGTAATCCAATTTCACCCTGTCTTATATACCTCAATCATGTCTCCCCTCATCCTTGTAAACTCCATCACATATAAGCACAGTCTTTCTAACCTTTCAGCATATGTCAATCCTGCCATCCATGTAACTAACCTTGTAAATCTGTACTGCACTCCCTTTGTAGTGAGTATGTCCTTCCTCAAATTTGGGGACCAGAACTGGACACAATATTCCAGGTGCAGTCTCACCAGGGCCATGTACAATTGCAGGAGGACATCTCTGCTCCTATACTCCAATCCCCTCTTTATGAAAGCCAACATGCTATTTGCCTTCTTCATAGCTTGCTGAACCTGCATGCTCGCCTGGTTAAGTGTGGTCGCTAGGGCAAAGTCCAATGTATCACTCTCCACTTGGTACGGGATGGACTTGTCCACTGCATGCATCGTGGCCTTTGTAATGTCATCTTTGATACAGTCGAGTGCTTCATGGGTTTCTGCCGATAGGCGGAAAACGGTAGCGCTGATGAGGGGTCGGACTTACTTCGCATAGTTGGGAACCCACTGAGCATAATGACACCTTTTCAGGGCATTGGAACAGTGGGGGAGTGGAAGTTCTAACAGGGAGTCCATGCGGTCGGGGTCAGGGCTGATGACTCTATTCTCCACAACAGCCTAGTATAGCCAGGTGATGTGTGCTGAAAACGCACTTCCCTGTGTTATATGTGAGGTCAAGGCATTTTGCGGTGTGGAGGAATTTTTGGAGGTTCCTATCACGGTCCTACTAATCATGACCGCAGATAGTAACATTGTTGATGTATGGGAAAGTGGCCCGCATCCCGGGTTCATCCACCATTCGATCCATCTCCCTTTGAAAGACAGACACCCCATTTGTGACCCCAAAAGGGATTCTCAGGAAATGATACGATTGGCCATCTGCCTCGAAGGCAGTCTTCAGGGCGGATGGCAAGCTGGTGATGAGCGGATTTAAGATCTATGATCGAGTACACCGTGTATTGTGCGATCTGGTTCATCATATCGGCTAAGCGGGGCAGGGATTATGCATCCAGCCGGGTGAACCTGTTGATGGTCTGGGAATAATCTATGACCATCTGGTGTTTCTCCCCACTCTTTACCACCATTGCCTGGGCTCTCCAGGGGTTGTACTCTGCTCTATCACCCCCCTCAGTGAGGAGGCGTCTCACCTCTGACAATAAATGCCCTGTCCCCAGTGCTATATTGCTGACTTTTAGTGACGATGGGCTTACAGTAAAGGGTGAGATTTTCAAACAGAGGTTTGGGGGAATCCAGAGCATGGAGAGGAGGCATGTCAGCTGCGGTGATTGGGTTTGAGGCTGCTGGTTGGCCCCGTGGGTGTGAGACTGCTGATCGGCCACATGGTGAGGGAAGGGCAGGCAGTTTAAAAACTGTTCATTACAGAACGTGAGGTGAAGGTGAAGCCCATCGTACTCCATGGTGATGCTCTTTAAGTTGCACTGAAAGTCTAATCCTCGTAGGATAGGTGCACAGAGCTGTGGCAGTACTAGGAACCTAAAGTTAAGGTAGACTGTGTCTTGGACAGTCAGTGTCACAGTACCACTGCCAGGAACTTTGGCAGAGTGGGATTGGGACACTAGAGAGACCCTGTGTTTTGCGGGCTTCACCCCAAAGGAGTAGTGCTGCACAATGATTGGATGAATGAAGTTCTCAGTGCTTCCACTGTCAAATAGACAAGTGGTGGGGCGATTGTTTACCTGGACGTCCATCATGGCCCTGGAGAGTTTATGTAGTCTGCGTTGATTCAGGGCCACCGATACCAGTGTCAGCTCATTGTCCAATTGGTTCCATTGGCTGCAGGCGGTCCGGTAAAGTGGCGATTGAGATGGCAGCCCCCACGGCATGCATGCGGCCCCATCATTGTTCACTGGAAAAGAGGGAGAAGACGGAAGTGACATCATCATGGTTGGTGATCTCCGTGGTGCACAGGCATCCCAGGTCTCCAGAAGTGACGGTGGAAGTGACTGCGTCAAAGATGGCAGACCATGCTTGCACCCAGCACTGCTGGGCTTGGGCATTTGCTTAGACTTACAGACCTTCGCAAAGTGTCCCTTCTTCCTGCAGTTGAAGCTGACAGCATCCTTGGCAGGGCAGTGTTTTTTCAGATGCTTGCCCTCCCCACAGAAGTAGCATGTTGGGTGGTCGCTAATGGCAGTGGAGGTCAACTCAGGATGGGAGGGGGCTTGCAATCTCACCTCACAAGGTGGCCGCATGTTTGCTGGAGAATTATTTGGCGTTGTGAATGGCCGCCTCCAGAGTGTTCGCCAGTTCGATGGTTTGAGGTAGGCTCAGTCGTTTCTGTTCAAGTAGCCTTTACCTCACATAATCGGAGCGGATGCCTGTTTAATAAGTGTCTCTGATCAGCAGCTGTATGTGTGCTTTTTTGCACTCACAGTTTGGCAATTGCAATCCCTTGCAAGCTCCTGCAGGGCTCTGACAAAGTTTCTCCGTGTCGCTGCCTGCACAAGCAGAGTACGTCCCGTGAATAGACTTCATTCACCTGTACCTTGTACTGGTCTTTCAGGGTGTCTGTGTCGTCTCCGTACGTCTGGCAGTCCCGGACCATCCAGTAGACTTGGTGCCTGATGTATGAAAGTAGCAGATGGAGCTTGTCTTCATTGTCCTGGATTGCAGCTGCAGAGGCTGTGAGGAACTTTTCGAAGCAGCGATGCCAGAATGCGAATTTGTCGGCTGCTTCTGGTTCTCTCGGGTCGATTTCTAAGCGATCCAACTTCAAGTCCGTGTTGCGAGGGAAACAAAATCTTACGAATAAAATGATGCATATCAATTACACAAAGACTGAAGTTATTAGAAACTGAAGGCTTTTATTAGCAAGAAATGGACAGCATCCCTTGTATTGCTGGCTCACACCGACCTGGATTCAAATTGGAGGCAGGGTTGTGGCATGACAGTCTATATGGGGAGAAAGGGGAGGAGTCACGAGCTGGCCCGTGAGAGCAGGATCGAACATAAAAGCTCATCTCATTTACATACAATAGTGATTTCACCACAATGATCCTGACACATTGCATTAGTTCAACTGACCTAAATGTTTTGCTGTTAATTTTTGTTTGTAATCAGCATCTGATGCCTCTCATGTCAGTGTCCAACAATTGTCGGCGAGTATTGATGGATTCCAGTTGCCCTGATACTGCTTATCCATGGTCGCAATGTCCTGGTGAAAACTTTCACCTCATTCATCACTAACTCCAAGATCAGCAGGGAAAATGTCCAAGTGCGAATGTAAAAAATGAATTTTCAGTGACATGTTGCACTTCATGGTTTTATATGCTTAAAGTAGACTTCAAATATGACAGGAAATCATAAAAGTTGATTATATCTTAAAAAAAAAGTACATGATAGGAAAACTTTTATAGTGATTTTTGGAATCAGCAGTCCAAAATCCATAAAATACACCTCAGTGTTCAGAAAGAAAAATCTTTGTGGTCCAGTGTAATTCGCCACAGGTACCAATCTAAACAAAATTGAAAAGGTTTTGTGCCCACTGGAGGTGGTGATATTCAATAACCTTTCTATCCTGATGCAATTACTGATCTCTGATTTTTTAAACTAATTTTTAATAAAAATTGAATTGTTTTTGGTCTTTAGTTCACTTTTCTGCCTCTCCTTCAATTCTGCATGTGTGCCCATCTTTACTTTAACCCTAACTTAAATTCCCATATTTGACTATTTGGTTTTGAGTCCATGGGTCCCAGTGAGGAATATTCAGTCCAATTGTCTCAAAAGTATTTTATCCTCTGTTTCACGATCTCTTTCCCCTACACATGCTCTCCACATAGCTCCAATCCTCTCCTTCTCTCTCTTCCTCCCTCAACTCTTATACATCTCTCATCTTACTCCTCTGTATCTCTTTATCCTACATCTTTCTATTTCTTTAGCTTCTTCCTTGCTCCAGTCTTCTTTTCCAGATCTTCTCAACTTTCCGCTGACCTGCCTTCTCAACTTTTTGTTGATTATGCCTGCTGTTATTTATTCATTTGAATGAGATCGCCGACATGAGGCTGAAAGTCCAATGCAGAGTTAACCCAGCTTTTATCCTCAGTTTATTAGTGTACTGCCTTTGAGGTCTTGTTGAGCCAGAGGTCAGCTGCACTAGCATCTGCCCACTAGGTCATTTCATACTTCAGTGCCTGGCTGAGAATAATCAAAAGTCTGAAATGACCTATGGCAGACAGCCAGCTTCCTTCAGCACGTACTGTAATTAAAGTTTAATTTTGCTTCCCATTACAATCTTTTCATCTCATAACCACAGTTAATAGCAAAAAGAGATGGACATCAAATTGTGACACCATTTCAAGATCTATTAATTTTGAATCTTGTATTTTGCCATTAGTGACTCATTTATAGAGCATGCTTTGTTTTGTATTTCCTGTTGGAGATTTAGTATCTAGTCATGGCAAAAATGTTATATTACAAAATACATGGGGATAATGCAATTATTCTGGACCAATTGAATATTTTCATGATGTTGTCTAGAAATTGGATGAAAGAAAATCCATTGCCATCAATATGAAAGTGTTGCTAATGCATAGTATTGGGCATGTTTTTGCAGAGTTTACACACATTTCTTGGTGAAATCTCAACCTTCCAGAGCACATGATGATGATGTTATTTTCCCAGTGTTTCTGCTCTTTACTCACAAAACACTGGAAATTGGATCATAAGGTTGAGATTTACAAGCTGAGTTAATAGTTCACGGTTCAACAAGAGGACATAGCTTGAAAGTGGAGACATTCATATGTTTGAAAGAGACCGAGGTGGAACATTATCCTGACACTCACTAAATTATCTTTTGAAATCAGTTTTATTTTAATAAATATTTGTGCTTGCAGCAGAGCATGGGAATGATATGGTGCTTGAGTCATCCCTGGTTTGATCACAACCAAGAATGGACTTCCAATGACTCACTGGTCATGACCCTTGGCTCCATCTGCATGATTGCATAGAACAGGTTAACCACCATTAAAATCTTCCCTACACCCATTCTCTCCTCCCCAACCAGTTATCCTCTCATGCTCAGGCTGCCATTGAGAGATACTTGTAATATTACTGACCCAGTTCTCATGAATCAGCACAAAAATGTCCTTGCTTCTGTCAGCCTGTGTAAACTGGGCAGGTTGGCTTGTAAATATGTCTTCAAGCTTATAAATCACATTAAACTTAAATTAAAGATGTTACTATTGGGTGATATTTTTGGTGACCTCAGATGAGACTCAGTGCATGCCTCTAACAACCCTAAAAAGTGTGCCATCCACTTTCTAGATGTGCATTTACTGAGAAGTAGGAATCAAAAGAAGCAGGCACTGAAACTACCATTGAGCAATGTTTTGGCTCCCACTTTTCCAGTGAGCAGATAATAATAAATGATGTACTTGATCGGCTTAACAACATTCTGAGAAGATTAAGTAAATTTATGGTGGCTGTCTCTTTCAGGAAAATTTCCAAATTCAGAACATTTTTTAATGGACATTAAATAAAATGTTGTTTCATGAACTATTATCAGACAATTTCATATTTAGTTAAATTTATTCTATATAATAGGATAATTTAAATTTGCTTTCTAAAATCAATTTAAGAAACCAAGAATGGCAGTCATGTTACTTTTTTAATATTTCTATTCTCCATGCAATGATAATTATAATAAAAATGGAGGATGTATGTTAGGAAAGGGTTAGATTTTTGTGGAGTAGGTCGGCATAAAATCAAGGGCCAAATGTTCTGTTTTGTGTTGTAATATTCAATGTTCTAATCTTGCTCTGTCCAATGTGGCATCTTTCAAAAAATCTGTAATTTCATGGTCACAGGTAGAATTAAATTCTACTAATTTGGTTACTCTTTATAGTTCCCATCATCCGCTTGATTCACTGTACCACAATGGAACTTTTTCAGTTTGAAAGCCAGTTCATGTGTAATGCGCAAAAATGCTGGAGAAATGAGACTCCCAAATGGTATGTTGCCTCCCAGGTGCGAGGATCAAGGACATCTCGCATCAAATCCACAGCACTCAGAAGTGGGAGGGTGAGCAGCCAGATACCATGGTCCACATTGGTACCAATGACATAGGAGTAGAGATGAAGTCCTGAAGAGGGAATACAGAGAATTAGGAAGGAAGCTGAAATTCAAGATCTCAAGGGTGGTAATCTTGTGATTGTAGCCAGTGCCACATGCCAGTGAGAGTAGGAATAAGAAGTTGTGGAAGATGAATGCGTGGCTGAAAAGTTGGTGTAGGGGGCAGGGGTTAAGATTTGTGGATCATTGGGATCCCTTCTGGATAGGCATGTACTATACAAAAAGCATGGGCTGCACCTGAACTGGAAAGTGTCCAATATCCTGGAGGCAGATTTGCAAGAGCTGTTGGGGAGAGTTTAAACTAGTTTGGCAGGAGGATGCAGGGTCGGCGCCAATGGGTGGCATTCACAGAAATTGCCCCCAAATGAGGTATTGTGATCCCCTCACCCCCACCCGCAGCACTAGCGTGCGTCAAGCATTGCTTGCTTCTAGCATCACTATCCATGCAATATAACCAGCGCGTTTCTCTGTTACGTTGGAGGGATGGCGGTAGTGCCACCACAAAGAGGAGGTTCATGGTAGGCAGGTAGACACCACCACTCCCCCCCTTCCCCACCCCTGGCTGAACTAGTTTTTGAGCATCAGATTGTTCTCTCTGCGGTTACCCAAATGTACCCTACTAAGACTTGTTCTGGCGCTGACCCAGGGAGATAGGAACCAGATTGTAAGGGCAGAGAATAGAGCAGAAGGTGGAAAGGATGTTGCAATGTGTTGTGGGTTTGTGAGGAAGGACAGGTAGGAGAGGAAGCATAAATATAGTCAGTTGGACGGTTTGAAATGTGTTTATTTCAATGCAAGGGGAATTGGGAATAAAGGAGATGAACTTAGAGTATAGATCAGTACATGGAATTACAATATTGTGGCCATTACAGAGACTTGGTTGATGCAAGGTGACCAGAACTGAACGCAGTATTCCAAGTGTGGTCTCACCAGAGATATATAGAGCTGCAATATGACTCACGACTCCTGAACTTAATTGCCTGACTACTGAAGCCTAGCAATCCATAGGTCTTCTTAACTCTCTTATCAACCTGCATGGCAACCTTGGATCCATGGATTTGGACCTCAAGGTTTTTCTGTTCTTTCGCACCATGGTATCCTACTATTAACTTCTGCCTTCACTCTGCCTTCAAGTTTGACCTTCTAAAATGCATCACCTCACACTTATCCAGGTTGAACCATGCCACTTTTCTGCCCATCTCTACATCCTGTCTTTATCCTGTTAAAACCTAAGACAACCTTCAGCACTATCCATACCTCCAAACTTTGTATCATCTGCAAACCTATACTTCTATTTCTTTGTCCAGGTCATTTCTAGAAATTAAAATGAGCAGGAGTCCCAGAGCAGATCCCTGCGGAACTCCACTAGTCACTGACCTCCAAGTAGAGTACTGTAACGAGGGGGCGATTAGTGGTAAGGGATGAGTGGACGAGGGAATCCAAGAGGGAGCGGTCCCCATAGAAAGCAGAGAGGGGAGGAGTGAGGAACACATGTCTGGAATCACCTTTTCACTGGCAGAAGTATATTGGATATGGAGCCTAGTGGGTGGTAAGTGAAGACAAGAGGAATCATGTCCTTGTTGCATCGTGGAGTAGAGGTGCCGGGCCGGATGAACAGGAAATGGAGGAGATATGGGTAAAGGCTGACTTGGTGGCAGGAGGGGTGAGGGAGCCATGTTTTTTTGAAAAACTAGTAGAAAACCTCATCCTGGCAGCAGAAGGATGGAGGCAGAGGAATTAAGAGAAAGAACAGAATCCTTACAGGGGATACTGTGGGAGTTGGTAGGTTTGAAGAAAATGTCTGTCAAGATCTGTTGAGTTGATGCCATGTTGAAAAACTCCCCTCCCTGGTACTTTTCAAGAACTTGTTTCATGGTTGGGCTTGAAAGCAGTAAAACAGTTTTGATGTTAGCAGCATCTGAGAAAAATTGAATTAATATTTCAGATTGATGACCCTTTATCAGAGTTTTCACCAGTTTTATAAGTAGAAATAGGAGCAAAATACTGAACTATTTCACGCCTTTGATACAGGCACAGAACGGGGAAGCATTGAAGTGTGTCTGCAGTAGTCACTGGGACAAGAAGAGTGCAAAAATATCAGTACTGCAAAGTGCCTCTCTAAATCATTGCAAAAGGACCCTCAGCTAGAAATCCCTGCTGATACCAACAATCTTTTCTGCCACTCAACTGGCCTGTTCCTGGTATTTTTCCAACTCTTGATTAGTTGGATGACTTAATTGTCAGGGCCATGATAAAGGAATTTGCCAGTAACATTAAGATCAGGAGAGCAATGAATAAACAGAAAATAATTTTTGAGCCACAGGCCCAGAGATGTGAAAGGTAATGCATCTCTGGAGGGAATGGAGGATAAATCGCAAACAAGAAATTCAGGGCAAATAAGGCAAGGACATACATTAAAAATGTGGGATTCTAAGCAATATGGAAAAACAGGGGAATCTAGAAGTGGTGAGGAAAAAATAACGGGTTTGCCTTTATTGGGTGAGATGCAGTGAGGTCATGATGTAACTATAAAATACTATTTTGGGCACATCTGAAACACTATCTACAGAGTGAGTCACCACACAAAAAGAAAAGTATGTTAATGTAAAAGAGGATGCAGAGAGATTTACAGTACGTGTTGAGAACTGTACTTATGAGGAAAGATTGCCACACCTATCTCAGCGACAAGCAAAATGAAGAGGAATTTAATTGAATGATATTAAATTATGAGAGGCCTGAATAGGGTGAAGGAATGGTTTCTATTAACAGAGAGTTCAATAACTGGGGTTTTAAAGAAGTGTTAATTGGTCGAAGCTTAGAGGAGAGTTTAGGAAAGAAATTTCACTGAGAGCAAATGTGGGCTCTGTAATGTCATCTGAAGGTGCTAGGAGGCAGAAACCTGCCAAATTTAAAAAAGAACCAAGATGAGCCCTTGAAAATTAAGACCACAGTCCAAGACCCAGGAAACGGGTTGAATTTAAATAGGTTCATTTTTGACCAGCATGGTCATAAGAAGCTGAAGAGCCTATATTTCTGTTGATTTCTATGTTTGCAATGTTAACCTATAACATCTCAACTGCAGACACAATAAAGCCAGGGGCAGGGCTTAGATCTGCTCCTATTTCTTGCATTCTTTTGCACTCTTAAGGTAAACTTAAATTTGATTGTTATATTTTCTCTATCTTTTCACAAAATTAATCCAGAAATGAAAAGTGTATTTTTTTTTAAAGTGACACATTTTGAAGTAAACATTTCAGGGTTTAGGCTGAAAATCTAATCAATCGAGTAAATTTTGTGGTGTCATAGCATAGCAACAATTGGAAAACAATCTGGAAATTATAATCTCATGGTGCATAATCACTATCGGATCGCAAGGATGATTCCGGGACTGAAAGCGTTATCATACAAAGAATATTCGAAGCTTCTTGGCCTGAACTCATTGGAATTTAGGAAAATGAGGGGGGGGATCTCATTGAAATATTTCAAATGTTGAAGGCATGGAGAGATTAAATACAGAAAGGTTGTTTCCCATGGTGGGAGATTCAAGGACAAGGGGGCACAACTTCAGGATTGAACAAGGATGCAGAGGAACTTATTTAGCCAGAGGTTCGTGTATCTGTGGAATTTGTTGTCACAGGCCGTTGTGGAGACCAAGTCATCTGGTGTACTTAAGGCAGAAATTGATAGGTTCTTGATTAGCCAGTTATGGGGAGAAGGCCAGGCAGTAGGGCTAAGTAGGAAAAGATCAGCTCTTGGTTGAATAATGGGGAAAATTTGATGGGTTAAATAGCCTATTTCTGCTCCTATGTCCTATGGACTTAATGTGAGGATTGTTATGCACTGCACTATTCCAAAGGACCATCAGATACGTAGAGATTTGTTCAGGAAAGCAGGAGACTTAATTCTGTGGACCAGAATTCATGGAGAGACTCTGGGTGAGCACAAAATAGTGCACTGTTCATAAAAATTACACTTGTCATTTCTGGATTACCAAGTGTTCAGCATTACCAGAAGTAGGACAAGACAAAAAAAAACTTAACACTGGAGCCTGAAGAAACATGGGTGAGAGATTTTGGCTTGAGCAATATTACTGTCTCTGGCTTGTGAGGAGTTATCCATTCAAAAGATTTCTCAGTCAGTGGTTCAGAGATCTGTCACTACGGACAGGCAGAACTGGTCTGCTTAAATAATGAATCTTTGTCTCCTTGAGCATCTTAGCTTCACGATCAATTCAGTGATTAGAGCTGATATCTGTGACACTTTGTTGTTTGCAACCTTGTTACAATGCATACTTGTTATCAAGATGCTCCATGCTCAAAGTGGTTGTCACTTCCTTGCCCTTGACTGTAAAACAGCAAGTATCATTTGACATGCAGATCTGCCAGATTAGTGAGTTTTTTGAGGATTCAGGGAATGATTTGTGGCTCCCTAGGTTGTATGAAGGTCAGTGCTGCAGCACTTGTCGCATTGCTTTAGCTCCGGTGACCTGTGATCTCTGTTAAGGCTGCATTTTCTTTCTGTGACCATGTGAATGTTCCACCATTCTAGATAAATGGCCCAGACCTGAAACTTTGACTGGCCATTCCTACCTATGGATACTGTCTGATTTGTTGGGTTAAGACCATAAGACATAGGAGCAAAATTGGCCAATTTTGTCTGCTCCACCTTTCATATCATGAGTGATGTATTTTTCTTCACAACTCTATTCTTCTCCCTTCGCCTCATAATCTTTGACACCCTTACTAATCTAGAACCTATCAACCTCCGCTTAAAAATAGCTAATAACGGTCTCAAATTCCACAGATTCAGCACTCTCTGGCTAGGAAATTTCTCCTCATCTCTATCCTTTTATTCTGAGGCTATGCCCTCTGGTCCTAGACTCTCCCACTGCTGGAAAAACTTTGTTGCTCTTTCAATATATGATGGGTTTCATTGAAAACGATCCTCATCATTCTAAACTCCAGCGAGCACAGACCCAGACTAATTCTATGCTCCTCGCGGGTTAATCCTGTCATCCCTGTAATCATTCTCATAAACCTCTGGACCAATACCAACATATCCTTCCTTAGATATGGGGCCAAAACTGTTTAACATACTCCAAATGTGGCCTGACCAATTCCTTATAAAGCCCAAGCTTATCATTATGGCTTTTAAATTCCAGTCCTTTTGAAATAAATGATGACATTGCATTTGCCTTCCTTACTACCTACACAACCTGCAAATTAACCTTTAGGGAATCCTGCACTCAGACTCCCAAGTCCCTTTGGATCCCTGATTTCTAAATTCTATCCACATTCAGAAAATTGCCTACTTCTTTGTTCCTTCTGTCAAACTGCATGACCATATATTTCCCTACACTGCAGTCCATCAACCACTTCTTTGCTTACTTTCCCACCCTGCCCAAGTCCCTCTGAAGACTCCCTACTCCCTCACATTACCAATCCCTCCACCTATCTTCACTTCATCTGAAAACTCAGCTACTGTGATAGTATAGATTCTATCACCAATGTGTATATGTACAGATGTACAGATGGTAGTGTAGGATGACTGTGATTGGCTGAGAGTGTAGCCACACCTACTGGCAGGTCTTAAAGGATTGCTCCTGGCCAGACCAGGTCATTCTGGACTGGTCGACCTACTTGTGATGTGCTCCAGTCTTTTAGTTAATAAAAGCCTTGGTTTGGATCAACAAGTCTTTGGTTCTTTCCACGCGCATTACAATTTTATTAACTAAAAATAAATTTTGAAGGGTTGGAGCATATGCTACGGCTGGAACGCCTCGACATCGACCCACAGTCAGCTACAGCCTTGAATCACTTTAAGCACTGGGTGAGGTGCTTCAAAACATACTTACAGCTCTGTGATCCTGCCATGATAGAGGACAGCCGTCGACTACTAATATTGATGACTATGGTGTTCCCGAGAGTCTACCAGAGTGTCCAGGACGCGACCACTTATGCCGCAGCCATGAAGGTGCTGAAAGCACTCCACGAGCGACCAATGAACAGGGTCTATGCTCGGTACAAACTCACTACAACGACAATAGACAATAGACAATAGGAGCTGGAGTAGGCCCTTCGGCCCGTCGAGCCAGCACCGCCATTTTACAGATCATGGCTGATCACTACCATCAGTACCCCTTTCCAGCCTTATCCCCATAACCCTTAACTCCTTTGCCCACTAGAGTCTTATCTAACTCTCTTTTGAACATAATCAGCGAATCTGCCTCTGCCACCCTCTGTGGCAGAGCATTCCACAGATTCACACTTCTCTGGGTAAAAAAGGAGGCAACAGCCTGGTGACTCCTGTAAAGCTTATATATTCAGTCACTAAGGGCAATGGGCAGGGACTGTGCCTGCACAGACAGAACTGCTGCGGAGACCACAAATGATCTGATTCGGGATGCCTGTGTGGCCGGGGTTCGATCAAATGAGGTGAGGCAGTGCCTGCTAGAGCACGGGGGAGAAAACCTAGAGGACGTGATCCAGATCGCAGAGACGATGGAGGCTGTGGTATTAAGTATGGACATGTACTCTCGGGGCTGGACCCCACACTCTGATGTAAGTAGGACTACCACTACCCTACTACTGCCGCTACGCTGCCAGATGCAACCCCAAAGTGCTATTTCTGTGGGAAGAACAAGCACAGCAGGTCCCAGTGCCCGGCGAGAAAAGCCAGGTGCCAGAAGTGCCTTAAAAACGGCCACTTTGCTACAGTCTGTCGCTCCAAAATGGCCACCGTAAAAATCGCCACTCTCCATTTCAAACACTTATTCCTCAGAGCTCTCGTCCAACGAGAGCGAGGACTCCACCGCGCGGCAGCGCCTAATGTCACAGGGCAAACGCCGAGAGCGCAAGGTACAACCCACCCTTGTTGCAATGACGTTCACCCTAACATCCGACCAGGCCCCAGCCCTGACCTCAACGCCTGGAGCCGCCGTCGACCAGGGACCCGCCGCTGCTACCGACCAGAGTACTGCCGCTGCCGACCAAGGACCCGCCGACATGCCGCCAACCAAGGACCCGCCGCTGCTGACCAGGGATGCGCCGACCAGGGACCTGCCGTCGCTTCCGACCGGGGACCCGCCGTCGCTTCCGACCGGGGACCTGCCGCCGCCGACTGGGGACATGCCGCCACCACCGACCAGGGACACGCCGCCGCTGCCGACCGGGGACATGGCGACGCTGCGACCAGGGACACGCCGATACTGCGACCAGTGACACGCCGACACTGCCATCCGGGGATCCGCCACCACTGACCGCTCCTCCACTGACCTCCCCACCGCCGACGACAAGCAGCGAACCCCCCAACACTTACCTTTGGCTGCAGGCAGCAACACCACCTCCCCGACACTGTTTTTCCAGACCCCACTGTTTACGTGATGTCATCACGCACACGTTGTGTGACGTCATCACGCAGGTCTCCACTGTCTACGTTACAAGTCTCTGCCTCAATAACCTTTGACCAGGACTTCCCCCAACCCCTCACAAAAGCAATGGAACTGATTAAAATGCATGAACACTATACCACTTGCTTATTTGACTCCGGGTCAACTGACAGTTTTATCCGCCCGGACCTGGCCCACCGTTGCGGACTAGCTATTCTCCCCACTATACGGAGAATTTCATTGGCGACCAGATCACTCTCGACTGGGGTAAAGGGGTACTGCGTGGCGACCCTGAAAGTCCAGGGTATCACGTTCACAGACTTCAAACTATTTGTCCTTCTCCAATTGTGTGCCCCTGCTCTTCTGGGATTGGATTTTCAGTGCTAATTTCAAACAATTTCCCTGCACTTTGGGGGGCCTCACACTCCGTTCTCTATCTGTAACCACTCCACCCCAGGAACCTCCTACCAGCGGCAGCCTGAGCCACCCACCTCCGCGCCCCAGGGCCTCACCTGTAGTCATTCGACCCTCCGAGTTGCTCCGCCAGCATTTTTCGCAAATCTCATCTGGCTGGAAGCCTGTGGCCACCAAAAGCCAGCAATATAGTTCTGAACACAGGAAATTTATCACAAGCGAGGTGCGCAGACTGCTGGACGAGGGCATTATCGAACCTAGCTCGAGTCCATGGAGGGCTCAGGTAGTGGTTGTTAAAAACGGGGAGAAACCGCGGATGGAGGGTGACTATAACCAGACTATCAACCATTTCACGCTGCTGGATGCGTACCCCCTTTCACGGATCACAGATGTGGTGAATCAGATCGCCCAATACTGTATTTCCACCATTGACTTACGTTCGGCCTATCATCAGCTCCCGATCTGCCGAGAAGACCGACCTTTCACGGCCTTCGAAGCGAATGGGCGGCTGCATCAATTCCTCAGGGTACTCTTTGGGGTCACAAATGGTGTTGCGGTCTTCCAGCGGGAAATGGACAGATGGTGGACCAGAACAGGCTGACTGCTACTTTCCCGTATCTGGACAATGTCACCATCTGCGGCCATGACACGGAGGATCATGATGCTAAACTTGAGAAATTTTTTTGGACTGCAACTCGGCTGCTCTTGACCTACAATTTTGACAAGTGTGTCTTCCGGACCACTTGGCTCACAATTGTGTGATGGAGAACGGGGTGGTCATGCGACCTTGACCGCATGCGTCCCCTCATGGACTTGCCCCGCCCCCCAACACCCAGAAGGCACTCAAACGCTGCCTGTGTTTTTTCTCTTACTATGCCCAATGGGTTCCACACTATGCCAACAAGGCACGGCTACTCATCAAGACCACCTCCTTCCCCCGAACATCGCTGCTGCAACACTGCACGCCATCGACGAGTCCATTCCATTCCAAGTCGAAAGCGATGCATCTGACTTTGCACTGGCAGGCACTTTGAACCAGGCTGGCCAGCCAGTAGCCGCCTTCTCCAGAACCCTCCAGGATCCTGAGAGCCGACACTCCTTTGTCAAGAAGGAGGCCCAGGCCATAGTTGAAGCAGTACGTCGTTGGAGACACTACCTCACTGGCAGGTGCTTTACGCTACTGACCGACCAACGCGCGGTCTCCTTCATGTTTAGCAATACCCAGTGAGGTAAGATCAAGAATGACAAAATCGCCAGGTGGAGAATCGAGCTCTCCACCTTTAATTATGACATACTGTATCGGCCTGGTAAACTCAACAACCTGCCAGATGTGCAAACATGCAACTGGACAGGCTGCAGAAACTCCAGGAGTCACTAGGTTCACACACTTTTGTCAAATCTCACAACCTGCCCTACATGGTTGAGGAGATTTGCTGCATGACCCGACCCTGCCCAGTGTGCGCTGAGTGCAACCCCCACTTCTTCCGTCCGGAGAACACCCACGTCATCAAAGCTACCTGCCCCTTTGAGCATCTCAGCGTAGACTTCAAGGGGCCCCTACCGCCGACCAACCGTAACACCTACATCCTTACAGCCATCGACGAGTACTCCCGCTTCCCGTTCGCTATGCCCTGCTCGGACATGACTGCCTCCTCAATTATAGAGGCCCTGCACAGCATCTTCACCATCTTTGGGTACCCAGTTATATCCACAGTGACAGGGGTCCTCGTTTATGAGCACAGAACTGCGGCAGTACCTTCTGGAGTGTGGTGTTGCTTCAAGCAGGACCACCAGCTATAACCCACACAGTAATGGCCAAGTCGAAAGAGAGAATGCCACTGTCTGGAAAGTGGTTTCGCATGCCCTCCGGTTTTTAAGGTCTCTCCACCTCTCGCTGGCAGGATGTGCTCACTCGTGCCCTACACTCTGCTCTCTCCTATGCATCGCAACCAATGCCACCCCCCCATGAAAGGATGTTCTCTTTCCCGAGGAAATCCGAGTCGGGTATGACCATTCCGGCATGGCTTCCAGTTCCCGGTCCAGTCCTTTTACGACGCCACGTCCAGTACTCTAAGAACGACCCCTTGGTTGACTGAATGACTGTGCTCCATGCGAACCTCCATTATGCCTACGTTGAGTACCCAGACGGGCGGGAGGACTCAGTCTCAGTAAGGGACCTAGCCCAAGCCGGATCAAGCACAGCAGTGCCTTTAACCCAACCTCCCCCTATTCCTTCTACCCCAGGTCATGTGCTTGAACAGAGGGACCAGCACCACCCCACCAGCTCAGGCCAGTCTGTCGACAACGCCGTTGGGGAATTGAGCGAAGCAGTGGCCGCACCCTGATAAATTTATACGCCCCAGACACCAAGGTTGAAAAATTTATTTATGACAGTTTTTTTCAAATTGACAGACACACCTGAAGACATATCGGTGGGAGGGGATTTAATTTTTGTCTGTATCCAGCTCTGGATGTCAGGAAGGAGAATTATAAGGATAAAGTCAGCTAAGGCTACCTTGGGATTAATGAGAAGACTCTATCCAAGGAAAAGGATTATTCCTTTTTTCCAGGACAATATGATTCCCACTCTCGGACAGATTTATTTTTGGCTTCAGCCCAGTTGGAGGCTAAGATCATGAATCCTGAATTCAAGGCAAGACTGTTTTCAGATAATTCCCCTCTTGTATTGAAAATTGTCATGCCAGATAAGCAAAAGATGGTCTATACATGGCACCTTAATTCATTCTTGTTGAAGAGACTGGATTTTTGTAATTTTATTAAGATGGAAATTATTTTGTTCTGTGAGAACAAATGTAATTTAACTACTGATGAATTTATTTTGTGGGACACACTGAAAGCATACCTAAGAGGACAAATAATTAGTTATATGTCTAGGATTAAAAAGGAATATATGAAGGAAGTAGGAGAATTGGTGCAGAAGATATATTTTGAAAAGGACTTTCAACAAATGGGCTCTGAGGAAAAATGTAGGCAATTAATTAAAAAAAAGCTCAAGTACAATACATTGCAAGCTTACAGAACAGAAAGGTGATAATTAGAACTAAACCAAAAGTACTATGAGCTAGGGGAAAAGGCCCATAAGGTCCTCTCCTGGTACTTGAAAGCAGAACGATAAATACAATTAAAACAGAACCTCACAGGATTTCCTATAAACCACAAGACATTAATGAGGCTTTCAAATAATCTTATGTTAAATTATATAAATAGCAGTCATTAGGAAATGAAAATAAAACAGAGGATTTCCTGTCACAATTGGAACTTCCAAGTTTAAATCTAAAAGAACAAAGAGGTCTAAATGCTCCCTTTACTCAAGCAGAGATAAGGGAAGCATTGCCCTCATTACATCCCAATAAATCTTCTCTGCACTCTTGCAGTCTTACTGACATCCTTCCTGTCATTAAGTGACGAGAATTGCATGCAGTATTTCAATTTTGCCCTCACAAATGTCTAAATCAACTTCAACATAACATCCCAACTCATATACCCAACACTTTGATTTATAAAAGTCTAAGATGCCAAAAGCTTTCTTTATAGCCCTGACCACCTGCGACACCACCTTCAGGGAACAATGTATCTATATTCCCAGATTGCTCTTTTTCTCTGCACTCTACATTCCCCTATCATTTACTGTGTATGTCTTACCTTGGTTTGCCCTTCCAAAATGCATCACCTTACATTTGTTTGCATTAAATTCTATCTTCCATTTTTTGGCCAATTCTCCCAGTTGGTCCAGATCCCTCTGCAAGCTATGAAAATGGTCCTCGCTGTTCACGATTCCTCCTACCTTTGTGTCATCAGCAAACTTGCTGATTCAATTTATCATATTATCATCCATATCACTGATATATAATGAAAGTTAATTTACAAGTTAGTCAGTGGCCTAGAAATTACATTGTGTTTTGAGTTTTGTGAGTGAATCATGAAAATGCAGTCAAGTTGCTCTGAGAAATTCCTCCTGACAACACAAAATGTGATATGTAAAGAGTAGGCCATATTTGAATGGCATCATCTACAATACAAAATTCATTTGGAATATGTATTGATATTGGGCCATATTCGCTGTTTAATGAACATTTTTGTCATTCACATTTTCGATAGCACTTAACTCATTTCAACTGTGCTTTTAAAGGGCTAATTAGCCTCTTACCACTGCAGCTCGCTATAATGAATTTTGGAATTTAGTGGGGACTCAAGGGGCTGCTATAAACTATCAGTACTACTTGGGTGAGATACTCTTCCAGTTCTCTAGTAAATACATATTAGATGATTTTGGGGTATGCTGTGTGAGCTCAGAGGCAGAGCAGACATCCTCAAGAACCCTGTGAAGAGAAAGAAGGCATGGCCATGCATGCAGAGGGAGTCACATTTCAACAAGCAACAATGCACTTGGAAGCTATGATTTTTGGTGATTTTTATGGCTTCCTATCGTTGAGATTGTGACCTTCACTGGGCAAACCTCCATTACCAGTCCTGAAATGCACTGCAAGGAGCATCAAGTCATCTCTAAGAAGTCTGAGGATTTTTGGCATGTCATTGAACACTGAATCAAACACTGGAAAATATGCTAACTGGTTGCATCATAGCTTGATTTGGTTATTTGAGTTTGCAGAAGGCTGTAAAAGATCACAAATATAGCCAAGTCCATCACTGGCTCTGACCTCCCAACCATTGAAGACATCAAGAAGGCAGCTAACATCATAAAGGACCCTCATCACCTTGGACACAACCACTTCTTGTTGATACCTTTAGGAAGGGCAAGAAGACCAGCAGCTCTCGGTTCAGTAACAGTTTCTGTGCAACAGCTATCAGGGTCTGAATCTCCCTTTATCACACTCATCATAAACTACTTCCACACCACAAAAAGGCCTGGCTGCACTATTATAACAGCATGCTATGCTAATTGAATATGTATCATCTATCTAGATTTTGTATTTATTTTCTCTTTTTAATTAAATATACGCTATTGCAGTTGTTTTTTCCACAAAATACTGTGCAGCTCCAGCAAGTACAGTGTATATGACAATAGGCACTTCATCATTATCAAACTCATTGAAGACTCTGAACTTCCTCGTGTTCATACAAACATGTGAATGAGGAGCAGCAAAAGGCCACTCAAGCTTGTTTCACCATTTAATAGGATTTATGCTAATCTGACTATAATTGCAAATCTGCATTCCTGTCTGCCCACTAACAATACCATAAAGACATAAACTGGTTCATATGGTGTGAATCAACTGCTGTTTTTCTGAACAACTGCAGGTCAGAGGATTTGACAAACAGAAAGATTAAAAGATTAATAAGGAAGAAAAAATTTGAATATGACCAATCTGTTTGGTCAGAAATGGTTTTGGAACTGGTTTGTTCAATTATCAATTTGGTTAAATGACACTTCAACAAAGTGAAGACATGATCAAAGCAACTTTAACAATAAATATCACAAGGTGGATCACATGGCTGATACCAATGGAACTGTGCATTTTCCAATCTTCTCAGTCCCTAATTTTGCTTATTCCATTCTCTGTTTGGAATTGTCCTTCACTCTTTAGAGATTTATTGGTTCCTTTATAGTGTTTGATCATAATTTTTGACTATGGGCCTGAAAATCACGTAGCAGGTATTGAAGTACAAATTGATGTAACCATCTTGGAGCTTATACGTATCTTTTTATAAACCAGCTGTTCTTTGCTTTTTTAATAAGCTCACGATAACCATTAACTTGCACTTTATCTACTTTTGTAAACCTCCACAAATTCCTTATTGGAAACTAGTGGTTCTCAACCTTTTTATTTCCACTCACATACCACTTTAAGTATTCCCAATGCCATAGGTGCTGGGTGATTAGTCAGGGATTGCTTAAGGTGGTGTGTGGGTGGAAAGAAAAGGTTAGAAAACCATTGTTTTAATTGTACCTCATTGACTCGTTATGTGCATGGTTTCATAACTCCAAACGAAATGGGCCAGTGACAATTTTTCTCAAGCAAAATATTTCATTAATAATTGGGTCTAGAGCAGCGCTTCTCAACCTTCGCTTCCCACTCACATACCACCTTAAACAATCCCTTACTAATCACAGAGCACCTATGGCATAGGGATTACTTAAAGTGGTATGTCAGTGGAAAGAAAAAGGTTTGTAAACAGAATTTCTTAAAAATTTCTAATTTTTCCCTTCTGCTGTCTTCCATGCCACAACTTTATGAATCCCTAACATTTTTCTGCAATTAATGTCTTTCAGATTTTGATTTCTTATCAATTATTTTCCATTTGTTTGCTTTTGATTTATTTACTCTGTCCATTGCATTAATTTTTTTTAAACCAAGGAAAGACATTGACATCTGTTTGTCTTACTGTTGAATTGCTGAAAAGTTTCTTTCCTGGGGATGAGATGTTACATCAAGATCTCTTGTTAAATAATGAGCATGCTTACATACAATGCTGCAGTTTGCACTATTAATAATGATAACCAAACAAGGTTCACAAAAGGAGGTTCTCTGCCTAAGGCAGCCAATCATTCCCTATTGCTATGAGATTATGAAAAGCAATACAAACAACATTATCACCTGCAACTGTCATATTAGGGGTTTCTCAGTATATCTAGAGGAATCATTCAGTACAATTAACTGGTTTCATGAGAAATCCTCAGAAAGAAGACCTTTGTTAAGCTCCATGCTTACAAATGAACACATTTGGTAATATTAGTGCTGGCCAAAGCAGAAAGGTTTATGTAATTACAATTATTGATCACTTATTTGTTGTGCTACGGCATGAAGCACTGCAACCCTAAGATTCCCTTGACAGGGGAACCACTGGGGCTCTTCCTCAAACACAGGATGGGGTGCTCTTCCTGAAACATGGCCAATCAGTGTTTCTGCGTTACACATGATACCATAAAAACAGTGTTATACAGTGAATACTGCAAGCTGCCTTACACTCTCAGACATTTTTGGTGTCCGCTTGCCTGCTTTTCAAATGGTCCTGAAGAACAATAATCTGCTCTCTTGCAGCAATGAGCAAACTCTGTATTAAAGGGGCCTGACAGTCCACTGAGTTGCAAAGTCCATATAATTGCAACTCATGAATGTCTCTTCATGAGTAGACTTTTGAGTATTATACATCAGTAAGCATCAAACTTCAAGGAATATTTAATGCTGCTTGAGCACAAAGCTTTACATAAAATGTAAGGATCTTACACTTCAATTGCGTTCCCATTTAAAATATGAATTATGTATATGATGAAGTTACTGAACACATTTGATATTACAAAGCTTAAATATAAGCGCTCGCATTCTATTTGAAAGTTAAATCATGATTATGTGGTTAAAATGACAAATAGCTGCGCAGTTATGCATTTGAAACTCTAAAATATATTTTTCAGAGCTCTGTTTGACTACGACAAAACCAAGGACAGTGGTCTTCCAAGTCAAGGTCTTAGCTTCAAATACGGAGAGGTTTTGCACGTTATCAATGCTTCTGATGATGAATGGTGGCAGGCACGAAGAGTTACGCCGGATGGAGACAGTGAAGAGATGGGTGTCATACCAAGCAAAAGAAGGTCAATAAATCAAGCAGTTTATCACCTGTTTTGCTGTGCAATTGAGTTCAGGGTTATTATAATCAGTGTTCTATTCTCTGTATTCTCATATTTTAACCATTGATGGTTATTTTATGGTTGAAATGGTGAAAGTTTGTAGTATTTTCTTCATTCAAAAAATAGACTTGGTGCTTTAATGGAACTTTAATTGAATGACAGAACAGGCTGGAGTTGCCTGAGTAATCTTTAAGTCCCATGATTCACAATGAATGCATTTTTTGAAAATTACAGATTCGGCAGAAATAATTAAACTTGCCCCATAATTAACATGTTAAAGCTTATAAAACAATGGAACTTTCAGAACTTCTCAAACTGACTGAGGATCAAAGCTTTTGCATCACAATAAAAATTCAATTTACATATACTTTTACACTGCATTATTCAATTGAATATCATCTTATTATTTCCCCAAAGAGAAAAGCATTAATGGCCATTGGTTGCTTTTATTATACCTATTTGCAATTTTCACCAAGCATTTATGGACATCAGAAAATATTGTGTCTCTAATGTATTGTTGCCATCAGACATTTCATTTTGAGTATTGCAGGGAAACTTGGACCATACTGTCATAATATTGATAACTACTGGCCAATTCTGTGATAACATAATCTTCCCAGCGCATCACAAAAATTTAAATCATTAGCTTAGCTTCCTCCTTAGTGATCCACACAGTACAAAACACCCACCTCCCCTGAGGGACAACATTCATTCATCTTAAATTGAGCCCCTACCTCCCAACCAATCCACCCCACAATCATTCAAAACTCTACCTGGATCTTTTATCTCCCCAATATTCTAAACTCTGACAGCATTCTAACTTCCACCCATTCTACTCAACAACGTTGATGCTCCACACGCGTCAGCTCCCACTGTGCATCTTTCAGATGTGCGAGAATTTCTGGGCAGTTCCTTCCTTATATGTCCATTTGACTTCCAGCGCTGAATTAACGATCAGTGAAATAACTTGTACTGTGATAAATTCAGATCTGAATGGGGCTTGCCAATTGTGATTGAAAAAATCCTTGCACAAGTGCAGTTTTTGCTTTGGCAGCACATTTAAGGGGGACCACAGACTGGAATCATAAAATATTTTTTACGTCAGTGGGAGAGAAGTGCAGAAGAAACTAGCTAAACTTGACTGCTTCAAGGGGAACGAGGACCATAAACTTTCAGCAGTCCTAAGAGGGCCATAGCCAAAAAAAATGTTGAGAATGGCTGATTTAGAAGATTGGATTAATTACAGAATTACAATCTTGTGTAAAATGATTAAGGATTTAATTCATCCAAAAATTTTGAATTTCAAAGTAATGAAATAGAAATTATTGTGAGTGAAATGGTAAGTACACAAAAAAAGAATTAAGAATTATGAGAATAAGTTTCAACTCAAATGGGGATGGAAATCTAACAAGTATAGATTTGTACTTTGTGCCTAATTTGTCTTAACTATGTAAAAGCCAATTGATGAATCATGGAGTAGAAGAACTTTTTTTCTCTTTAAATACCAAAATTTAATAAAAGATCCTTTGACCAGGCATAACCAGATTTTTAGAAGCCTTTGACCTGAGTTGAGTTTCCAAATCAATACCCTTTGCATCATCAAGTCGATTTTATTTCTTCCAAACGACCAACTGTGTCTCTACTTCAACCCATCTGCAGCTGAATTCCATAATTTTGTTACCTCCACATTTGCAATTCCAATGTCCTGCAGGCTATCCACCCATTTTTCTTTCTCCATCATCTTGTGCTTATACAGAACTCTACTGCTTGCTTTTAACTTCCACTAAGAACTGTATACACATCAGTCTTGTGTTTGCTGATCTACTTTGGCCCCATGTCACTTTTGAAATCTTTGTCTTCGATTTAAACTCCCTCTTTGGTGTTTTGCCTCTGTCACCATAATATCTTATCTGATAACCTTTCCACAGCCGTATTACTGTAGACCTTCAATGTCCTGTGTCCACTATTATCACTGTCCTCAACTATCTTGGCCCAAAACTCTGACTTTCTCTCTCTCTCTCGTACTCTTGGCTGCAGATCTCATCAAGGTCTTTGTTCGAGCATTGCGCAAAGAGCTGAATTCTAGAACTAAGATGAGAGTTACTGCCCTTGACACCAAGGGACAATTGGATTAATTGGTAGAACTGAGTTAGCGGGGATTGAGAGAAAAAAAAGCACTCAGATGATTGAAGGCTTCTTTTGCACAAAGAAGATGGTTGTGGTTGTTAGCAATCAATCAGCCCAGTTTCAGTACAACATTTATGTACTTCCTACAGACACTCTCAGGCTCAATCATTTCCATTTGCTTCATAAGTAACTCCCCTTTTGGCAGAAAATAGAGGTGGAAATAGTGACACCATTCACAACAAAGCCTCCCCCGTTTGATTGGTGCCCCATCTATCATGCTGTCCAATCATTTCCTGCACTACCAGTGCACCGAGATTGTAGTTACTCACCATGGCTACCTCATCAGCACTTTTAATCCACATCCTTCATCACCAAGAATAGCAATGGCAGAAGATACATGGGAAAACCATCATCTATGGATTTCCTTCCCGATTGCTCATCATCCTGATTTGCAAATATTCTGCATCCGTCGATCCCATATGTACATTTACACATCTATCCTCATGAGATTTTTTTAAAAGTTGCATCTTTAAAGAATTTAGCAATGATTTAAAAATAAAATTTGATCTCTAGTGTATGCTGTTAATATAAATTTGAACTGCTAAATAGTGGGTTTGTGTTAGTAAAATGTCATTTGTCATTAGAATCCGATTTGAAATTTTAAAAACTATGTGTAAGACTTATCCTTGTGCATCTGCAGGGTTGAGAGGAAAGAACGAGCTAGACTTAAAACTGTGAAATTCAACGCCAACCCTGGAGTGATTGATTCCAAAGGGGTAAGTGAAAATAATAATGGTGTGTGGCATATCCTTTTATTGTG
This sequence comes from Narcine bancroftii, assembly GCF_036971445.1. Lineage (NCBI taxonomy): Eukaryota > Metazoa > Chordata > Chondrichthyes > Torpediniformes > Narcinidae > Narcine > Narcine bancroftii. Next base: position 156,801,728 of record NC_091475.1, read on the forward strand.
TGCAAAATGATAAAAGTTCCTCTTTCATAATACATATAATATTAAAGATCCTTTGAGAAAATACATCTATTTTCGTGTTTCTGAAATATATAAAAATTTACAGGAATAAGCCGTCAATATATCTTCATCCTCTATGCAGTAATGAAGCAGAACTTGAGTTAAAAAGCTCTGTTTGTTCATTTGAAATGCAGTGCACAGGCAAATGTTTCCTGCCCCTTGTGCATTATAAAACTATTTTTTCTCTTCAAAAAAGCAAACGAGGTGAAGGCTCATTTGAGCTTTAATATAGTTTTAAGCGTGTAAACAACACTTTCGATTGTAATGTGTGAGGAATATGGTACATAAGATTTAACAGATGATCCTTAACATGGAACCATTGGAGTGATAGAAGTGTCAAAAGAGACCTTCATGATGAGGATCTCTATGGCAATTTGATATTATTTATGAGAGTAGTTAAATTTTGTTGATTGATTATAAATGTGCATATGACAGTTCTATACTGCAAAATAAGACTTTGTGACAGAAAACTGAAAATTTGGGATTAATTACAGTATTATTATTTAATACAAATGGGCAAATGTGTAAAATTGTATTAATTTTCTTAAAATGCTGTTTCAAAAGTAACTTGCTGGCTGTGGCCTACTCATTTTGCACTATGACGTTATAGCTCGGTACGACAATAACACAATCTACAAATTTGCTGACGAAACCACGGTAGTGGGTTGTATAAATGAAGAGGATGAGTCAGCGTAGAGGATGGAGATTGAAAACTTGGCTGAAAGGTGCACCAACAACAACCTTGCACTCAATGTTACCAAAACTAAGGAGCTGATTGTTGACTTCAAGAAAAGAAAGCCAGATATTCAATCCAGTGATCATTGAGGGATCAGAGGTAGAGAGGATGAGAAAGTTTAGGTTCTTGCATCTTTCCTGGATCCAACACACCAATAACATCATGAAGAAAACATGTCATCACCTCTATTCCCTCAGGAGTTTGTAGAGGTTTGGTATGACACTAGAAACCCTGGCAAATTTTTACAGAGGTGTGGTGAAAAGTGTGCTGACCAGCTGCATACCATATATAGGAACACCAATAGCCCTGAGCGTATATCCCTCCAAAGGGTAGTGGACACAACCCAGGACTTCACTGGCAAAATCCTCCCCATTATTAAGTACATCTACGGGAACGCTGCCTTCAGAAAGCAGCAGAAGTCATCAAAGACCCACACCACCCAGCACATGCGCTGTTCTCACTGCTGCCATCAGGAAAGAGGTATAGATACCACAAGATTCACTCCACCAGGTTCAGAAACAGCTGCTACCCCTCCACCATCAGACTTCTCAACACAAACTCAATCAGAGACTCATTTAAGGACTTGTACTTGTACACTTTATTGATTTTCTTTTTTTCTCTCTGTATGACACAGTCAGTTTGTTTACATTTGTTATCTGTTTACAGTTCTTTTATTTGTTTGCATGTTTATGCTGTGTACAGTTTATTTTTTGCACTACCAATTAGTGGTAATTCTGCCATGCCCACAGGAAAAAAGGAATTTCAGGGTTGTGTTATGGGCTCAGAGGACCCCAAAACCCAGCAGCAATAGAAATTCACCAAGACAAATGGTTACTTAAGAAAAAGTTGCTTTTAATTATCTTTAAATATAAAAACAGGATCAAACTCTAACTTATTACTATTAACTTAGCTAATCTAACTTAACCCCCTTCTAATTCTAAGCACACGTGTATGTAATGTGTGTGTAAGTTCAGAAAAGTTTTTAAATTCACAGTCCAATCTCACTTCTCACTCCTCCAACTTCACCGGTATCAGGCAATTCTTATACTGTGCACAAAATTTAACATTTATAAAGTTCACCAGGCTTTGGTCCTCGAAAGGTAAATGGTTACTGCTCAGGAAGGTTCTTGTCAGTTTTCAGAGAGAGATTTGTTGCTCATTGGACATAAACTGATTCCTTCCAATAGCCACTTCAGTGTCTTCCAGATGATAACCTCTTTCTTTCAGGTCACCACAGAGTTCCTTTTATGTTTTTTCAAGTGAAACATTATACAGCTAGCCATCTCCTCTTGTATGGATCACAAGGGCTTTGACCAGGCTGAACTAAGAATTCACAACCCATCTTCAAAATGGGGTTGTTTCACAAGTTTGCCAGCTTGTCCTGTTCCAGTCCCAGCTGCTGCTGTTGAACTGTAAAACTGAATTACCTCTCTCTCTCTCTCTCTCTCTCTCTCTCTCTCTCTCTCTCTCTCTCTCTCTCTCTCTCTCTCTCTCTCACTCACTCAGAGAAAACCACATGAGCCTCTTAGAACAGCAAACTGCACTCAGACAGACTGCAGCACTGGATCTAATCTTCTGAGTTCCTTCATCTGTTGCTTTCCAAAACATAATCCATTAATCCACAGCGTGTCCAATTAACACCTACTTGTAAAGTCTCTATAGGCACTCTTCAAAGTTTTTGCAAAGGCACCTGACCTGGACTGTCTGGTTTGATCAGAGCTTTGGCAATTTAAATGAGATCTGTTTTAAGGTGTTTGTTTGTGACCTACACTAAAAAAAAACTCGTCATAATTTATCTCCTTTAAAACATATCTATATAGAATATAAAATAAATATAATCTGTTACAGTTGTATGTGATGTTATGTCTCCTTTGGCTTGGCTTCGCGGACGAAGATTTATGGAGGGGGTAAAAAGTCCACGTCAGCTGCAGGCTCGTTTGTGGCTGACAAGTCCGATGCGGGACAGGCAGACACGATTGCAGCGGTTGCAGGGGAAAATTGGTTGGTTGGGGTTGGGTGTTGGGTTTTTCCTCCTTTGCCTTTTGTCAGTGAGGTGGGCTCTGCGGTCTTCTTCAAAGGAGGTTGCTGCCCGCCAAACTGTGAGGCGCCAAGATGCACGGTTTGAGGCGTTATCAGCCCACTGGCGGTGGTCAATGTGGCAGGCACCAAGAGATTTCTTTAGGCAGTCCTTGTACCTTTTCTTTGGTGCACCTCTGTCACGGTGGCCAGTGGAGAGCTCGCCATATAACACAATCTTGGGAAGGCGATGGTCCTCCATTCTGGAGACGTGACCCATCCAGCGCAGCTGGATCTTCAGCAGCCTGCAAGCTCACACCAAGACACAAGAGAAACTTGTCCGTGAACTACTCTTTGCAGACGATGCCACTTTAGTTGCCCATTCAGAGCCAGCTCTTCAGCGCTTGACGTCCTGCTTTGCGGAAACTGCCAAAATGTTTGGCCTGGAAGTCAGCCTGAAGAAAACTGAGGTCCTCCATCAGCCAGCTCCCCACCATGACTACCAGCCCCCCCACATCTCCATCGGGCACACAATACTCAAAACGGTCAACCAGTTTACCTATCTCGGCTGCACCATTTCATCAGATGCAAGGATCGACAATGAGATAGACAACAGACTCGCCAAGGCAAATAGCGCCTTTGGAAGACTACACAAAAGAGTCTGGAAAAACAACCAACTCCATCGGGCACACAAAACTCAAAACGGTCAACCAGTTTACCTATCTCGGCTGCACCATTTCATCAGATGCAAGGATCGACAATGAGATAGACAACAGACTCGCCAAGGCAAATAGCGCCTTTGGAAGACTACACAAAAGAGTCTGGAAAAACAACCAACTGAAAAACCTCACAAAGATAAGCGTATACAGAGCCGTTGTCATACCCACACTCCTGTTCGGCTCCGAATCATGGGTCCTCTACCGGCACCACCTACGGCTCCTAGAACGCTTCCACCAGCGTTGTCTCCGCTCCATCCTCAACATCCATTGGAGCGCTTACATCCCTAACGTCGAAGTACTCGAGATGGCAGAGGTCGACAGCATCGAGTCCACGCTGCTGTTATGTATGTACTCTGACAATAAAAACTGAAATCTGACACCTCAAGGCTACAGTGTGCACCACCTACAAAATGTATAGGAATTAAGTGCCAAAGCTACGTGAGAACATAAAACAAAGCAACACAGTACGAGCCCTTCAGCCCACAATATTGTGCTGATATATAAATACCTACCTCCAAAAACTAAATTCTCCCTACTTCATTACCTCTTTTTCTTTCATCCATGTGCCTGTCTGAAAGTCTCTTAAATGACCTTATTGTTCTAGCTTCCACCACTACCCTTGACAATACATTCCAGGCACCCATATCGCTCTGTGTAAAAAAAAAATAATTAGACATGATGTCTCTCCTTCACTTTGTACTGATGTCCTCTGGTGTTTGATAGTCTTCCCTGGGAAAAAGGTGCTGACTGTCTACCTTATCTATGCCTCTCATAATCTTGTAGACCTCTATTAAGTAATCACTCCAAAGATAAAAGCCCTAGCGCTGCTACCCTTGCCTCCATAGACATATTTTCCATTCAAGGCAACATCCTATAAATCTCCTCTGCACCTTCTCCATAGTCTCCGCATCCTTCCTGTATTGAGGTGACCAGAACTGAACACTTAAGTGTCGTCTGTGTTAATAGAACCTTCTATGATTCTCCATTACTATGATCAGGCACTTGGGAACATCACCATCTTCAGGTTCTCCCCCAAATTACGCCCAGCTTTAATTTTGGAATACATATATATATTTGTTTTTTCATTGTTGTTTGATACAAATCATGGAACTTCCTCCCCAAGAGTATTTGAAGAGGGCAGACCATCAATCCTTTTCAAAGGCAACTCATACTAGCCTCACGAGCAACGCCTCCATCCGTCAAAAATCAAAAGGTTTCAGAGGATGAAGACTATGCATATTGAGAATTCCAGTACTACTGACTATTGCCTTGTGGGTGATGGAAGAGCTTAATTAGCGGAGTAAGTCACTTGCCACAGGACTTCCAGCCTTTCATGTGTGTTCCGGTAGGAAAATTCTGTGGAATTAATGACTGATTGTGGAGCAGAAGCACATGGGGTATCTTATTGTCTTCATTAAAATTAAAGCAATGTTTCTTCTTGATATCAAAAATGTAAGAAGCTTCAGAAAGAGTGGAAATTAAAAAAAATCTCTAAGGAACGTAATAAGAAAATCAGAAGTTGGGTGTGTACATTATAATTTAATGAAGGAATCCAGGTTATGATGTTGCTTTCCAAATGTTAGGGTTAACAGTGCAATTCTGAAAGATTGGAAGACGACAGTAGAGATCTTCTTGGGAGATTAGTTGGTCAACAATGACGCAACAATCCAATGGTTTGTTTGACTACTCTACCACTGTTTTGCCCTCAATTTCCAGAGCCGAGGCAGTTAACATCTTCTGAATCATAGGTGTATGATGTCTTCACTTTTGTGTATCTTTTCTTCTGCTGCCTTCACTCTTCTCCTTGGAAGCAGGACTCTGCAGAATCTGCACCGGATTTTGCTCATGATTGCATATGTGGAGCCAGGTTATCACCTGGGTCTGCATATTGAGCTCCTGCAAAAGGAGATATTGCAGCATGTTGAATTACTTTGAGGACGAGCACAGCAACCAGAGTTGCAGGTTACCTTGGCAGTGATTCAGATAGGGTCAGACCCTTTGTTGCTTCTGCTTCAGTAAAAATCTGCTGCTATTGAGAAGCCACCCTTCTCATACTGAATATTTATGTGTACCATGAGAGCAGCAGCAGTTGTTTGTTGCACACCAAATAACTCCACTCAGATCCACCCATTGGCTTTACTCCATGCATGTGGCATGCATACTCTGTTCGGATGTTTAAAAGATCTTGCAAGCACAAAGTACCAATTGCTCTAAAAAAAATTAATTTAATTTTAAAAATTTAGCCATATAGCACGTTAACAGGCCATTTCAGCCGATGAATCCATGCCGCCCAATTAACCTACAATTCCAAGTGCATTTAAAACAGTGGGAAGTTAACAGTGGGAAGCTGGGAAAACCCATGCAGACACAGGGAGAAATACAAACTCCTATCAGAATCAGGATTTGTTGTCATGAACAAGTTATGAAATTCGGTGTTTTGCGGCAGGATCATAGTGCAAACGTTCATATTAGAACCATCTTACAACATGACTATACAAAAATAAAATAATAATAACATAATAGTGCACGAAAAGTAAGGCAGTCGTTTTGGTCTCTTTGGTTCATTGATTATTCAGGAATACGATGGCAGCGGGGAAGAAGCTGTCCTTGTGCTGCTGAATGGTCATCTTTAGACTCCTGTGCCTTATCCCCGAGAGTGAAGAGGGCATGGCCTGGGTGGTGGGGGTCTTGGAGGATAGAGGTTGCTTTTATAAGACACTGCCTCATGTAGATGTCCTTGATGGAGTGAAGTCTGGTGCCTGTGATGTCGCAGGCTGAGTTAACAACCCTCTGGAGTTTATTCTTGTCCTGAGAGTTGGCACCTCCATACCAGGCAGAAATGCAACCAGCCAGAATGCTCTCCACAGTACACCTGTAGAGGTTCATGAGGGTCTTCGGTGACATCCTGAACTGCCTCAGACACTTCACTGGTGACCTTCTTTGTGATTGCATCAATGTGGAGCCTCCAGGACAGATCCTCGGAGATGTTGACACCCAGGAATTTGAAGTTCTTGACCCTTTCCACTACTGAGCCCTCGATGATGACTAGGTTGTGTTTCCCTGACTTCCTCCTGAAGTCCCCAATCATCTCCTTTGTTTTGCTGACGTTGAGCACAAGGTTGTTGTTGTTACATCATTCAACGAGCTGATCTATCTCCCTCCTCGTTGTCGTTTGTGATTCTGCCGACAGCTGTGGTGTCATCGGCAAACTTGTAGATGGCATTGAAATTGTGCCTGGCCACAGAGTCAGTGACCCATTCCTGATCTCCGGCACTGTAAAGGTGTTCTGCTAACTGCTGCGCCAACCGTGCCACCCGTCTCTTGGATGGTTTATTTATATCATACGTGAAGATGGATAGATACAAAACCTATTTGACCTCCTGGTGTCTTTGCTATGAATCACAAATATGATTAATGTTTGGCATGCCTCACTTTATCATTTGATTCAAGCAACTCAACCTAAATCATTGTTTATATTTTGGTTTTCAGTTTTGCTTTTAATGAGTGGTTTATCTTTTCAAAATATCACAATGTTTCCATAAGATGGTATGGTAAACTGTGACAATTTCTATTTTAAAATGCAAAGAAACTTATTTATAAAAAGAACATCTTTCTGATACTTCTGAATGCATTACACATTTACCATGGACATTAAAAACTTGTTCATAGAAATAGAAAACAAAGTAATTGTGTATTTGAGTTGCTAAATTAGAGCATTTGCCAGCCATTAATTAATTCAGTTAACTACTTTTTACATTAATCAAATTTTCCCCAGAATATTTTGTTTGAACATATAAAGAATTTTGAATGACATTTCACATCAGTTCATATGGAAGAATTTTTATTTTGAATGTCAAAATACTGAGAAGTAATGTGATTGAGCAGGATGTTCAGAGACTTACCATTAACTATATACAGTAAAAAGCTCTATTATCCTGTATTCAAGCAACCTGAAGCGTTAAGCAACCGGCAAAATAAATAATGAAAAGTAAAAACCATTGACACCCCCACCCCACCCCCATCTTTTTGCCCAAAAATCATGTAAAAGTCAATCCCCCTTTTTGTATCTTGATCATCTGCCAATCCAGCTCCCGACGCCCCAGCCGCCACCCACTGGGGTCTCCTCCTAATGACCCAACCACAAATCTTCACCCCGGCTTCCCGCCCACCAGATCTCCTAATGGCCTGACCTTGGATGTTCACACCAGCCACCCGCCTATCTGTGCTCCCGAAGCCCCGACTGCAGACCCTCATCCTGGCCACCCGTCCATCCAAGCTCCTGACCCTCCCCCCCCCCCGACCACAGACCCTCGCCCCAGCCACCCAAACACCAGAGCTCCTGATGCCCCAAATATAGATCCTCGCCCCAGCTGCCTGGCCATCCAAGCTCCCAATGCCCTGACCGCGGATCCTTGTCCTGGCCACCTTCCCATCCAAGCTCCTGATCTCCTGACCAGGGACCCTCACCATGGCCACCTGAACATGGCCGCCCCAACCGCAGATCCTCACACCCATCTAAGCTCCCAAAGATACAACCACAGCCCCTCTCTCTGGCCGTCCATGTGCCCAAACTCCTGACCTCCCCAACTGCAGACCCTTGTCCTGGGCACCCAAACACCACAGTTCCTGGTACCCTGATCACAGATGCTCACTCTGGCCCCTGCCCATCTAAGCTCCTGACTCCCCAACTATGGACCCTTGCCCCATCCGCCCAAACACTAGAACTCCTGATGCCCCAAACACAACCACACTTTTGTCCCAACATCCATATACTGATTGGGCATTGGGACCAAGTAATCATAGCATCCCTGTGAATATCGATCTCTCTGGTTAACTCCTCATGCAATTCTGTCATGTTGTTTCTTGGTACATCAAATCCCGCTCTGCATGTCTTCTGTTAAAACCTTTCAGTCTGTGTCTGTGAAATGGGATGTCTGCTCCTATGACTGAGCAACTACTTCTGTTGTGTCCTCCACAAGCTACAGTGCCCTCATCATCTCTAAGAAATAGACATGATGCCAATTCATCTGTTTCAGCAGGTGTGCAGGACTCCTGAAATTAGTCAGGCTCAATTTATGTTCAGGAAGAAAAGATCGCAGTTGGGACCCCTGAGCATAATCATATTTGCACAATCAAATGCAGAAAGATCTACTATTAACTGAATCAAGATAAATGTTTCCCAGTTATAGCCCATTTTCCACTGGGCTAACAATTTTTTTAGAGCAATTTCACATTTTCACCAGCAATGGTGGGGGTCTGTTGCATTTTTTTTGTTTAATCAGGTACAATATCTTCTCAGATGCCATAAGTTACAGAAGTCTCTCCTCTACTTTCAAATGATATGCTTATTTACTTCTATAGGTTGGCCTGGTGTTGCTGTTTAGTATAGTCTGTGATTTGCTGTTTAGTATAGTCTGTGATTTACAGTTTGCAGAGTTTTGCCTTGAACTTGAATCATTAGGATATTTTCAGTACTGTTAATGCTCTACAGGGGAAAGTAAACAAATAAAATAAAATGCTCATCTTCACATTTTTCACTTTTCATTTGCACTTACCATGTCTTAGAAGAAAGAAATCCATGACTGTTAATCTCTTGAGTTCATTTACTTTGACCATTTGAACACCATTAGTTTTGTGTAAAAACACAAAATGCTGGAAAAACTCAATTGGTCGAACAGGGAAGTTTCTGCAGCATTTTATGTTTTTACTTCAACCACGGAGTCTACAGATTTTCGTGATTTACTTCTTGATTTATTTCATCTTGAGTAAAACTTACTGGTTGCAGTTTTTTATTATAATCTCAAGTGATTGAAAAATTAGTCATTGAAGAATATGTTTATTGGAACAAAATCTAGCATTTTCACCATTCCATTAAAAATGGTTTTCATCCAGTTGGTGACAAGATTCTTTGATCTTGGAGATGAAAGGAATGGCTGATCAGCCAGCACTCACACAAGTACTTGTACTTATTAAATTATTTTCCAACAGTCAGTGCCTCAGGAAAAAAGAAAGGGAGGGGAGGGAATCGTTTTTGGAAAAAGCAGCAAAACCAAAATGGTGATAAGGAACTGCTCATTGTATTTATCAGGATGCTCACTTCCATTGAGGGTTTACACGATTTAACAGATAATTTAAAACAATCTAATTAATTCTTATGGTTGGGATGAAATTTGTGGCCTGTAATTCATCTTCATTAAATGCACAAGATCGCCATACTGCTCATTACACTTTGTTATGATTTTTGGTTCTAATAGAAAAAGAATTTCAAAAGAGAAATAAAATTTGCAGCTGTTACTTGGCCATTTATTGCTACCAATTAAATATGGATTTCTGGCTGTTATTCTGTGATATGTTTGGAAATTGGGCTCAATAAATTAGAGCTTCAGATTCAAACTTTTGTTTTTAAATAAATGTTAGCCATCATTACTCCGGCCCAATTACACAGAACCTGGAGAAAACACATATATGTTACATTTCATGTTTTTGATATCATATTTAATATTAAAATTGCATTTCTCCTGTATGCTTGCATGAATCCAAAAACTGTTAACAGAACAATGTTTTATTATTTCAGCCGCTTTAACTTCCTTCTCTTGACTCCTTCCCTGCAAAGCATGATTTGTGCATTGTTTCATAACATTATTTTAAGTAGCATAATTTGATATTTTTAAACATGTCTTCATAATGGGCACGATTTAATTAATTGATTGTATTACTGCTAAAGAATAATCACAGATCCAATACACAAACGTACTGAAGAAACTCAGCAGGTCATGCAGCATCCATCGGCAGTAAAGGGAAAGGAGGCCCAGGCCCGAAATATTGGTTACCCTTTACTGCCGATGGATGCTGCATGACCTGTTAAGTTTCTCCAACTCGTTTGTGCGTTGCACTCGACCCCAGCATCTTCAGGCTTGTTTAATAATCATAGATCCAAATATACGTGCCTTAAAAACAATTTTAATTTAGTCTCCTCTCCAAACAAAAATAGTTACATGATTAGTAGACTGAATCAGATTTAATCTTTAACTATTTTGAGATCATGGAGATAGTTATTTATTTATTCATTCATCTTTGCAATAGAATTAATGTAATCTAGAACCATGTGTCCAAAATCTGCCTTTCATAATGGTTGAAGAAATTTGTATTTCTCTTTCTCCCCAAATATTTCCTGTTTTTCTACTTAAAGATGAACACTTACAAATCAGTGCTATCTGAAAGTGAAATAATAAGACAAGTGGAATAAAAAATCTATGTGGATTAAGAGCCCCAGAACTCATCACCAGAAACGCATAGTATACTTTTCCAACATAATACTAAGCACGCTAATTGTGGCATCATATTGGCCTATAACAATATTTTTTTTCTTGAGTTATATGGTAATTTTAGTGACATAAAAGAAATTGTTAGTTTAGTTGCCAATACGATCTCATCAGAGCTATGGTTAGCCCTGACATAACACTGATAATTGTGAAATTATTAAATCGAGCCCAATGTCTTTTGTTCATAATGTATCTTTTATTTAATTATGTTTTGTTTCTGAACAAATGTTGAATTATGTTCAGCTGTAAAAATGGAGTAAAATAGCAGTGGCAATAATGCTTATTAAGTGAATATTTGGAAATAAAATGGGTTTCCTTAATTTTTTTTGTACATTTTTGTAAAAGAATTACTAACTGCCTAATGTTTGCATGCATCTTTCCAAAATATTATCTGAATCCAAATTCTGAGTGATCATTGTTTGGATGTCCAAAGTATATACCTGCAAATCTGTGTGTGTTTTTTAAGATAAGCTATCAATTCAATTAACATGGTAATTTTAGCGAACCTCACTCTTTCTGTGGGAATCCTATTGTCTTGTGTAAGAATAACAAGATCAATTCTCTAGATGGCAAGCAAATGTCAAATCACATTGCTGCTTTAATTTTAAGTACATTAATAAACATCAATGAAGTTATTAACTTCCAAATGGCCCTTAAACACTTCCCATCTTGCTTTTGCATCATGGTGGAACTAGAAGGTAGATCATTGGCATGAAACTGATTTAGACATACAGCTATTAATGGAATCCATCTGATTTTCACTTCCATTCTACTTAATAAAAACAAACCTTGGCCTGTTAAGATATTGGAATGTAAACCAGGTTACCAAGTTGCAAATTTAACTTCGTATAAATTTAGAAATACAACATGGTAACAGGCCTTTCCAATGCAAGAGCCCATGCTGCCCAATTACACCCATGTGACCAATTAACCTATAACCCATATGTCTTTGGAACGTGGTAGGAAATATAAGTACTCATAGGAAACCTATGCAATCGCAGGAAGATGCTTCAAATGCTTTACAGAACAGCAGTGGATGCAAACCTAGGTCACTGGTGTTACACCAACCACTACCTATAACAAATAGTGCTGCACAAATTTACTCCAAAGTTATTTAATCTAGAATTTCATAAATAAATATGTTTTGAATCAGCCAGCTCAAAATATCTGGTGATGACAACCTCAACTTTCTGTCCACTGAAATAGAAATTGAGATAACATTCCTATGCTCCCAATATATTCAATAAGCATGAGTATTTTTTAATGCATTGCTTATCTTGAATTGTTACTGTCAGGAAACATTTGCAGTTCCAGAAAATTACTATTTAATCATGAAGCTCAGAGGAGTCTATGAATTATTTTACTTGCTTGTTCAGATGTATTAATTAGTCATTATCATTTTTTTTCTATACATTGGGGCCTTTAAAGACTGCTGCAGCAAAAATATTTTGAATAGATTACATAAAAAGCCTCCTCAAATTGTCTGTTTAAAAACAGGCCTGAAATCTCCCAAAATACCCATTCCCCAATGAAACTAGCAATAAGCTTGATCTAAGTTCAGAATAAGATGGCTCAAAAGTGTTACGTCACTGCTGTTACTTCCACTTTTACAACCTGTGAGTTTCTCAGCATGAGTATGACAGCATTTACTGTAGTTGTCCCTGTTTGCCCCATGCCTTTTCTCCTTCACAGTCATTCAATGACAAGCGTAAAAAGAACCTCATCTTTTCACGAAAATTCCCATTCTACAAGAACAAGGACAACAGTGAGCAGGAAACCAGTGATTCTGAACGTAAGTAGGCTTAAGAGACAGCATAGCTAAGAGAACACGCAAAATAATCCTATGAATACACACTCATGCAGAGGTAGGTGAGGTTATACTACTGTGACCAATGTGTGACAGCAATCTGGATCCCATCATTTTTTGTTCCACTACACAATAAATCTTCTATAAGCAGGTGTGAGACTGTCCCGACTGTCCCTTTTTCTTCAACCTAAGTACATTGTATTTCATAACAAATAGATAACTGACTGGAAATTGGTCAGAATCTCAAATTATTTGGAATTTTCATTCAATAGACACACTTCCTTTGAAGATTTTCTTAATATCCTTCATCCCATTGGTATATTTTATGTTCATCCATTTACCTAATTAGTCACAAAATGTAAAATGGGACTTTATGCCTCAGCAAACATTCAATCTATTTGTTGATGGATCAGAATGAAATACAGTTTACATTAGGGAACCAAAGGGATTCTCTCATTTGAGTTGCATCATTTTGGTATGCCCAAAAAACAAATTCTGGAAAAAAATACTGTTCCGGCATAATGCCATTTGCAGGTAGAAGTGGGCTCCTGATTAGCTTATCTGCATGGTCTGTCATGGTAGTATTTAGTTCAAATCCACTGACTTCTTCCTTCCTCTTCTGCGGTTATTCTTCCTATCTTTGCTTGCTGTCTGGGGACTACTCTGCAGGAGATCCCCGGGTTAGCCGACGATGGTTATGGAACAAAGACTCTGAGTAAGTTCTGAAGAATGACCAGAATAACACATCACTATGTAATTTATTTTATGATTTGCATTTATCCCTAAGGAGAGTTCCAGCATGTAAAAATGGAGCTTAGAAAGAAACCAATATAAATCTTCCAACATTTTCCGTTTTCATACTTTTGCATGAATAATTGAAAGTAGTGTTCAAATTCTGTCCAGAATACTTCTTAGAATGTGTTTTCCTGTCTTGATGACATCCATTGTTTATATTACATTAATTATTTTGTGCTTGTGCTACTGGGGTGCACAGCACCATGTACAGTCAACAGTATCCAGGATCCCGCATCGCTCTCCATTCCCTTCTGCACCTTGCAATGCCCCTTTATCCATTTCCCCCTCCTCCTGCCAAATGAAAATAATTTTTGCTGCTCTTTTAAATGCTATCTCTCTACCAAAGCTCCTTTATGTTTTATCTATGTACATTTCTGTTCTGCAGCATGCATACAATTTTCTTATAATGAACTTTTCTTAACATTGCTTTGTGATGCATATTTAAACACTCATCCTTATTTAATTTGTTATCATTGCAGAACATGTTACTTCAAATGCCAGTGACAGCGAAAGCAGCTATCGTAAGTTTATTTCATTTTTGCAAGTTGTTTATTTCCTGGTTACAGGGTTTAAAGCAAATGCCTTTGATATATACTTTTATTGTTACAAGTTTTGCAGTCTAATAATGCAAGTGAATATTGGATATCAAACCTCAGGCATATTGTTACCAAATAATGCAATATTTATTTGTTACTTCAATAACTAGGATATTGGGCAAAATATTTTTTTAAAGAAACCTTTGTATTTGCATTCTGATTTATTCATTATAAATTTATCTTCCAAAGTTCATTTCTATTGCATATTTTGTTCAGCATTTAACTTTCTTCTTTTGTAGATAGTCAAAGTCTTTGGTTTCTCTCGCTGCTCCACTATCAAAAATAGCAACTTGTTTTTGAATAGAAAAACAGTGCTGGTTATTCCCCACCTTCAATTTATTAAAATGTGAAGGATAGTTTTTGTTAACAGTGGGCTATATTATACTATTTCAGTGTGTAAGACTGGTAGATAAGTCAACCTCCCTTTTTCAGTCTCATTTTAAGGATTTTATTATATATCACGTGTATAAGTCTACTCCCTCCCCCGCCAAAAAAAATCACAATGCCTGAGATGTCGGCTGTTTGTCGGCATATATGTCAACCGCCAAAAATTGTGATGTTTGATCTGATGGTCGTTGGCTGGAGATGGTTGAGATCATGGAGGCTCCACCAAAACGATGAAAGTATGAAGCAAGTTTGAAAGGAAAAGTGATAGAAAACCAACACTGGACTGCTGCAAGAAAATTTGATGTATATGAGAAGTTGGTAAGAGATTGGAAGAAGAAAGAAGAGACTTTTAAGAAAAATACCAAAAAGGCAATGTTTGATGAGAAGAGGAATCACTCGTTGGCAGGATGGGTATGTGAACAGAGGCAAGATTGCTATAGTGTCACTCAAAATAGAATTAGAACATTTGCACTTAAGTGGGCCAAGTCGCATCCAGACCTCAGTAAAGATTTTGAAGCTACAGTAGGCTGGTGCAACTGTTTCATGAACAGGAAAAATCTGGTGTTACGACAAAAAACAAAAATTGCACAGAAACTACCAAAAGATCTTGTTCATAAAATTGTAAGTTTTCACCAATTTATTATACGTATCCGGCAGAAACACCAGTTTGCATTGGCAAATATTGGAAACATGGATGAAACCCCTATGAATCTCGACATGATAGGTGATTGAACAGTGGAATGGAAAAGTGTGAAAACTGTCTAAGGCAGAAGTACAGGCTATGAAAGGACCAGGTTTACCATGATGTTATCGTGCATGACCAATAGGATGAAGGTCCATGTTAATCTTAAAATGCAAAATTAAACCCAAAATAAAATTCCAAGCAGGTATTTTTGTACATTTTCATTAAAAAGGATGGATGAAAATGGTATAAAACTATGGATAGACAATGTGTGGAACAGACGGCCAGGCGGTTTACACAAGGAACAGGGTTTGCTGGTCTCAGATATATTTCATAGCCATTTAACTGTGACTTGTTTCAGCATCATGCTGAAGAAGATTGAAAAGAGGGTTGGTGTGAGAACGCAGCCTTGCTTCACGCCATTGTTAATGGAGAAGGGTTCAGAGAGCTCATTGCTGTATCTGATCCGACCTTGTTGGTTTTCGTGCAGTTGGATAACCATGTTGAGAAACTTTGGGGGGCATCCGAGGCGCTCTAGTATTTGCCAAAGCCCTTTCCTACTCACGGTGTCAAAGGCTTTGGTGAGGTCAACAAAGGTGATGGAGAGTCCTTTGTTTTGTTCTCTGCACTTTTCTTGGAGCTGTCTGAGGGCAAAGACCATGTCAGTAGTTCCTCTGTTTGCATGAAAGCCGCACTGTGATTCTGGGATAACATTTTTGGCGACACTAGGTATTATTCTATTTAGGAGAATCCTAGCGAAGATTTTGCTTGCAATGGAGAGCAGCATGATTCCCCTGTAGTTTGAGCAGTCTGATTTCTCGCCTTTGTTTTTGTACAGAGTGATGATGATGGCATCACGAAAGTCCTGAGGCAGCTTTCCTTGGTCCCAGCAGAGCTTGTAAAACTCATGCAGTTTGGCATGCAGAGTTTTGCCGCCAGCCTTCCAGACCTCTGGGGGGATTCCATCCATACCTGCTGCTTTGCCACTTTTCAGTTGTTCAATTGCCTTTTTATGTCTCTTCCCGGGTAAGGACCTCATCCAGCTCTAGCCTTAAGGGCTGCTGAGGGAGCTGGAGCAGGGTGGATAATTGGACCACACGGATGGCAGTCTCTTCAATCTGAGGCGCCTGCATGCTCACACCAAGACACAAGAGCAACTTGTCCGTGAACTACTCTTTGCAGACGATGCCGCTTTAGTTGCCCATTCAGAGCCATCTCTTCAGCACTTGACGTCCTGTTTTGCGGAAACTGCCAAAATGTTTGGCCTGGAAGTCAGCCTGAAGAAAACTGAGGTCCTCCATCAGCCAGCTCCCCACCATGATTACCAGCCCCCCCACATCTCCATCAGGCACACTGAACTCAAAACGGTCAACCAGTTTACCTATCTCGGCTGCACCATTTCATCGGATGCAAGGATCGACAACGAGATAGACAACAGACTCGCCAAGGCAAATAGCGCCTTTGGAAGATTACACAAAAGAGTCTGGAAGAACAACCAACTGAAAAACCTCACAAAGATTAGCGTATGCAGAGCCGTTGTCATACCCAGACTCCTGTTTGGCTCCGAATCATGGATCCTCTACCGGCATCACCTACGGCTCCTAGAACGCTTCCAATAACGTTGTCTCCGCTCCATCCTCAACATTCATTGGAGCGACTTCATCACCAACATCGAAGTACTCGAGATGGCAGAGGCAGACAGCATCGAATCCACGCTGCTGAAGATCCAACTGCGCTGGGTAGGTCACGTCTCCAGAATGGAAGACCATCGCCTTCCCATGATCGTGTTCTATGGCGAGCTCTCCACTGGCCACCGAGACAGAGGTGCAGCAAAGAAGAGGTACAAGGACTGCCTAAAGAAATCTCTTGGTGCCTGCCACATTGACCACTGCCAGTGGGCTGATATCGTCTCAAACCGTGCATCTTGGCGCCTCCCAGTTCGGCGGGCAGCAACCTCCTTTGAAGAAGACCACAGAACCCACCTCACTGACAAAAGACAAAGGAGGAAAAACCCAACACCCAACCCCAACCAACCAATTTTCCCTTGCAACCGCTGCAACCGTGTCTGCCTGTCCCGCATCGGACTTGTCAGCCACAAACGAGCCTGCAGCTGACGTGGACATTACCCCTCCATAAATCTTCGTCCGCGAAGCCAAGCCAAAGGAACTGTGAACCCACTAAAAGTAGATTCTGTGGAGGCCCGCAATTGCGGAGATCGGGCTGGCACATCACGCGGCAGCAGATGCAGACAGAGATCACTAAAGTGACTCCCAGGACAATGAAGCGATGGGGTTAGAAGCTGGGGCAGCATCAGACCAACAGCCCTAAAATGGAATTGGTCAAGCTGCCCAGCTAACGCAGCAGAAGCAGACTGGGGAAGAAGGGCATTCGTAAGCACGGATGTTCCCACCCGATCTTGTTATTCATATGGCTGACTCAGTCAATCAGCAAAAACGGCGGGAACTTGAACAATATAAAAGCAGCCTTTCCAGCCCAAATAAAGGGGTGAGCTTAACCTGCCACACTGTGTGTCTGTGTTTCTTTGTAGTGGTTGGCTACAATTTGCACAAAATAACATTTATATGGCCATTATCCCGGGTGGTTTGGCATCTATATTGCAAACTCTCGATGTCAGCTTGAACAAACCATTCAAAGACCATGTGTGTGAAGAATGGAATACATGGATGTCGAGTGAAGAAAAGTCGTTTACAAAAGGTGGGGCAATGCGTACTGCATCACTTGATAAGCTGTGTAACTTCATGCTCAAAGCATGGGACAAAGTGAAAGTAGAGATTGAAATTAAATTATTTAAAAAGTGCAGTACCTCTTGTGCACTTCATGATTTATTGTGGGATACTGAGAATGAAGCTGAAGCCACCTCATCAGATACTGACTGGGACCCGTATGTTGACTGTTCATACAATGAGAGTATGGATGTGCTTGCCCCAATCTTTGCCTCAGGCGATGATAGTGATTTTGAGGGGTTGTAAATGTGTTTTTGTTCAATAAAAATTTTGTTCAATAAAATTTTCAATGAAAATTTCTTGCAGTCAGGGTTTTTTTTTTGTTTTTTTTCAAGGGTCGACCTATATGCTGAATCAGTTTTCAACAGGCGACTCATAAATCTGCATCCAGTGGTTTTTTTAAAGCTGAATTTAAGGTCTCAAAAGTAAATCCAGCATATAAGTTGACCGCCATTTTAAAAAAAAGTTTTTTGAGGGTTTCAAGACTCAACTTATATGCTGAAATATACGATAATTACAAACATTTTACACCAATTTTGTAGTTAAATATTTCAATGTGAATTATAATTTTTAGAAAAAATAAATACTTTGCAAAGCATATTCATTTCAAAATATCCATGATGTAAAACATCTGGTGCCCATATATGAAAACAAACGCTGTATTTTTGCATGATGAGTGAATTAATTTACCGTATTCATGAATGAGGATAAATAACATTTGTATTTTTTTCTCTCTGTTAAGGGGGACCAGAAGATTGCATTCTTTCATATGAAGCAGTCACACAGCAAGAAAGTAAGCTAAACACAATCACAGATTTTTAATAAGTAATTTTTGCTCCTTTGAAAAGTTTTAATGCATAAAAAGAAGAGTTTAGCATTAACAGTTAGCATTAATGCTATTACAGTGCAAGTGACCTGGGTTCAAATCCACTGCTGTCTTGTAAGTTCTCCTCGTGGCCACATTGGTTTCCTCCAGGTGCTCTGGTTTCCTCACCTGTTTCAAAGATGTTCAAGCTAGTAGGTTGAAGATCTGTACTTGGGTGGATTGGACTGGTGAGCCTGAGCGAGGGGTGGGGGGGGGGGGTGGTGTTTGAAAAATCAGAGGAGACAGCCAAGTCATTTGTTGTTAGCTGTCTCCTCCTCCCACCTAGCTCAAGTGCTATCTTCCATCTCCACTTATAGTCCTGATGCAGGGTCTTAATCCAAAATCCCAACAATTTCCTTCCCTCTACGGATGCTGATCAACCAGTTAAGTTCCTTCAGCAGTTTGCTGGGTCAAGATCCCAGCAGCTGTAGTCTCTTGTATCTCCAAAAGTTTTTGTGAGCTGGGTGCACCTCACACACATCTAGAAAGATACAATAAAACCTCTGTTATATGGAATTCAAGCAACCAGCAGCTTCAAGCGACTGGCAAAAAAAATTGGGGAAAATAAATAGGTAAAAAAGTACGGAAGTTTAAAATTGGCATGCCACACTGTTAATTCACCAATTATGGAACATGAAGTCTCAAACAACCTGAAAATTCACTTATCTAGCATCTATGAATTTTTGTAAAATTATAAACAGTTAATAAAAAAATTCATGGCATTGACATTTTCATGAAAATGGCCACATTTGTTTCCATTTCCAACATCAGAGCCAGTCTCTTTATAATGATTCGGAGCCACATTTCAAATTATAGCCCTGATTGCATCTGTTAATCTTAGCTCACATAAAAAATATATTTTAAGTTGCATTTGATAACATTTGATAGTATTTTAGTTTGAGTGGATATACCATATTGTCTAAAGAAAGAATCTTTTCATCCTCATTTTCACGTAAATATGAGTTTGATTTTATTGTTAATTGTGTTAGTACATTCCTTATTTCTAAACTTGTTATCCAATAATTTTATTATACTAATATAACATGATTTCTGCTTGGTTTTCATTTTCTGGTGAGTGAAAATCTCTCACTATTTAATTTCTAAAATATTTTCATAACTCTGGACATACATTAGACCTTTTGCTGCTTAATTATCTACCCACCTGCAAACACACATTTCAAAGTCTTTCATCTGAACAATTCCAGTCATCTATTTCATCCTAAATTGTACCTTTTTTGATTGGTCTAAATACCTTTCAATTCTGGGAAATGATGGGGAGAATGTATTTTAGTTTGGATTTTAAATCTTTCATGAATAATAATTAAATTATTTTTTGGTCATAGAGAAATGAAACCAAATCAGGACCAAATTTAGCTCATAGTGTTCTTGTTTTAAATTTCAAATACATCTTCCTTATGTAGGGCACTACCAGTAACCACAAAGACAAGCTGAGGGAACGATAGACTTTAATACACAGAAGAACCTTGCTGCAAGGGAAAGGTGGCTCAACCTTTATGGCCCAAGACCATGGGGGAGGAGTCATAGGGTATGAGTCATCCATGGGCGGGCCAGCTCTATATTTACAACCAACAATGATAACTACATACAATGGAGAAACATATCACCACACCTTATTAATTGGAGACGGAAGAAAACATGGAAAGTAGAAATGGAATTTTAGATTGTACATGTTATTTCTACTTTTCATTTTTTTTCTTCTCCAAACTAAATTTCACAAGTGAACTTGTCTTGGAAGTATTTTTCCACTTAATGCAATTGTAAGTTGTAATCTTTACCTGTGGTGCAGAGAGTAATAATTAAGAACTCATGTTCAACCAAAAACTTCAGTGAAATAAGTGTAAGAAAAAAATTATTATTGTAGTTAATAAAGAGTCTATTGAAATCCAATGCATCTGTTGCAATAAAAAGAAAGAGGCAATATTCGTGTTTGGCACAAAACACACAAAATATCAATGGACCTTTGATCCACTAACCCCTAATTAATGACCCATCTAAATTCCCATCTCCCTTCTTTGTCTCAGGTTAGATTAAGTGCAAGTTGTGACTCAAGCAAAGGTAATTAAATTACTAAATCAGCTGTCATGAATATTGAGAGGCAGCACAGTTAACATAGCGGGAAGTACGGTTAGCTCAACGCTATTACAGCATCAATTACCTGGGTTTGAATCCGACACTCTCTGTAAGGAGCTTGTATGTTCTCCCCATGTCTGCATGGGTTTCCTCCCACCCTTAAAAAATGTACTGATGATGAGAGTTAATTGAGGTATTTGGGTGGCACAAATTTGTAGTCCTGAAGGGCCTGTTACTGTATCTCTAATTTTTTTTAATATTAAATTTAAATAAAACTCTCTAGTGGAAATAGAATGTAGATAATAAAATATAGAAATTAAGATACAACATCTCTTAGAAGAGGTGCATCAGTAAAGTTACGTTACAGGATTTTCTAAAGTAATATCTGTGATTCTGTTTATCAGTTAATTACAGTAGGCCTGTCATTATTCTGGGTCCAATGAAAGATCGGGTTAATGATGATCTGATATCAGAATACCCTGACAAATTTGGCTCATGTGTACCACGTAAGTAATATATGTATTCTTATTACTTCTGATTATATACCAAGACATTCACATTTGAATATGTTAATGATAAGTTGTATGTCAAGTATCTTGCTGTCAAGAAAGATGGTTTGCAACTCTAAGGTAGTTATAAAACTTTAAAAGTTAACTTCCATGTGGTGGAGAGTTTTATTCCACAAGTTATTTTGTACAGCTCTTCTCCATGATGCCATCCAATTATTTAGATGAAAAATTTAAAGTTCTGTTTGAGGTTATATATTCAATAATTTATCAAATTGAAGACCAGATAATAAAATATTGTTCAATGCTTGATTGAATAAATTTTCAACAGAAGACTGTCCATGAATCTACAAGACAGTAGGATCAGAAATAGGGCACTCAGTCCATCGAGTCTTCCTCACTATCTGAGTCATGTATGATGTATTTTTCCTCTCAACCCCATAACTTTTACTTACCAAGAACCTTGGCTTTAAATATACCTAACAACATGAATTTCTCCTCATCTATGTTCTAAGGGCACGTCCTTTTCTTTCAGAGGCTGTGCACTCTGGTGCTGGACTTAACTACAACAGGAAATATCTTTTCCCTGTCCACTCTAAACAGCCCTTTCAATATTCATTAGGTTGAACATAGTTCAGGAATACTTCATACTTGGCCTATTGTGTCTGCCTGATAAACTTATCCTAAACTTATCTTCTCAAACCTCAACTCTTTCCTATTTCCCCTTGTCCAGTCCCTTCACACGTACATGCAAAATGTTTCATGCTCTCTACCACTTTGACAACTTCAAATTTGCCAGCCCCCACTGACACATTATCACCATGGGTGTATACATTTGTGTACACTTTTATCCCCAAAAAGATCTCATCACCTTCTACTTCTTTCTGGGACCATGATATAACCCCTCCTCAACAATTTTCCTTCAGCTACCAAAGTATGTTCTTCCCGTGAACAACTTTTCTTTTGACTCCTCTCACTTTCTGCAGTCCTGATGGACAATCTCATCCCAAAATGCCGACTGTGTTTGTCTCCAGATGCTGTTTGAATTCTTCCAGAAGTTTATTTTTTGTCCAGAAACACTTAAAGAAACATCAGAAAATTGGAACAGAAAAAGGCACCCTCAAGACCCAAATCTTCTGCCTGAATTTCTCCCAAGGTCAAGCCAGCATCAGTATCTATCATCTCTGCTGCTGGCTGTCCTGTCATGGCAGTACACATTGTCTATACTGTCTTTAAGCAAGGGCTTTAACAAGGTCCACATGGTAGACTGGACCGATAGATCAGATCACATGGATCGGCTTGATGGTAGGAATCGAAAAGTGGTAATGGAGAGTTGTTATTTGGATTGGAGATGTGTGACTAGTGTGTGCCACAGGGATCAGTGGTAGACCCACTGTTGTTTGTCATCTATTTTAATAACTTGGATGGAAATGGTTATATGGAAATGGTTATATATGGTTAGTTGGCTTGCAGATTATACCAAAAATGGTGGTAGAGTGGAATGAAGAAGGTTATCGGAGATTACAACAGATGAGGATGAACTTGGAAAGTGGCCTATGGAATGGCAGATGAAATCTAATTCAGTCAATTGTGAGATGTTGCACTTCTGTAGGTTATAGAGTCAAACAGCGTGGAAACAGGTCCTTCCTGTT